>NC_140489.1:99133925-99573925 GCF_964271855.1 Acomys minous | reverse complement strand
CCAATTGAAACACCACTAGAGCAGGAGCAGAGGAGTAAAACAATGAGAATGTTGTGAGAAGAAAGAACAGAAATGGAGACAATAGTGGATGAGTGATTCCAACAGACATTTGGAAAACAAGAATGGAGTGGCCTGGCAGCGGAGTTATAATTTTAAGTGTTTGCAGAAGATGATTACTGTAAGATGTGGGCTGGTTTATTCTTCTGGAAAAAAATGCCCAAGAGCTGGTCTGAAAACAGGAGCTGGTTGATAGTCACATATGAAGTTTGCACTGCCATCGTTTGCTCTTCACAGTCACGACACATTGTCTTAGCAGCAGCAGCTACTTACAAATAATGTAAATACTGTCAGGATAAAACTGAATGACATGTGAACTTAGTGGAAGGGTGCGAAGAGGAAAGCCAAGCATTCAGTAGTCCATGGGCACATAATCTTTGTACAGTATAATTAGAAACAAACATATAGGGTCCAAAGTAGATACATCAAGTTGTCCAAGGGTATACTTCAGAAAACATAGGTAAACAAGGCAGTGGCTGTCTGTGTCTCAAGGACAGCACTGGTGGATGGTGGAAGGCACAGAAAGACAGCTTGCCTTCCTTTACATATATACTTTTTAGATCATGTATGCATGCATATTGAAATTGCATCAAAATACAAATAAGTACTATCTGAAGATAAATATTATAATCACTTTCCTTTCTGTGATGGATGCATTTACGTCTCTCTCTCTCTCTCTCTCTCTCTCTCTCTCTCTCTCTCTCTCTCTCTATATATATATATATATATATATATATATATACAAGCATTCATAACAGCTGTGGTTACCTGTTTAGTTTAGAGCTTTCTTGAGCTCTTTGCTCCTTTTGGGAAGTCACTGGATTCGGAGTGAGGATGGAGTTTGAAGAATCATAGCTTTCAAAGACCTAGAGGGAGAGCAGAAAGCCTCGGATAATCAATGATGCCGTACATAAGAGAGCAGCGTAACAAACTTCCTGCAATTTGCTCGTCCTGGCTTGCAGAGGTGTATCTTCTACCAGCGTTGTTTTCCCCAAGCCAACTTCAATATGAACTCTCCTGGCTGGAGGGTCCAGCGTTGGCCATGGATGCTGTGTTGTAGAGCAGAAGAAGCTGAGCTGAAAGAAAGTCTGGGAATGTTCTGGCTCGGTCTTAGGCTCTTTCTGTACCATGTATGAAAAAGGTCTTAGGCTGGGCTGGCAAGATGGCTCAGTGGGTAAGGGTGTTTGCAGCCACAGCTGAAGAACTAGTTAATTCTTGGAACCCACTCCTGCAAACAGTCCCTTGCCTGACCCTCACATGTGTGCCATGATGTAAATGCCCACACGACACACTCTAAATGACAAAATACCTGTAAAACTATGGTTTAGGATAAAAGATGGTTTTAGTCCTCAGCCCTAAATAGGATGTTCTATGAAAAAAAAAATAGAATTAATATGGGAAAGATATGATGACCAGTAGGGAAGGGGGGTAAAATAGGGTAAAGGAAGATAAGAGAGGGTGTGAGTGTGTGGGGGAGGTGAAAGTAAGCAGAATGTCCTACAATGTACAAAGTTATCAAAGAAAAAAATCAATTAAAAAAAAAAAAAGAAAAAGTGAAAAGAAAAGGTCCTGGGCAGAAGAGAATGAAGGGAAGGAGGTAAGATAAGGAGGAGGTGGTGGCAGGGCCTGGGGAAGGGAAGAGAGGGGAAAAATGGATGTAAATAACAGCCGCCCTATTTAAGAGATTGCTTTGTTTAGATATTCTTTTCAAATACTGCAGAGGCCCTTCCTTCATCTTTGTCATCTTGATGGACGTTTTGTTATTTTACACTATGTATATAGCCATTCTGATGTCCCTTTGACAAGTCTATCACATTTCTGACAGGCGCTTGTTTTCCTCCCCTGGGAAAAATCAGAGTGGGTGGTGACAGGCTTCCTAGACGCTCTGCGTGTGCTTAAGATTGTGGCCCAGCACTAAGCCTCTCTGGCTCATGGGGCAACTGCAGAGGAGCCAGTGTTGGGCTTTGCGGGAACTGAGCAGTAGGAACAGGGTTCCTACGTTCTGTCATCCTGACCCTGTCTTATTATCCTTCTCCGTGTTTTTATCTCCCTTTCTTCCTGGGTTCCTTCTCATCAAACAGGAGCTGAGACAGCATGGTTTGTTTGGAGCTTGTGTTGTCAATACCAGTGTTCAATGCTGTGAGGTTTAAGGAGCATGTGCAGGCTCTTTGCTAGTGTTTAGTGGGATGGGGAGGACGGGTATCTACCGAGGATACTGGTACCCTCTGGAGAGCACAGCCATTGGGGATAGAGCTTCTGATGAAAGGTTAGATACTGCCAGTGGCTTTGGGCTCTGGTTTCTCTTGTTTTCTGTGTACTGAGAAAGTGTGAGGCCTGGGGCAGGTGTGGGGAGTGGTCAGAACTCTTCTTATACCTGTCTATGCCCTTGAAATGCTACAGGGCATCAGATCTGCAAGATGTTTTCTGATGACCTCCTCCTCTGAATTCTCATTAAAAAAAAAAAAAAAAAACAAAACCACACGTGCTTCTGGGACACATAGTTGTGAACAGTGGAAGCAGGCGCCAATGATGAATCCTCTCCTCCACGCACCGCTGATGGCTTGTGCTGCTAGGGCAAGGTGAGAGCTTCCTGAGGCTCTCGGAGGTCAAGCACTCGGCTTTCAGTCTGAGTCCTCCGCATTGCGTGAGCTTGTGGCGGGCACAGACTGTGTACCAGTGCGTGAAGCCACTGGCTTGTCAATGACTGAGTGTGTAAGCAAGTGGACTGAACTCAGGTGCTCGCTTCCTTTCTCTAGAGGGGGGAAAAAAAAAGAATCATCCAATTTGATTTCCACTGGCTCCTACATCCCATATTCTGTGTTCAAAATCCTTCCAGCAGCCTCCTGACCCGTGAGTTGGTCCCCAAGGCCTGGATATATCTTTCTAAATGCCAGGATGAAATAGATTTTCCAGCATCCCTGGAAGGAGAGTCCATCATCCACCACAGAGCAAAGCGTTCAGTTCAACCTGGAGGCAACCCAGACATGGGCTGCTCTATTCTGAATCCATGATAGAAATGTTTCTGTCTGTTCTTATGATACGGCTTTCATGTAGTGGCCATTATGCTATACCGATTGGAGGTGGTGGCCTGGTGGGATCTAGTCCACACAAGGCATATAAGCGTGAAGGAGTGTGCTTAGGGGTTTATAGGGCTTATACGGGAGTCAGTACAGACTTCAAGGAGGTAGCATAGGCTAGTCGCCAAGCACCACATTGCAAGAGACAGATTATCAGCTGCATCTCAAAGACCTTTCTCAAGTTTCCCCACCCACAGAGTAACCACCTGCTTGACTTTAAATCCCCAGAGACATTAGCTTGGACTGTGGACTTCGTGGGTCTAAGCATACAATGTCTAGTCTTCCTGTTTCAGCACCATGGACACGAGAGTCCTCCAGACAGTTGTGGTACATATTTGCACTGACTTATTCGTTCACTTTGAACTTGAGAGCCTTCCAGTATAACAGTACTAGGATTGTATGTGTACCGTGGTGCACATATGCACACACTGTATTGGGCATATACATCTAGGAATGAAATGGCTGGGTCACAAGGCATACACATGCTCATTGTGGGTAAATATTGCTGGCTTATTTACAGTGTTTTTTTTTTTTTTTTTTTTTTTTGGTTTTTCGAGACAGGGTTTCTCTGTGTAGCCTTGGCCATCCTGGACTCACTTTGTAGACCAGGCTGGCCTCGAACTCACAGCGATCCGCCTGCCTCTGCCTCCCGAGTGCTGGGATTAAAGGCGTGCGCCACCACCGCCCGGCTTATTTACAGTGGTTTTACAACTGATGCTGAGGCAGCTTTTACATGTTCGTGTCTGGTCCAGGACTTGGGACAGTTTTCTTTGATGGCAGCCCTTCTTACGAGTACAGGGTGGCATGACATTGGGGACCTGGCTTTTGCTCAGCATCGTGGAGCGGTTTGGAGAGTTAAATAAATTAATATAGGCAACTTAGAGAGTGTAGCTCTCTCAGCCTATTAGGGGTCTGAAAATGTCAGCGATGTCAGCCAGGTGGTGGTGGCACACTCCTTTAATCCCAGCCCTCTGGAGGCAGAGGCAGGTGGACCTTTTGAGTTCGAAGCCAGCCTGGTCTACAGAGTGAGTTTCAACGATAGCCAGGGCCACACAGAGAAACACTGTTTCAAAAATGAAACAAGACAAAACAAAACAAAGCAAAAATCAGTGATACCCGTGGATGCAATTTCTCTCCAAAAGGTGTCAACCCTCTTGCTGATTCCCTGTTGCCAGTAGGAACGGTGGCACCTATAGGCTAGAGTGGTCTGTGACTATTGCTGGAGTACTCAGAACTGAGTGGCTGAGGAGGTCAGGGTCCCAGGGACTGAATGCGTAGCAGACAGTACTTTCCACAACTGGTTGCCAACAAGCATTTCTTCCCTGACTTTGCACCCAACACAGAGCTGTACAGGGAAGTGCCACAGCGGCTGCATAGTTAGGTCTTAGGGCTTTCTCCTAACACGATGCTCTAAGCTTGGGCCTGCCTGGAATATGAAGTGTTGCCGACAGCTTATTGGCCTCATGTAGCCTAATACATCTCATGTTGTCAAAGGCTGGAGGTTGGGGGAGGGCACCTATTTATCAAGGAGGTCACTCACGGGAACTGTAGCAATGGCTTCTTTCCAAGCATCTTCCTCCACAGATTTCAAAGGTGTCCTACCTTCACTCCTTCCTTCAGTGATGGATGTGCCCTGTGCCTAGCCTGGCCTGTAACTTCATCATATCCATATGGGCATCTGTATCCTCACTATGACTGCCTATACTCAGGCTAGCATGGCCTTGTACCTTGCAGCCCTCCTGCATGGGGTGCTCCTTCCAGAAGAACCTCGTTATGGTAGTTTGCTGGGGCCTCCATAAAAAAAGCACTATAAATATGGGGTGGCTTAAATAACAGAAATTAATTTTCTCACTCTCTTGGAGGCTCGAAATCTAGAGTAAAAATAATGGCAGGGTCGTTTGTTTCTGAGATATTTCTTCTTAGTTTGCAGATGGTCACCTTTCTGTTCCCTCACACTCTCCCCTCTGTTCATATCTGTCCTCATCTCCCCTCCTTTTATGGAGTCAGTAGTCACCCTGGATTTGAGCCTATCCTGTGATCTCATAGTTTGAGAGGCCTCATCTTCAAATAAGGCCACGTTCTTAAGTGATGCCAATTAGGGCTCTAACACATGGATGTTTTAGGGGAGGGACAATTCAAGCCCTTTCCAGGGACCATATATTTTCTCTGCAGGTGACAAAGACGTCTTGAACACGGTTTTTGTTTGGATTTCTTGCACTGGTTTGTGCTTCCCCCCCCCAGCTGTACACACTTCCTTTAATCTTCCCTGTCTCTCCGCTGCCTGCCAGCTCTTATCCCCACCCGCATGGAGCCTTCTGTCTCCGTAGCCCATGCTTGTCCAATGCCTAACATGCTTCCCGTCTGTTCCACTTGGTTGAGCACTTAATCTCGGCTCTCTTGTGTTCGCTGCGGTTTCACCCAGTGTATTGTGTCTACTGCGCTTGACTCAGTGCCTCTTGTGGACAGAAGTCCTGGCTTCTCATTTGCATCTATTTAGTCGGGCATGAAGCTGGTAATAAATAATATTGTTGACTGATTAGAAACTGACTTGCATGGGCCCTGTGAGGTGCTCCTTAAATGCCAACCCCCTCAAATCCGCCCTGGGTGGGAGGGAGACTGCCCTAATCCCCCGAACAGCTGAAGGAGCCTCCAGCACAGGTATTTTCACTTTAAGAGGCAATGAATTCAGGGACCTCGGAAAGGTTTAAACATGAGTCTTAAATTATTTGCTCAGCTTTGATTTTTATTTTACAAGATGCCGGGGCAGTGCTGGGAGCTATTTGCAGAAGGGGTGCGTGAGAGAGATGAAGAAAGACTACAAGTGGATTTACCCAGATGTTGCCTCATAGAAAAATATGTGTGCACTGGGTAGGGGCGTCTCCAATTCGGAAGCATGGAGAAGGCTAGGCTCTGCCCCCAGGCTCACTGGAGGGAGATTTGATTTCTATTCCTGCCGTGTTGTCCCTCTGCTGGGATGCATGGAGCTAAGCCACTGTCAAGTATGGCCCCTCAGAGGAGGAGAGGGAAGATCAGCTATTTGTAGTCTGAAGTCAGACTCGACCCACCTTTTCAGCCCGTAATTTACAGTATATGATGAGAAAATGAACTTCTATTGCCGCAGGAATGCGAAAGGACAGGAGACAGGTTTTTCAGAAGCCTGGGGTTTGGCTTATGTGCTTATAAAATGTCTGTGAAAAACGGCTGCTTTGCTTTGCCAGAAGCTGTTCTCTCTGGTCTGCAGCAACTGGTGCCCAAAGTGCTCATGTCCTACACTCTTGGGGACTGAGGGCATCGTCTTAGATGTGTGGGTGGAAGGAGGGAAAGGAGAGGGTCAGGAAAGACTGCATATAGATTCAGTGTTATGGTAAAGGGGTGTTCATGTGACACCTAAGGAGGCCTTTGTTTGGGGTTTCAGGGTAACTGCATTGCTTTGCACTTACCCCTTGACCATAACCTAGCCTATTGATTGCACTAGAGTGCCTGGCCTCACTCAGAAACCCTGTGTGACGTTAACTTTTGACCCTCAATAGAATGTTTCTGGAGTTATCAAGAATACACAGAGAACTCAGACTACACTCAATTCAGTAGCACACTTTGCCAGACATTTATCATAGATGAGTACTGAGCAGGCTGTGGAGGGGAATTGTGTACCCATGGCTCCTGTCTGGGATTTAGGGTGAGAGTGTCACCATCCCAGGACTCACAGGATAGAAATTTCCATCTATAGTCCCTGGCATTTACTCAGGGTGTTCACTTTGGCCTGCAGGTGCAACTGGGCAGCTCCTAAGAAAACCCTTGCCTGCTAAATTTTCAGATATGAATGTGTAGTGTGAGACACGCTTGCCAGGAATATGAGGGGGTGGGGGCATGAAACGAGACAAAGACAGATACTGGATGACAATATGCAGCTAAACACCTAAAGGGAATGTTGGATGTGGGGAAGAAGAGACCCACACAGAGTGCAGTCACACATGCACTAGCACCCACACACAGAGACAGAGACAGAGGGACACACACACACACACACACACACACACACACACACACAGAGAGAGAGAGAGAGAGAGACAGACAGACAGACAGACAGACAGAGACAGACAGACAGAGACAGAGAGACAGACAGAGACAGAGGGACACACAGAGAAGGACCAACACACACACAGACAGAGACAGAGGGACACACAGAGAAAGACAGACACACACACACAGAGACAGAGGGACACACACATACACACACACACACACACAGAGAAAGAGAGAGAGAGAGACAGAGAGACAGAGAGAGAGAGAGAGAGAGAGAGACAGAGAGAGAGACAGAGAGAGACAGAGACAGAGAGAGAGACAGACAGAGACAGAGAGAGAGAGACAGAGACGGAGGGACACGCAGAGAAGGACAGACACACATAGACAGAGACAGAGACAGAGGGACACACAGAGAAGGACACACACACACACAGACAGAGACAGAGGGACAGACAGAGAAGGACACACACACACAGTGACAGAGGGACACACAGAGAAGAACAGACACACACAGACAGAGACAGAGACAGAGGGACACACAGAGAAGGACACACACACACACACACACACACACACACACACACACACACACACAGAGACAGAGGGACATACAGAGAAGGACACACATACACAGTGACAGAGGGACACACAGAGAAGGACAGACAGACAGACAGACAGATACACACACACACACACACACACACACACACACACACACAGATTGATTGATTTCTGAGACATTGGAATATAGGAATCCAAGACTATGCTTCAGTAGTTTTAGCATAGAAAAATATAACTTTGATCATTGGGAAATCCTTGCATAGGAGTGGAAGCAGTTGGTCAATGAGGGACAGTGACATGAAGTAGTGGACAGATTACATCTAGAGAGATTTCTGTCTGCTCACTAGATCAACCTTTCTGCCAGAGCATGCATATCTTTTATACAGCCACTAGTTTCTGTGCTCAGTTACATGCTAATCATCAAGAAAGCTCCTGGAGACTCCCGTTATGACAGCTGATCTCACAGCTTCTCATGGCAACTTCGTCTTTGCTTTACGTAGCTTGTATTTTGTTATCAGGCGAGAACAATCTTAGACTCACAGTACCTTCTTGGGAAATTGTTTTGCTTTGTTTGGGTAGTGAGCATCTTTGTCTCTAAGAATGTTTTCCCCCTGAAACACCATTTCATTAGCCTTATTCTCCCCAGCATATCTTTCCCTGTCCCCAAACATACGATAGCTGTGTTTTGAAGTTGTCTCCTGTGAACAATGGATAATCATGTTTAGCTTTTCTATCCAGTCTGACAATATGTATTTTAAATGGCTGAGCTGAACTCCCTAAATTTTGTGTAATTACTATTATATTTGAATTTATACTGTCCATTTCCCTCTTGTTTCAAATTTCTCCTCTTCTTTCTTACTTCCTATGTAAAGGTATAATATTTATTATTCCTCATACTCTTTTTACTGATTCAGTGGCATCTATTAACTTCCCATTTGCAAATGGCTACCTTAAAACTATTTTACATAAACTTTGCCTAACAACACTAATCAATAGTTCTATCATGAACAAAATAAGGAATTTAGAAAGCCTTAATAGTACCACATCTTGTTTCTTTGGCCAAGTACTTATAGTTCCATCTTGATTTGCACGGCTCAGAAATTATTCACATTTTCATTATTACATTGCTATCATATAGGATCACACACAGAAAGTATCAGTAGAGTATTAATAGCATCAATAGAGGTCAGAGGCACTTCTCAGTAGGTATAGGTTTGGATGACATGATTGAAAACTTGGTTTAGTGGATGTAGGGGAAGCTGGATAAGTGCATTCTGCCACATTTCCCCTCCCATTTCCTCTCTCTGCTTCCAGCACTGCTATGCAGCAGCCTCCCAAACGAACGACGCCATACATGTTTAATTTACAAACTCCAGGCACTCACTGATAACTTACCTCCCATGCCCCCAGGCTACTGCATCTCTAGCTCTCCACTCATTGTTTCCTTTTCATTTCTTCTTACACCTCACTATTCTGGCTTAAACTTCTTTTGTCTTAATTTTTTAATCATTTTTGTTTAGAGGAAGAAAATGATTCCTTTAACAGAGGCTAGTAAAATGTC
The DNA here is from genome assembly GCF_964271855.1 of Acomys minous. Lineage (NCBI taxonomy): Eukaryota > Metazoa > Chordata > Mammalia > Rodentia > Muridae > Acomys > Acomys minous. Next base: position 99,564,646 of record NC_140489.1, on the reverse strand, counting down.
AAGTGATGAGTTAACAAAGTGTAGAAGCCCGTGTGAACAGTTACCTCTTTCTCGAAGTTTAAAAAAAAAAAGATGCTCTATTGTCCTCTCATTCCTCCAGGCTCTAGTAACAAGTTTGCTGATATTCTTTTCAGGAAACACACCTTTCAACGGGTACTACTATGCTTACTAGAAAGTAGTACAAAGCGACCCTCTAACTTTATTTTTCATTAAACTTATAAGACCACCACTCTGAATGTTACACGAGTGACTTTTTGTATCAGCTTCTGAATTATGGCAGAGCTCTACTGAATTACTAAAACATAATTTAACTCATGTATTTTTTTAGATAAATAAAAGTTAAGATTTGAATCCCCGCCTCCAACGTGGTGGAGGTATTCTTGTGAATCACCATGGCTTAGACATGGAATGTCTACAAAGTCATCCATTTCTGGAGGTTTGACATCATCTTCAGAAGCCTGCCTGTGAGGAAAGGGGCAGGAAAGTGGAAGTCTATGTACTTTGATTTTCTTAATTAGAGTGATAGGACTTGAGTATTTGTGATCGAAGAGGGAAGAGCCAGAAGGGCCTGGGGTGGGTTTGAATACATACAGAAAAGAGAATGTTAAATGATGTAGGGTGTGAAAACTTGGAAAGGAAACAGAGATCTCTCTCTGAGATGACGATTTGATATCTTCTGTCACTGATTCTTAAGCTTCTAGATATTTCTTCTAAAGGTGAGAGTAATTCAAGCCACTCCTAAAATCCCTTTTCTCTTGACTTCAATCATGATCTTTGATAAATTTTTACTGCTTAGTTCTAAGTTCCTATATGATAACAAGAGCGCTTTAGTCACTGCCAAGACATGATGCTAACCAACAGCCCTCTAACTGGGTTTGAGACCTGCTCAACAAGAAGGAAAACATGCCTGGTACTAGAAACCTCACTAACTGCTCCATGCTCGTCAAGTTACAGGTGTTGAAGGAGAACCTGTAACCACTATTTTACTAAACCAGCACTGTTACTAACAACAGTCTATAAACAATTGTCTTCATACCCACGGATAGGTGGAATTCTCACCCCTTATCTGGGAGACTTGCAACAGAGACTACTACCCAAAACCACAACCAATCAAAATGCAGAATTGTAACGCTCGGTCCCACTGGATATATCTATAAAACACTGCTGAATCTAAGGCTCAGGAAACATGAGAGAGCAGAAAGATTGTAAGAGCTGGAGGATTATGCATTTGTCATGAGATCATGTCTCCTGCTAATGTCAGTAGTTACAGTCATAAAGTCACACTAGATTGACTGACTAAACATGAGCTTAACAGGGACAACACCAATAGACTTGCCAAAGTGAACAGGGAAAAGCTCACGAGACCTCAACCCTATACAACTATAGGCAACTATGGGAAAGGGATCCAAAGGCAGGCAGCAGACCCAGAGGCAGCCCCTACTCAAGTTGTTAGGGGATCCACGTGATGACTAAGTTGCACATCTGTTACACATGTGTAGGGTGCCTAGCCCATGCATGCTTTTCAGTTGTTGGTTCAGTCTCTCTGAGCCCCCATGTGCCCAGGTTAGTTGACTCTGTAGGTCTTATCACGATGTCCTTGACCCCTCTGGCTCCTTCAATCCTTTTTCCCACTCTTTCACAAGACTCTCTGAGATCTGCCTATTCTTTGGCTGTAGGTCTCTGCATCTGCTTCCATCAGCTGCTGAATGAAGCCTCTCAGAAGACAGCTTTGATAGGTTCCTGTTTTAAAGCATAGCTGAGTATCATTAATAGTATTAGGGGTTGGCTCTCTCTCATTGGGTGGGTCTGAAGTTGGACCAGTCATTGGTTTGCCATTCCCTCAATCTCTGCTCCATCTTTATCCCTACACTTCTTGTAGGCAGGACAAATTTTGGGTCAAAGATTTTGTGAGTGAGTTGGTGTCCTGCCTTTGGATCCCTTTCTCAATGCTGGGCTGCCTTATCTGGCCTCAGTGGGAGGGGAAGCACTTGGTCCTGTTGTGACTTGATGTGTGAGGGTAGGTTGGTGCCCTTCTCTGAGGAGAAGGGGAGGGGAAGTAGGGGCAAGGATGTGAGGATGAGACTGGGAGGAGAGAAGGGAGGTGTCTGAAATCAGACTGTAAAGTAATTAAATAAATTAATTAATGAAGAAGAAAAAATCTTTTTACAAACTCAAAAAAAAAAAAAAAACCCAAAAAACTAGTTGCGGAAAGTTTTATACAAAGAGGAGAGAAGGACAGGGATGAACAAAGCTCATATTTTGTAATAAAAGAAAAATGCAAATCTGCCAATGCCTATTTTTTAGGATAAATTCTGGTCATTTTCAAATATCTCTAATCACCACCCCCTCCCAAATTGAAAGCACAATTAAACACTATATCATTTCTGATTCAAGTAATGAAATAAAACAAAACAAAACAACTATAGGCAACTAAAGAATGCTGAGAGTGGGACAAACAATCTCCGTGGAAGAGCACACCAATTGGTTATCCAACACCAAACGGTCAGCCTTGAGAGTGTAGAAACAAGTAACATGTGGATTGAGCATGTTATATTTAGGGACACACACACACACACACACACACACACACACATTTGCATCCAATAACAATGAAAAAGAGTCCATAAATTTGAAAGATAATGAGGAGGGGCATATGGCAGGGCTTGGAGGGAGAAAAGGAAGGCATGCTATAATTATAATTATAATTAAAAAGAATTTGAACATTAGTTAAAATAAACAAAGTAAGAAAAATGCTTTGAGATTTAGATTTGCCTTACATCAGACCATTTCTTGCATGGTCCTGTCTTCCACTTCTCCTTCTCGTATGCTTTGGGTAGTGAGACCAGTTTACTTCAGTGTTTTCTGAGAGAGTCTTAACATTTTCTCATTTCTTTATTTCATAGTCTTACATGTTCATACATTCCCCTTGCAAGGTTCAACACAGTCTCTCTTCTTCTTTGATCCTTTTTACTCCATCCTTCCAGTTTGGAGAAATCTCCTTTTTTAGTGTCCCCAGGAGACTTTGGCTGATAGTGTGCTTTGGTTATCAAAGACTAAATTCCGTGGGCAGAAAACACATCTGCTTCACCTCCATGGCTTTCAGGAGGCCCTAGAGATGCCTCCACATAAACATAAAGGGTTATGAAAAGGATTTATATTTACACTGATAAGAAAATTGCTTCCAAGAATTATGAGAACTGTCTCTGATAGCCAGGTGGCCTTCAGATCTCATGGCAGTGGGGCCAACTTCTAGGCATGTCTGTGAACCTGAGGTGGGAGTGAAAATTATCCAGCCCTCCCTTTTACCTTTCTATGAATAACAGCTGAAGAGCTCACTCTGAACTCTCACAGCGGAGTGTGATAGTCTGAATTGGGGGAACTACTTGCAGTTTTATTACAAAGGTATGCTGAGATTGACTCTTAGATTTGGGCACAGAATAAGGCTGGACCCAGACTTCCATCCATTTTTTTTACCTGGAGATATCTGGGAAAGTATTCATTACCACCCTGCTCTGTGGGGAGAGGATGGGCTAAAAGTTCTCTGAAGACTGTCCATCCTAACAGTTGTTGAGTCTCTCCAGACAGGGCCTTCTGGTCTACCTTCTTCTTGTCTACCAATCCCATGATCAGTTGACTGCACACAGTTCCTCCTAGGTTTTGCAAAGGAGGAAGGATTAAATGTCCTCAGCTGTGAGATCATAATGTGCCTCTAGTCACTTTGTAAAGTTTTTCAGTCTTCTCTAAAGAAGTGATACAAAGCAATAAGGAGAAACTTGAGAATATTCTAAAAATCTGACAGACCAGGCAGGTATCTGTTTGGAAGGTAGGACTTCACTAACCCAGGCATGCCTTATTGTCTACCTAACATTTAAAGCTGAAAGCTGGACAGGATATTCCCTGGAGATCTGATGAGATACAAAGCAAAAGGAGCCCTGTACCGTGGGGTTGTAGACCTACACTGAGCCCTATTAAAAGACAGCCAAGCAGCTGTGAATTCTCCAGTGCTCAGCATGGCACAGCTTCTCACCAGCCCTGAATATCTCCCACTACAGATGCTTTATCCTCTTGACAGTCCCCATGGAGTATAATTTATTCCCTTGGTCAACTGCACACTCCAAATACCTGACATGTCATCTTCCCCTCCCCCCAATAGACTCCTCTCAGGATAGCGTAGGATTGGATGTCCCTGTACATGTCCACCATATTGTAGCATCTTTATGTGCTGTGTGTGCAAATACTGAAGGTTCAGGGTCACCCTCTGCCCCTGAGCGTTCCCGATAGGAATGACGGTATGAAAGCGCTAAGCCTCCTGCTAGACAAATTAAGGGCTTTGTTCTAAGAACAGCAAAGGCCCTTGCCTGCAAGAGCAACTTCCAGCAGTTTTCCTGGCCTGGAATCAGCATGCAGCATGAACTGCCTACAGGGGGTGGGGGTGTTGGCTTGGGAAATTTTATATGATTATTGGGGTGGGATCAGACCCTCAGCAGCTCAGCGCCCTGCCAGGCCCACCGAACAGCCACCCCTGTTTCCGGACAAGGCTTCACACAGCAGCTGTTTTCTTCTCTTACTGAACTGCAAAATATTGCTGAATGATGGACAGGACTGAGGAAACATTCCAAGACCTGGATCCTCTGGTTCTGCTATGAGTACTGAAGGGCAGAGGTGGCCATTTAATCCGCATCTGAGATTCATTTGCCTGCCACCTTCTAGATTCTCCTAGTGTCTCATACGATCCATCCTGTGGCTATAGGAACATATTAGCTTGCTTCAAAGATACCCAAGTCTGTGGTACAGCTGAAGGAATGTGGGGAATCGAGGCAGAATGTGTGCTCTGCAGCACAGCGTCTCAGTCTTTTTTTTTTTTTTTTTAACATATGTCTCTTTTGGAGAAACATACATCTTGAAAGTTCTTTTAAAGTTTGTGTTTCAAAAGGAATAGGAGTGTTTTAAAATTTTTTTTTTGGTTTCCAAATATGAAATTATAATATTGAATATATTTAAAAAAAACTACAGATGTCCTCCCTGAGATGTTTAAAAATCTTTTTGAGGTATAACATTCACATACGGTATAGTACATGGATTTGCTCACACACATGCATTTGATTAAACACCACCCAGATATCTAAGAAATGTTTTTAGCATCTCAAGAGGTTCTGCCCCTATCCTTCCCAGTCAATCACCTGACCCCCGACCCCATTGATATGGAATATGACTGATTTTAGCTTCTATCTGTGCAACTTGCCTTTGTCTGCCCTGGAGCTTCATATACACAAAGGTGTGGTTTGAGCTGGCTTCTTTTGCTCAACTGTGGGTTTCAGCATAGAGTAGTATAAATTATCCTCATCTTACAACAGGGTTCATTCTCAGAACTCCCTCTGTGTTGAAAATATCCTAAGGAAAATGAACTGTATGCTCTTACCCTGTCACCATAGCTTATTGATGTTAACCTTGCAGTGTCCAGTTGTTTCCCTTTGAGGTCATGCGACTTATTGGAAGCTGCAGCTCACTGCCTCACTGCCTGTCTGTGCCAGATAGAGACAATTATATATTATGTCAACAGACCTGAAAAAATAAAAAGAATTCTACTGAGTCTGTTTGGTTTTTGCACCATTATAAAGTCGTAATGTGTGGGTTGAAGCATCAAAAGTCATGGGCCGTTGGTGGTGAATTCTTCATTATGCTTATGTAGCCTTCCAGCATGTGGAAAGGCCCATTGTGATTTATGTATCCATTTCTTCCTTTGAGGTCACTGGTAAGCTATAAAATACCCATCGTTGGAGTTATACAATGAAACCTACCACTTCTTCTCCTCATGTTAGTTAACATGGGCGCCTTGGTTTCTCACTTGCAGAATGAGGCACTTAAATTTCTCTCACAGGGTGAATGCAGGAGCCAGTGTATGTAAAGCCACTGCTAGAGTTCTTGGTGCAACAAGCATTCAGCAAGTGAAACTTTGATTGCAAAGGGGTGTGAGAGTCCTGGCATGTTGCCAGGAGTCCCTGAGGCTAGAGATGCTGCCTCTATGTCCAGGATGTCAGGCTCTGCAGTGGGCTTGCACTGCCACAAAGACACGGGGGTGCATCACAAAGTGTGTGGGAAGATAAAGTGCGAGGAGAAGACAATGGGGTGAGCACATGGGGCTTCAGGTGCAGGCTGCATGGGACAGCACGCTTTAGCTTAGGAAGATCTGAACAAGACAGTGGAAGAGGGAAGAGCTGGGGCTGGCTTGGAGGCTATCAGAGCTCTAGGCTGCGACCACCACTGCTGCTGCTGCCCATGAGCTTGAGCACAGTGCCCTGCACTAGCTCAAGCAGATGAGGGTGCTCTCTTGTCATCTCCATGTGCTAGTAAATCCAGTGATGTCCAACCTTTCATATGAGAGGACTGAAGGTCAGGGCCAATGACCGCTTCACTGGTGGTCCAGAGCTATTTCTCTCATTGTTTTCTTTTCCTTTGGAGAAATGGAGATCTAACACATGGCCTGAAGTGCCGTGAACTGCTGCAATAGCATCTCCGGTGGTAGCCATCCCTTCCTTCTCAAGGCCTTTCAGCTGGTCAGACTCATAGTTAAATGGACAGTTGGTTCAACTTCATTGTCCCAAAGGCCAGTGGCTGTGACAATGGGAGTGCCTGGCTATGGCTGTGCTCCTGACCTGTGTGAACTGTTTCCATGTTTGTGGAGGATTAAAAACCAATGCCTTTGTTTTGTGTTGAGGAAAAACTTGGAGACAGGATATATAATGGAATGAATTATTACCCCTACTGCCCCGCCCCCAATTTGAGTGTTAAAGCCCTTAGTATCTAAGAATTCTGTAGGGTCTTCAAAGAAACTCTGACTGGGTCATTGTAGAAAAGAAGTGTTTAGGACAGAGAAACAAATAGTGGGACGACCTTGGGAAGGCAGTCATCTTTCAGCTTATGAGAAAGATCGCAGAAGAAGCCAACTGTGGCCGTACCTCAGCCTTCTCCTGTGGGAAGAACATTTCCATTGTTCAAGTTGGCCGTTCTGTTCTGCTTCTATGATATCCCCAGAAAACCAGAGCAGCAAGCCACTCATGTTGCTTGAAACACAGAGAAGAGCATTAAACATTTAATAATAGCAGTGTTAATTTTCATGGTCAATCTGCCTCGCACCTACGAATAGTCCAAGGCCACTTTGTGGTGAAACACCTTGTGGGGAAAACAAGATGGCTTCTTTCTTATCAGGAGAGCTGCATTTCTTTTTAAAACCTGGGCCCGGCTCCAGAAATATTCATTACTGAATGCTGCCTGACCATGCTAGCTCACCTGTACTAATACCATACAGGCTAACAGACAATAGCTCATCATATTTTACCTGTGTATTTCCCAAGGGATACAGCTGCCCCTTGTCCTTTGTCATAAGACCCAGGGAGATGGGATGCTAGGAGGGAGAGCTGCAGGAGACCTGAGGCTCCTTCTTTCATACACATTTGGAAAGGAGATGTTTCTGGAGTCCAGGGGAGCCTGCCACAACCCCAAGGAGATAGATCACACAGATATATATCCTGGGACCGTCATAAATGTCTCAGCTTTTGATGCATCTGAGTGACTTACAGAGCCAATAGCTTTGATCAAGTACCCAGCTCTACTGGTATAATGGAAAGATAATGAGAATTGAACAGCGAGAGGCTGGAGTCTGGTGTGTGTGTGTGTGTGTGTGTGTGTCGGGGGGTGATGGCAGGATGGCCTTGGGGAAGGTGAGGCAGGAGGAGCTGATAGCTGCTGTTCTGCTCCTTCACAAGCTTGCTGTGTAGGCTGCCTTTTCGGGGTTATGATGTAGAGGTAACCGTTGCCTAAGAGATTGGTGCTTTCCTGAACATGCTCAACCCTTCTTGTAGGTGAGGCTTCCTCTCTCCAAAACACGTTCACTGTAGCTACCCTGTCCTTGTCCCAGAAGCCCCACTGACAGAAAGGCAGTGAGTGACCACTCACTGATAGATATAAGCTCAGAGAAGGAAGGAATAAGAGCCAGGGAGGGCACACCTACACCCTCCTTCCACATGCACTGGCTTTTTAGCTGTCAGCATAGGGGGAGCACTGGACACCCTCCCTTTTGCCTGCATTTGTCCCTTCAACTCCCCTTTACCCTTTCTTTCCTCCCTTCCTCTGTTACTACCTCTCTGTTTCTTCTTCCTTCTCTTCCCCCCTAGTCTTTTGTGTAGCATGGCTACTGTTTCCTTCTCTCTTCTGTCTTCTCCCTTTACCGTCTTCATTCTGGTTAATTAACTTTCAGTCTTAAGTGCTATTTATTGAGGATGAACATTCAATACATTGGTAAGTTTTAGGCTTAGGGAACACTGAAAAAGAGATGATCAAGGCCCCACAGAGCCAAAAATCAGGAGAAAAACATGGACGGGGACATCACAAGGGTTAGATGAGAAGATGGAGTGGTCTGCTGAAGGCCCAGTGACTAATGCTCGTCTGTGTCTTGCCAGACCCAGGGCCACTGAGAAGCAGATAAAATGACTTGGTAAATGGGAATGAAAATAGTGCTCAAATTACTGAATGGGCTGCTATGGAAGATGTAGTTTATTTCTTAGGTATACTTATGTATACTTAAGTGTACTACCTCATACTGACTCTCATAGTGCATCCTACTCAGCTACTGGTCCCCAAGTCCTTGCAGCAAGACTTGTATCTAGGTAAAACCTACTGCGTAGAAGAGCAGGTATGTGTTAGAGGGGCTTGTCGGGGGAAACTTTTTCAACGACAAAGGGAAAGAGAGGACATCCAGCAATCCCCTGACCTAGAACAAGAGCATTAGGAAATATAAATGCAATAACCATGGGTGTGGCGGGAGAGGTTCAGAGTAGGATGTTATTCCATTTACATTTCATTCAGAGGAAAACCAGGGTGGGGAAGAAATACCTCTTCTAGCTCCTTTGTCTGGTATCACTACTCACAACGTGTATGTGTGTGTGTGTGTGTATGTGTGTGTGTGTGTGTATGTGTTTTACAGAAAAGAATTACATCTAGTCTAGGGGCAACAACAGTCCTCTCCTTATGTGCCAGGAGTGACATTTAACTTGACATGCTTCCAGAACAGCTACCTACCTCAGTGTGATAAGTGCCAAAAAATTCTAGATAAAATTAGGTAGCCTTATTTCCTCTCCTTCTCTCTCTAACCTTCTCCTGTACAAAACAAAACTCCAGGGAAGTCTTTCATTCAGCTATTCAGTCAACAAATATATATTTAATGCCTATTAGATGCAAGCTACTTTACTATGCAGGAGAAATATAAAGATTAGTAAAGATTAATAGGAAGTGGCTTCTGCCCCAAGGATTGGTATGCCAGGCGAGGCAGACTCATAAATAGCAGAGATGCCTGACTATGACTAGGATGCTTGTTGCTGTTGTTGAAGCAGGCAAGAGCTCTAAGCAAGCCATGTTAGGGCTTTCAGGGTCCACATGAGGAAGGAAAAGTTGTTTAGGGGAGATAGTGGTATTTGAGTCAAGCCTTGAATGGCATGCAGAATACAAATAAACAGATACTGTCTTGGCCTTGCAAGTAAAAGGAACAGCATCATAAAAGACTCTCTGGAGCTAGGAATTCTAAGGCTATTTGCAGAGGTTGGCAAGTAGTCCAGTTTGTTTTAGATACTGTATAAAATGAAAGATACAAAAAAGGTGAAACCCAGGCTCTTGAACTCCATTGTAGCAGCCTGTCTACACTTTGGTCACTGGAGTGAACATGAAAGTTGCTAAGATGTGGCTTTATCATTCCAGCCATGGACATTTTAGGACAACCGCACTATTGAGTAGAAGGAACAGAACTTGAAGATGCTAAGCACATTGGGAAGCTTTGGGGCATCTTATGGTAGGAGTTTTGACCTTGAGCAGCGGCAACCAGATAGGAACAGGTGCATAGAGCCTAGGGCATGGCCTAATTTCAGGGCTTTTTTACACTACACCAAGGTCTGTGAACATAGAAGGAGCAGAAAGACAGAGGCATTCGTACCTGCAGTTGAGACCAGTCAAGGCGTGTGCAAAAGAAGCTCACGGGATGTGAAGGTTGCAGTAGGATCCCCTCAGGACGTGATATGATGGCAGATACCACATGATGAAGTATAAAGGATGAGGTAATGAGCAGACCTACTGTAGCCCATGGGAGTCCAGGAGACTTAATGGAAGAAGGGGAATTTGTGATTTCTCTGATGGGCATTGTTCCCTCAGATGAAAATGAAGTTCTACTCAGGGTGGAAACAAGAAAAGTAGAATCAGACAGAGATGCTTCAAGACAAGACAAACCTTGGTCGTGGATTAGTTAGACAGGAGTAGTGTTCTGAGCTCCTGGATGTGGGTTTCTGCCGTGGGATAACTGTCATCTCCTCCTCCCTCCCTCCCTCCCTCCCTCCCTCCCTCTCTCTCTCTCTCTCTCTCTCTCTCTCTCTCTCTCTCTCTCTCGTTGACAGCATCCTTCCATTATTGCTTGGACTTCATGACTTTCTTGTTCTCAGAAAGAGAAAGGAGCTTATTAAATGAAGTGGCTGCCAAGTGTATTTAAGATGAACAAAGCATAGATCACTTTTTTTTCCTCACCACATACCACACATAATTGTATGAAGGGCAGGATTTATTTCGTTTGCATTATGATTTTTCCCCCCAAGCTTAATTACAGTGTTAAAAAAAAAGGCAGCTCCAACTTGAAAGGAACAAACTCCACGGTCCTGGGGACCAGCATGACCACTCTGGATTTGAAACACTATTTCTTTGTGAAAGGAATTAATTGTATAGGAAACTTTGGGGGCTTATGTAAAAACACATTTTATGAAAATAAACTTGAACAGTCATTAAAATAAATAGTTGTTTTAAATCAGACTCTAACTCCATGGAAGTGCCAAGGAGATTTAGACACCGCCTTTATGGGCTTTGTTTTGAGTTCAACTCTGCATTTACTAGGACAATATCAGGGCCCTAAAGCTAACTCTTAGCTTATAACTAGCAACCAAATGTATAGCTCCAACGGTAGACCAGTAGAAGATGTAAGGAACCGGAAAAGCTTGTATAGTGCTTAGCTCCACATAACTTCACAAGTAAGTAGTGCTGTGCTGGGGGAAATCCAGTATGTTAGTATGAAATGTTGTTTGGCCTCAGACCAAGGGACCAATGATGGAACTTTGGTTTCCCTTTGGGCCACTCCCTGGGCAAAGTATAAGTTAGAAATATGCGGGATGAGCCCTGCTCTCTCATCCTCTGGAAGTCACATGAGAAATTTCTAGCTTAAAACTCTGCATTTTAGTGAGTGTCCAGAGATGAGCTCTTTCAGCTGGGACAGGGCTTTGAAACTTGAGCCTGAACAATGTACTTCCCTGGGGCTCATCAGGGTAAGAACATATAAGTAGATTCTTTCCTTGGTGTCTGGAGAGTTCACAGAGCTGATTGTAAAAAGGTGTGTCAGGGGGAAGTCTTGGGTTAGATGGCTCTATTCTTGGTATTCTGTGCTTTCCCTGGCTCCTGTTGTTGGGAAGGTGGGCCTAGAACAACACCGTAGGGGAGTGCAGACTCAGCTTCTGACCTGGGGCAGGTGGGAGGAAGTAGTGTTCTTTTGAACTGGGAGGAACCTGAACGCTGAGTCCCTAGCACTTGGAAGAATGCTGCTCTCATTTTCATAACTCCCACTACACACTCACGGCCTCGGCTCTAAATCACGTGCATTTCTCCTGACCTCACGGCCATGTTTCCTTTGCAGTGAGACCCTTGCGGTTACTTAGATGAAAGCCTTGCAAGAGAGGGAAGAAGAGGGGCCCTTGTGGATATATGTAGAGAGGTTCAATACTCCGATCTCCTTCCACCTTTATGCCGACGTCCATGATTAACTGGTGGGCATTGACCTTAATCCCAGCCTTGGTAGTGGCAGGTTTGCCTCCTGCAGAGGCAAGGGAGAACAAAATCAGAACGTATTATGTGAGAAAAGAGTTTATTTTTCAATAAAAGGGGAAAAAACAATGAAAGAGGAAGAAATTTGGCAGCTCATTATTAACTTTACTAAGTCTGAGGTCTGACTTGTAACTATAATATAAACAATGCCTTGGACAGCAAACATTTGTAAACAGATGATGAGAAAAAAAAATGTATTAGATGTATCAAACAAACAACCCAAAAGCAAAATCAAACTAAACAAAAACAAAAACAAAAAAAACAAATCAAATCAAAACAAACAAACAAACAAACAAACAAAAAAACCAAAGCAAAACAAAAACCCAGGTAGATGGTAGGATTACTTACGCATAAAGTTATGTGGAGCTAAGCACCATACAGGCTCTTCCGGTTCCTTACATCTTCTACTGGTCTACCATCGGAGCTGTACATTTGGATCCCAGTTATAAGCTAAGAGTTAGCTTTGGGTCACTGATATTGTCAAAGTAAATGTAGAGTTGAACTCAAAACAACGCCCATAAAGGAGGCATTCAAACTCCTTGGAGTTAGAGTCTTATTTAAAGCAACTACTTGTTTTCCTGATTGTTAAAGTCTATTTTCATAAAATGTGTTTTTACATAAGCCCCAATGTTTCCTATGCTTTTCTGTTCACCTCTTCAATCCCCTGATTCAAACCAGTGTTCACCTGGTGTAAATAAATGGTGGGATCAACAGGAACCGGAAGTCTCCAGAAGGCTGGTGCATATTAAACAGTGAGGAGAGAGAAGGCACCTGGGTAGCTGGTGCCTGTCAGGGCAGCAGACAAATCCGTGAAAGAGATCCTCCAACACTCAGGCGGGACAGCGGGCTGCTCTGAGGGTGTCTCATAGTTGTCAGAGGCCCAGGGAAGCTATATTGTTCCTCTCTTTGGGTATGTTCCTTTGCCAACTTACTTCCGGCCATCCATCCTCTATGGAGCACAGTGGCATGAGGACGTATTAGTTTTGTGGCAACTATAGCCTAAGAGTCTGGGATGACTACATTGTAAAGTGGCTCTCCCTTAGCCTGAGTCTGAAGCTGAGACCTATATACTCATGTCTGGCTTCCTGAGAGCAAGAACCAGATCAGCCTTATCTTCTGTATTCTACAAAGAAGGTCCTTCTGGGACATGTGGAACATGACCTGTGCTTGGAAAGCTGGTCAAATTATTATTTATTATTATTATTATTATTATTATTATTATTATTATTATTATTATTATTAGCAGCAGCAGAAACACATTCAAAATTTAAAGTACTAAAGTACATTTTGGTCTGGACCCCAAAGGCATAGCTGGAAATACAGGGTCATGACATTTCTCCTCTTCTTCAATGGCAGGGCTCAGTGAATCAATTCAAATCCATTAAGGTTTTTAGAATGACAGGAGGAGAAAAATCCTCCCAGTGAACACTCTTAGGGTACTGTGACCGAACACCATTTCCTTGAACCTTGGACCATTTTCTCATTTTTTCAAATCCCATCAATTGCAATCCCTCCTTGAGGCCGAATATCTGTTTTTTTTTTCCCCTTTCCTATTTCTTGACACAAAAGCCTATAGCAAAGGCTTGTAGATACATGAATTACATACTTGTTAGTAACACTGTGTGGCTCCACGTTCAAGAGGTAACATGGAAAGAGTTGGCAATTTTTCTGAGTTTGTAAATCTAAAGAGGTAATTGCCTTCAAAACAGCAGGAGTGGGAACCAGGGCAGGAAACCAGGCTTCGAGGCCTGGGCTGTTCTTGTTACCTGTGTTATCCTTGTCTATAATCTTTTTCAAGTGGAAGTGTGTGTGTGTGTGTGTGTGTGTGTGTGTGTGTGTGTGTGTGTGTGTGTATGCCTGTATGTGTGGGTGTATACCCGTGTGCACATATATGCCTATGTGCATGTGGATACCTGTGTGTGTGTGTGTGTGTGTGTGTGTGTGTGTGTGTGTGTGTGTGTGTGTGATGTCTTAAGCAAACTGTTTTTCTGCAGAAACACAATTGAATTTGAAAATTTAAATTAAACATGGCTTCTGCAGGAGCACATCTGCTGCACAGAATGAAGCCCATCCCATCAATACCATTGCCTGCCGAGCAATGGAGCCATTCCCTTCGAATTCCTAGCACAGGACCGAGGCTAACAGCCCAGTATTAAATATTAAGGTCCCTTTTTTCTCCCTCTTCACATTTTGCTGTTCTCTTTCAGAGAACACAAAGAACACTGACATATTTTCGGGAGCTCAGGTGGATAGTTAATGGACTGGAGAAGCTTTCAACTCAGCTGCAGCGATACGTAAAGAGAAAACTTAATTACACTCAGGATTCAGTGGGCTAACTGGATAATCAGAGAACCTGCTGTATCTTGGAGCATCCAGGATGCTACTGAGTTTAGATCCTTTAGTTTCAAGCACCTCTAAAGTGGGGGGGGGGGACTATTGCCAATTAAAGAATGCTGCAGAGCTTTACAACTTAAAAGTATTATTTTATGCTGATCGGGAAAGCTCTTCAATGTGTATTTAGCCTGATGTACATACATGGAAATGGACATATGAATAAGATCAGCTGGATGGGATGTTTATTCTTCCCATGACAACTCTTTATATGCATCTCGACTTGGTTGGTCATCCTGTAATGCCATTTGCCCTAAGATCATCAGGAGCACATCCTCCTGATTTGTGGTCTTCTTTCCAAACCCTGACCCCATAGATATGCTCCAGAGAGGGAGATTTCCTGATCTCTTGAGTGAGAGGTCAGTATTTATATTCATCTCATTTAAAATGGCTTGTCGGTTGCAAGAGCAAAGTATGCAATCATCTCATCTTGCCATTAGATCGGGAATTAGGTATATTAAAAAAAAAATGGGTAACGACCATGTCATGACTTGAACATTGATAATGGTTCAAGATTCCATCACTTGTATAGCACTAGGCTACCTGGTAATCTGTTCCCTTCCCTTCTAGTCTCAGAGAGTTATCTCACACAGAACAGCCTAAGGTATAACTCAATTAGTCAGATGCATGGATAATGATGCCTGTCATCTTCAGGGTTAAATCCTGTATGGAAATGAGAAGTAGAAGAGAGAATAATGGCACTTACCAAGTAGCAAAATGTAGTTCAATGAAGGATTCTATCTAAGTGGCTTCTGTTTACCTTTGCTGCTATACTGGCTCCTCATTCCTCCTCAGCCTGGACACATCCCATGCCACGTGACATGTTTCTTATTCTGGTGGCCACCACAACTTTCTTGAAAATAACAAACATCGGTCTTTGTAATTCCACTGCATTTCAAAATATACAGACCATTGCAGACGCTTGTCAAAAGGCTGTGGATGGACAGAGCATGTTAGGCAAGACTCGGGGACAGAGGCATAGCAACAAGCTCCAGGAGTGATAGAGTCAGGATGTGCAGCTGAGGCGAAGGCCCTATGAGACAAGTGGAAAGCTGCCTTAGTGGAGCTGGTTCCAGGCCACAGGGAGCCTCCAGAACGACCAGAGAAGATACTGTTTCATCACACAGCACCCGATGAAGACCTGTGTGTGACCCAGCATGGATGCTAAGTCACAGATGAGAACACAGTAAAATGGATTGGTCGCTATTAACCAGGTACCAGGTGAGGCAATACAGACTCTTGATATCACAGAAGCTTCAGTAAAGTTGGTTGTTTTCCTCATTGTAGATCTGTCTGTTTATATATGGTTTCTGCTAAAAGTAATGAATGGAGAGCCTGCTCCAGGCACCGAGGATATCTAGGATAAATCACGTGCCATTGTTCCTTTAAGGGGATCACATTCTGGTAGAGGAGATACAGCTGTGCATAGTTATATATGTAAATGTGGATGTAAAAAAAATATAGGCAGTGTATATAAAGCAGAATATTCAATTTTCAGAGTATTTCATGGAGAGTGCTGTGGGCATACCAAAAAGAGAGTGATCAATTTTACATGGATGGGTCAAAGAAAATTCTACACAACCAGGATGATTTTTAAAATATTTATGACCAAGAAAGAGATAATTGTCTCCTATACAAGTGCTTCCCACAAAAGAGCGTGGTCCTCTGAAAAAAAAAAAAAAAAAAAAAAAAAAAAAAAAAAAAAGGGTGGTACTGAAGTAATGTGTAACTCCTAGAATTAACAGTGAATTCTTGCACACGGAAGCTGTTCTGGAAACTATTAGTAAAAATAAACAGACAGACAGACAAACAGACAAGTCTGGCTTATTTGCCTTGGCTTAAAGTATCAATTTCCAAACTTAGTCACTGAGTCTTTGTATGGCAGAATGTTTATCAATGTCTTGATATCTTAGCACCTATTAATATCTTGCACCTATCAAAACCTTTAAGAGACGTGGTGGATCTCCTGGAGTGGGGGGACATTATCTGAAGACAAGGGGCCATAATGGCCTTTCTGGTTTCGAGGCTTTCACATGGTTTTTAGTGTTCTCATGAGGATTGATTATGTTACATGTATGGCTTTCCATATCCAAAATTCTCTTGACAGACACCAAACTTTGTGAGGATGTTACACTTGCCAAATGAGAATAATGTTTGCAGAATAATTCAGAGACCGTAACATACAATACACATGCACACATACACACAACACAACACACACACACACACACACACACACACACACACACACACACAGCACAATGAGTTCTGGGACATCCGGCTTCTGGCTTTCTTAGGCTTTAGCTTTATCTGTAATTTTGGTGCCAGCGCAGAAATCACTTGTCAAATTACCTGGAGATGTTTTCCTTTTAGCAGCTGAATATTTTCAAAGCTCTGAGGAAAAGAGGACCCCTATTGTTATAATGAAAAAGTTCAGCCTTAAGTGAGCAGTAACAG
Source organism: Acomys minous (assembly GCF_964271855.1). Classification (NCBI taxonomy): domain Eukaryota; kingdom Metazoa; phylum Chordata; class Mammalia; order Rodentia; family Muridae; genus Acomys; species Acomys minous. Next base: position 99,547,900 of record NC_140489.1, on the reverse strand, counting down.
CAAAAGCTTACCAATAAACCGACCCAGAGTGTCTGCTGCGCTTGGAAGGGTTGGGACGACTGGTTTCCAAAAATGTTTTTGACTAACAGGTATTAATAATTTGCACGCGAATGGGGTTCAGCACAATATTTCAATGCAGTATGTGATGTGTTGATCAAATCTAGTCTCTTCTTACCCACTCCTGCCCCTCCACCTCCTCTTCCCAATACCTCGTAATCATTTTTTCTACCCGACTTTGGTTATTTGATCACAAGCAGTGTGCATTGGGACAGGCCTGTTCAATGTATCTGCAATGTGAAATCTGAAATATTGACATCAGGTTTTCAGAGATATATTGCAATTCATAAACCCCTAGGTAACAGGTCGATCTAGATCCACTGCTTGTTTGTTTGAGAGCATCTTTGATATAGGCCGGCACTATTCTTTCTTTTCTAGCTGTCCATTTCTTTCCTTTTTACCCCAAGAAAAAAACCATGGAAACCATCACAAGTGATTGTGTTGAACCAGTGATGGAGTCCCAGGGCTGGCATAAATACTGTGTCTTTTGTGCGTATTTGGTAAAGAGGAGGTTTTGAGAGATATTTCTTAAGTGGATGAACTTAAGTGGATGAACATCTTTCAGCTCACCTCGAGCAATATTCAGACGTGAGCCTTTTAGTGCAGTTGTGGGAAGATCAGCCAGGGCAGTTTGCAGCCCTTGATTTCTAAAGTCATCATCAACCTGTTCGGATGCCACTGTGCTCAGTCCCCAGGATAGCTAGACCTGAAAACATTTCCTTTCGCCTTCCTTCCAACGTGCTTGCCTCGGCAGACCTCTAGCCAAGCCCCTCCGTCTGGGAAAGGTGCCAAGAAGGAGGAGTCCATGGACAAAGCGTGGAAGGCATCTGAGAGTAATGAGAAAAACATCTCGCTGTACACACGGCTCCTTCTGCTGAGGTTCGCCTGTGAGAGCTTGGGCAAGAGGCTGAAAGGCACATTCTTCAAAACCCTGGCCCTTAAAAGGAATGTATTTTGGCCTGAAATGTCAGCTTGGCTGTGCCCCAAAGTGCAGGACAGTTTCTTTCTTTCTTTCTTTCTTTCTTTCTTTCTTTCTTTCTTTCTTTCTTTCTTTCTTTCTTTCTTTCTGACATGATAAAACCCAGCCTCTTCCCCTCCATTCTGGAGATGGTTCACAGAACTGATGGAATTTCAAGCCATCACTCAGCCAAACTGTACTGGATTTTTATCATAATACAAAGAGTCTTACAAGTTGTATTTCTATCTTTTTTTTTTTTAACCTTCTTTACAACCCGCACTTTAAAACCTTGTCTTATTTAGAGCCAGTGGCATTAGCTATATCTAAGCAAGTCTTTTCTCTGGACCCTGGGGTCAGCTGAGTCACTGTCATTTCCCTCACCTTTTAAAAGCTGGTCTAAGTGTCCACTTCTGACCTCAGCAGGCTGGGTCAGAAGCGGTGTGGCCCGAGGATGAGATCATCCCCCTGTGTCATTGCCTGGCTCAGAGCTCATCCTGCACAACTGCCCCTTGCTGAGTTAAATCTGGGTTCCTGAAGCATCATTCTTCAGTGATTTATTTTCATCCTTGGAGTCGTTACACACTGTTCCTTTAAATGGAGTCCAACTTCGTTTGGAAATTTGGCTTTCCCCACTTCTGACCTTAGAGCAGAAGGCCCCTTGAGTTTAATTGCTTGATGGTACTTTAGAGTTGACTGGAAATTACTCTTTTTTCCCCCTTCTTGTATTTGGAAAGATCCAGTGTCCCTTCTGCAGGGAGAAGGTTCTGACTGGACTCTCTTCCTTCGTATTACAGAGTTTCAAAGTCACACTGTGTGCCTCTGAGCATGCAAAACCAGCCATCCACCTGCTGGCTTTCTGAAAGGAAGGGCTTTTGCATAAAAAAAAAAAGCAATCACTATATATCTGTTATGTGCAGGACACATGAAGGGGTCCCATGGAGACAAAAGCTTCAGTTGTTTGTTTGTTTGCCTGGGTGCTCTATGTCATATGGATACAAATTAAGCATGGAGCAAGATACTGGGAGACTGGGGAAATTGCATCTGTATGTTGGCCGTTGTGTCTCCTGACAGTCAGAATGCACCTGTGGTTGGACAGTCTTGAACTGGAAGTTCAGCTGTTGTCGCTCTACCGGAGATGAAGGCACCAGTTGCCACACATGCGCACTAGCAAAGGGTCTGTATTCTCCAGACACCCTGATTTTATAGTCATAGTGCAATTCTGACCTCTTCCCACCCTTTAAGGTGGGCTTTTGTGGATGATCATGGGAAGAAATATCTTAACATGAGGTCCAGTCCATCATGATTGTGGGATGTGGGCTACCTTACCCCAGTGAATATGCTACCACCCTCATAAATACTTATAAAACTTTATTTAAAGCCCATGCTGCAGAACCCACCTGGCTGCTTCCTTTCTTGGGGCAACCCACTCCAGTCATTGCTTGGTGTGTAAGATTTGTATTGCTAAATAAAATTCTGCTTGAAAGCCTGTGCCTCTCAACTGAATTTTTTTCCCCTCAAGAGGAAAAGAATGGAAAGACCCCATCTCCCAACTCTAGACCCCCGGACTGCACTTTCTTCTAAGCACCTAACCTGGCTAAAGCCTTTTTCAGAGTATAAAGAGGGCAGAGAGAAGACTGTCTCTTTCATTGCAGCCTCAGGGGCTTTACAGTCGAATAGGGGAGAAGAGCTTCATGCAGAGCAGGAACATTAGTCCAGGGAAAGCGTGTTCCTGACGTTGAGCTGGGGCTGCCTGCTATTGTCCAGTAAACCACAGCCCTCTGACTCTCCTGTGTGTGGGAAAGGTGCTTCTGAGAGTTACTGGTGTTCTTCAAAAAAAAAAAAAAAAACAGCAACAAAACAACAACAGCAACCACCATATAACAACAACAACAACAACAACAACAACAACAACAACAACAACAACAACAACAACAAAACTTGGTTCCTGGCTATAGGGATTCAGTTTTGTTCCTGTAACTTTCTCTAAGCCAGATTCTAGCCATCTCTACTTTCTTTGTTCCTAAGTGACTTTGATTTTCAATACAGTTACAAGTGTCTTGGGTCTTTTAATGTAATGAAATAGCTTTTAAATAAGGGCAGAGACACTGGGAAAGAGGCCATGACAGATTTTCACCTTTTCTCCCTAGCCATTAGCCACTAGTCCTTGCTTGTGTGACCATTTGAGTGTTACTGGTGGGGGAGAGGGGACAGGAGGCACATCGGCAGGAGATGGGAAGGGACTCTCATTCTGGACTCTGAGAGTTGGATTCCTTTGGGTTTTCTGTAGAAACAGCTTTGTGCCCTTGTGCTCAGTGGTAGGCTGTCATAATTTCAGTTCGTTCTGATCTCAGAGTAGGTGGGAATTGCCAGGTGGGAGGGATGCTGGTACTGTCCTGGAAATGTCCTCTGAAGGTGTCCTCTGAAGGTTTTTATGTCTTCTCTGTGTCTCATTTTATTTTCTGCTGCCTGTATGCGTGCGCGCGCGCGCGCACGCACACGCACACGCGCACGCGCACACACACACACACACACACACACACACACACACAAACACACACACCACCACCACCACCACCCTATCCATCCATCCATCCATCCATCCATCCATCCATCCATCCATCTATCCATCTGTCCTCCTTCTAACACATTACCCATGCCCATGGGAGGGGAGAGAGAGGAAAGGGAGAGAGGAGGATAATGGCAGAGAGGGATAGATAGATATAGATAGATGATAAATAGATAGATAGATAGATAGATAGATAGATAGAGTGATAGAGCATACAGAGGATCCTTGTGAGGAATACAGCGTGAGACAAAGTAGCCACGTGGCCATTTTGTGAGAACATGCAGAGGTGTATGTGGCAAAGCCCTGGCCTGGGGATGAGAAGCTTCCCTCCTAGTTTTTATTTTTAACCCAGTGGACCTGGGCAAGTTGCTTGCCTCCTTCTCCATTGTATGACTAGAGGGTTAACAGTATAATTCCTAGGACCTTTCTGTGATGCTAAGGGCCTTCTCTTCTACCTTTTTGGTGTTTCTTAATATGAAGCAGGGACTAGAAATCAACACCTAGCAGATTTTAATTTCTCTGGACCTATGGAAGACTTGGGATAGAAGTGTCACTATGGAAGGCCATGTCTTATAGGATGTCTGGGACCAAAGCTGAAAGCTAAGTTCAAATATGTGACCCACAATTTCCTAGCTTTAAAAAATCATGGGAGCCAGGGTACAACACCTCACAGGCCTGGAGAATGAAAGAAAGACATAAAGGAAGCAGGGGCCCTATAATAAATGTTTATATCTAAATTATAATATATATATATATATAATTTATATAATATAAAACTATGATTATTCCAGGGTTCAATTTGCATAAGATAAGGAGGATAAGGTAGTTTACAGCATTGGTATGCAGGACACCTGATCACCTTCTTCTAAGATGAACAAAGGAAAGAGTATTTTCCTTTAATATTCTTCTTTCTTGAGGACTAAGTGTCTCAGAGTGAAACACACTGAGGAAAATAATCTAATGTCCACTTAATCCAAACCCCCATAGCTTTCACATCAAGGTGGAGACCTGATGGTGCCCAAAGGATACACACTTAGGGCTTTTCCAGTATTATCCTCAACTCTCACTCTCAGGTGATGGATTGCACACTCTGAACCTTGGGAATATGCAGATAAAGATTTGTCTCTAAAATTTAAAAGCCAAGAATGGATGCCTGGGTCAACAGTCTAATTATGTGATCACCAAAGACTGCAGGCAAAATGGTCAGTTCCTGGGGGGTGAATATGTCTCATTCAGGCAAATCGCCCAGTCACCCCATCCTTCTACTGTTTCATGCCCACGTGACCTTTACTGGAAACTAATTTGGAGACTCTGACGTTTGAGATTGTCCCAATGTGGCTTTGCTGCCCTTATCATGAATTATCCATGTACCCACTCACCCACACACCCCTCTCCTTACCCACCCACCCAGCAGTGTCAACCACAAGACTAATTTGGGATCAGGCTTGATGACCTCTCTGTTCCCTTGGACTAGAATCCAGATGCATGTCTGATGTTTGAACTCCATCATCACCTACCGATTATACGATCTCTTGTACCCCATTTTCCTCACTCATAAAAATAGGAATGACATTTCTGTCTCATAGTGAGAGAGATAGGTACCCTAAAAGACATTATAACTAAGAATATGAAAATGCTTAAAAAAGGTGCTTGGCACACTATAAATGCCACATTAAAAAAAAAAAAAGCACGATTGAAAAAAATGGTTTAAAAGAACAACTACCACCATAGGTTGTTATTCTACAGAAGCTAAGAGATTCCCTTCTGGCTGATAACTCTGTGGAAATATGGGACCGGATAGTGGTAACACCAGCCATCATGACACCACTAACCTGAGTGGAATTCTCAGTATTAACTTCGAGGATAACTTGAAATGAAATGCAAACCTTCAGTGATTGTATACAATTAGCTTTCCAGAGGCTGCAGAGATCAGCTCTAGGTCAATTCTGTGTAGTTTATATATTATAGCATTGACTGACCAGCATCCTATTGGTCACTTCCTCTAACCAACCTAGGTGATACAGGCTTGACAGGCCCTCAGATAAGATGTACACTTTCTTCCTCAGTTGCTGAGTCACATGTTCTTGACTCCTTCAGTAGCTTATATTGTTGGTGTCATTCTGAACCTTCTCCCCAGCTTCAGACTTGAGGAAGATCCAAGTCACTACACTGTTTCTGTCTCTTATACCGTATGAGTCACTGAGTGTGTCAATCAGTTTCATTGCTGCTACAGAATACCTGATATAGACAACTTAAGAAAGATCTATTCTGGCTCTTGGTGTTGGAGGTCTCGGTACATCATGATGAAGAGGGTGTGGCTGAGAAAGGCAGATCAAATCCTCATAGTTGAGAAGTAGAACAGGAACACACATAATGTGAGTTGGCTTTCTGCTTCCCTATTTATTTCATCTACTCAGCAACACTACACAGTGTTGCCACATTCATGGTGGGTTTCCCACCTCAATTAATCCTTTCTGGAAACTTCTTCAAAGGGACATTCAGATGTGTGTTTAAATAATCTCTTGGCTATCCATCCACCCCATCAAAATGAACCATCCTACAGCCTTAGGGTCTGGCTTCCTGATTATTCCTACCCTGTTTCCTGTTCTCCACTCTCACTGTTCTCATAAGGAGGACGTGGCTTTCCAATTTCCAGAGACGGCCTTGGGAAATCTCTTCTCAGTCCTAGGACCAGATAGATCAAGATTAAACAGGTTGGCCATGCTCTTCCAAGGTCTGAAAGTTGGCAGGACATTTTATTCTTCCAAGTACATTAAAACCTCACATTCTTATTCTGGATTCTCAGGATTTAGCACTGATGAATTTTTAACACCCGCCTCTCAGACCTCCCCTCTGAATTTTCCACATCTCAGTCTTTTGCCTTGCAGCTTGGGTCCTGTTATGCTCACCATCAGATGTGCCTGTCCCTCTGTCATGGGGAAGAAGGTAGCTGTCTGCACCAGGCTGCATGACTATGTCTATTGTGTTCATAACACAAGGGATTTCTGATGGTAGGTAAATTACTTCTTGCTTTCTCATCCCTTTAATCTGTAAGTGGCATGAACAATATACCTAACTCATGCGGCAGCAGTGAAAAATGAAGAGGTTAATTCACACAGAGGACTGAGAAAACTGCCTGACCTCTACAGAGTACCTAGAACGTGGTAGTTGTTAATACTTTCATTAATCTTTTCCACCTTGCGCTTTGTATCTGGATTAAGTGCAGGAAAACTCCTGCAAGCCCTTCACCAATTAGTTCTTCAGTATTCAAGATTGGATTCAATATTGACTCTTTTCATAGGATTGTCCTTGAAGGTCTGTCACATTTTTGCTTTCTTTTAATTGTTGTCCTGTTTGTGCTAATAAACTGTCCATTATCAGAGGGCAAGCATTTAGATGTCTTCTGTAGCACTGAGAAGGATGACTAATGCCAAATAAGTGCCCAAGAGCCTTTTAATACACGAATCCACAATTGGTTACATTTTCTCTCTGAAACTGCAATAAACTGAGATTTGTGGTCAACTAGAAAAATTCAACTCAGCTGCTCATGTGTCGTCACGTGACTCCTGTAAGTCTCTCAGAGAAGGAGTAAGGAAAGATTCCAGTTCATCAGATGAGCACCGACCATGGTGGCACTGCACATATATGCATGGATCCACTACCACCCAAAGCCACCTGTGATAGTGAGGATATTTCAGGTTACCACTGGGGACTCTGATCCAGCTGTCCTAAACATAGAAAGGATCCATTAGCCCAGACAACAGGTCGGAAGAGAGGATCCTTCCTGGTCAGTAACTGTGGGAACTCAAGATTCGTCATGAAGGACTCAGACTCTTGTCTTCCTGGCTCTCGCTATTGGCTCTGCTGTTGTCTTCACTTTGTTTCTCTCAAGACAGCCTCATGGCAGATCTCAGGACAGAGAAAGGGAAGATGTCTTTATTCATATCATAGAGAAAACACTTCACCCAGAAGCCCCAGCAGATTTTATCTTATATATCCAGTCAGAAACTAGATGCATGATGGTATATAGGAGGATAATGCGATCTTCACGTTGGGTTTAACCAATAAGTGTTTATTTACATCTGCAGGAGGGAAACTAAGCACCAGAATAAAACCAAGGCTTTCCAAGCATGAAGGAAGAGGATGGCCACTGGGTAGGTAATCACAGATAGCTGCTTTAGAAGCTCTCATCAAAGGGAGAGAGATGCGTCCACATTATCTGTAAAGATATCGTACCTATTCAAATTTTATGTTAAAAACAAATAAAAAGCATATCATATTTACATGTAAATAGAACTGACTATGACTCAAGTGTGGGCTAGCCTTTAGGTGAAAACAATCTTTGCATTTATCATAGAGGTTTTCCAGCTCAGCACTCCCCAGCTCTTGAAAATTACTCAGTCATTTGAGCCTTCAGGGTAATTGCTTATGATCAGAGATAAACAAACACATTTGCTCAAATAAAGCCCACTTTTACCATTATCAAGGCATAGCGCTAAAGCTTTCAGCATCAGTGTGCCTTTCTTCTGACTACACGTGAGTCCGCCCTTCCGTGCTTTTCTTTGTCTATGAGAAATAAACAAAACCAAGCCAGGAATATCAGAAGACGCTGAAGTCCTCGGTGACTGGCTTTTTCTGGCTCCCCAGCACAGTGCCTCCTGCCCCTGTGAGTCCCTGGCTTTGTAGCCACATAGATACGCTTTCAAGCTACCAGATGCATAGTGCTCCTTTAATAAATTATTTTTTTGGCCTTTGGTCTCTGTATGCTTGTAACCTTTACTCATCCTTCAAGGCCTGGGTCAATGTCTTGTTTATAAGGTTTATGGATCTGATCAAAGTATGACTTTTCAAAGAATAAATTAAAATATCTTTAAAACAAAGTGTAATATTTTCCAGGCTTCTCCAGGCAGGCCGCAGTGCTTTTTACCTGTGTGTAACCCCAGCATCAAAGTGCCTCGCTGCTAGAACCGTCATTGCGTCTTGCTGTAATTACCTAACATCCTAGAGAGTAGGGTACCAAATCTAGCCAGACAGCTCTGTGACTACCCTCTGTGAGTTTCTTGCTTAAACTAGGAAGACAATAGGGGTAGGGATGGCTAGCTAGTGGTTTTGTATATAATCTTATATTTTCCTAATAAATCAGAGATAACTTAGTGGCTGTGTTACTTATTGCCCTCTTTTAAGACACATCCCAATTTGAGTCATAATCTGATCATTTATGAATAGATTAGCCACTTGCAAATGGGCTTGTTTCTGCATATTTACCTTGACATATATGTACTAATGGCAGTGAGAACCATTAGTGAATTCATTATTTTTTAATTCAACTTGCACTGCTACAGCTAAGGTTAATTATTGATTTGTTTTATTCTGTGATTAAAGCCATTAGCTACTATTAGCAAATGACGATGTTTATGCACGTTTGAATATCAGCAGGCTTGCTTTTCATAGCAGGGGCCCAGGCTAAATGACTGCTCTCTGGGACCAAAATCCTACAGTGGGGGTTCACAGAGCCACTGAAGGTAACCAGTGATTTTTCCTTGCGATGGAAGAATAAACAGAATCTGATTGCCTACACTAATTACTCTTCTTGAGCAGATGCTGACCGGAATTTACCTTTAATTAAAGTTGGCCTCTGTCCTCATCTGATTTGGGATGACCAGACTTCTGAGCAGGGGATGGAGAGTCTGAGAACTCTGTTATCTCCAAGGACTACAGACCCTGATTCTAAATGGGAAGTGAAATGGGCTCATTTGCTCTTTGAAATGGTTGGAGATGCAGCTGAAGCCTCAGAGCTCAGCTTTATCTGGGCTTGGCTCTGCTGGTGAATGGAAGGCATTGCATGTTGGCAGCATCTCTGCCTAGGTCATACCTTTCTTCCCCCACTTGGGGAAGGTTGACCTAGATCCACCTGGTAGCACTGCAAGTGAGTTTCTGGATGCCAATGGCCAGGGAGCAGCCCCTCTTTCTCCCTTTCTGTGAGTCAGATGTCAAAGGCTTAACATCCTAAATCCAATATGGAGTCACTAATGACCCGAGTCAGCGTGAGGGCTTTCCTTTACCTCTTCTAACACTGAGACTCTTGAGTCATTTCTCGTCTTGTCTGTAACAATGAAGACAGCATAGGGAAAGAGGCAGGTAGAGTGTGTGGGAGGCTTTCTGGATTTGGTCTAGAGAAGTATCCATTGTTTCTATATGTATTCCCACTGGCCAGAACTTACTAGACACAGCTGTGCTGAAAGGTGGGAAGTGTAGCCTGACAGCCCTGTCTGAGAAAGGGCGAATCAATTTGGAAAGTCATTTGGCAAGGGTGGGCTGTAGTATCTTTTGCTTGTTAAAACCTGGGCCACTATCACAGCCTATCATTTCTTTCTATGATGTTAGAGGGACCACCCATCCCTAGAAAATCCCTCCTGAGTAGTCTTCAGCTTTCTCCTGGGAAGGCAGAGATGAGAGCTGGAGGGTAGTGACAACTCCACATCTCACTTCCTGCCATTCTAACACGGGGGGGGGGGGGGGAGGCGGGGCACAGGGGAGAGTGGGGAGAGAGGCATGGTAAACATTTGCTGAGTGAATAACTGTCCAATTGAATGATTTTTAGTGAACCCAAGGTTCCTGTCACCTGGCTTTGACATATATTCCTTTTAGAAGGCTCATCTCTTTACCCTTTTCACAAGCCTTCCCTGTGGTTATCTACAGTTCATCTTTCCCTGCGAGACGGTTCAATTAAGACACCTCAAAATGAGTCCAAGAGTTGAGGGAACAGCCGGCTGCTCTCTGATTAACTTCCCATTCATCAGTCACAGAGATATATGGTGGGAATTACCAGGGCAGGCAGGACCGAGGGCATCCAGGCTGGAAGGAGGGAGGTGGCAGCTGGGAGACCAGGATTTTGGGGATATAAAGAAGATGGAAAAAGTGATAGGAGAGGGATCCTAGTTCCCAAGAGAAACCCCAGCACATGACTTAAGATATGAGGTCTACCATTCTCCACTGTTATGTGGAGAGCGGGGACTGACTCTGACATGAACTCTGGTGCCCCATGTTTGACCACCTCCCCTTGGTGGGGAGGCCTGGTGGCACTCAAAGAAAGAATAAGCAGGCTACAAGATGAGTCTTGATAGCTTATGACCATATAGTTGGGGAGGAGATTCTCCTCGGTCATAGACCTAGGGGAGGGGAATAGGGTGAAAGCAGGAGGGAGGGAGGAATGGGGAGGATACAAGTGATGGGATAACAATTGAGTTGTAATGTGAATAAATTAATAAAACTAAAATTAAAAAAGATATGAGGTCTTCTTGGAAATGTATTCCTGATGCCTTTGCGATTCAGTATCTGATTCTAAAGTTGCATCGAGCTTTCTAACAGCATCAACGGGAAACGCATTAGATGGTAGAGAAGGCCGGTGACTTTCAGACTTCACTGACATTTTAGCAGTTTTGTAGTGTGGCCTCTTTAGGTTGTGCAACCCTAGCATTGCCTTAAAAGGACCAGCGATGGCGTGTCTCATCCCAAGAGACTGTAGCTTTCTGGGACTTTCTGGATGAGAAGTGGACATTTCTGCATGCTATTGCATTTTTGGGAAAACGTCATGCTCATGCAGCTTCCTTGGGATGCTAATTTCTGGGGCTGTGCAGCATCTGGTTTGCTGGCAGCCTGGCATCTCTTGACTTGTAGCTGTATCACCTCCTCTCCACCTTCCTCTACCTATGTGCAGTCTATCTTTGTGCCAGAATTTTCTAGTTTTGCCAGGACACGTTTACATGGATTTAGGGCTACTGTAATGACCTCACCTTAACTTTCTATCTGCAAAGACTATTTCCAAAGAAGGCACATTCATAGGATCTGAGGCATTGGGCACTAGTATCTTTTGGGAAGAGGGACACAATTCCATTTACAACCATTAGCAAAGATATGGTGGAAATACTGAGCCCCAGGAGCCTGAAACCTACCCTTCCCTATATGCCCAGTGTCCTTCATCCCGGTGAGAACCCCACAGAATGTCTTCTGAGCAGTTCCCCAAACATGGAGAAACTCAGCTCTTCCTTTCCTTCTTGCCAGTCTACTCTTTGCTCTGAGGCCCCAGGCCTAGGAAACACTACCACCAGATCCATAGTCTAACATCCCCCATTTCTCCTACTTATTGCCTACAAGTGTCTATGAGGTCCTGTAACCTTGCTTTCTTATTATCTCTCCCACCCCAATGACAGTTCCCTTCTACTTGCCCGGAGTTTTACATCACTTTCCCTGCCACCCATTCTGCTCAGTGATCATCCACATGCATGTGCGATACCCTGATCTTTCCACGGTGAAGTTTGCTCATACTCTTAACCTCAGAGCATCATAGAGTTTTCTTCTCTTGGTTTTGGAATACATTCAAACAATCTGTACCATGGTTTCCATAGTCCTTTAATGTCTAACTGATTTTCCTTTCTGTCTCATTTTCAGTTGTTCCTTCTGTTCTACAGTTGACCTTGAGTTAGGGCAATTGAAAATTCCCCAGACGTAATCTGTTTTCCCTTGCTTTTCCGGAGACCTTTCCACATGCAGTTCTTTCTGCTGGAAGGTTTTCCCTCTTCTACTTTCTCCCTCCTTCAACAGCGAATAAAAGTTTACACAATTGGAACGATCTATGTCTTCTGTCAAAGCTCTCTTCGAGGCTTTAGGCATTCTCACATCTCCTTGCCTGTCACAGGATCCGGTGGGAACCGAACTTCACTCGTTCTTTCCTCACATGATCCAATCCAGTGGGCAGGCTTGGAGCCAGCTTCATGGTCACAGAAGCAGTGCAGTGGCCAAGGGCTGCGCTCAGAGAGCACACAGTGCCCTCAGGATTCAGTGCTCTGCAGTTGTTGACTAGCTAGTTTTAAGAAAGATACCTTCACACCTGCCTTTGCTACGGAGTCATGTAGGTGATGTCACTGATGTAGCCCAGTGGATTTTCCAGTCTGTATCAAGAATTAGGGCAGCCCAAATTTGCCTATCATAATGTTGTACTTGTAGGTTTCTAGGACCCTCTGGATCCTTCTACTTTGCTATTCTCCCATGCTTCTCTCATCTAGAGTCCCATTAGGATGTCCTCCCCTCTATCCCAGTTTCCTGGTAAGTGAAGGCTTTCATGGGACATGACCCTTGGGCTAGTATACAGATATAAGTGAGTATATACCATTTGAGTCTTTCTGCTTCTGGGTTAACTCACTCATTATGATCATTTCTAGCTCGATCCATTTATCCACAAATTTTGGGAATTCCTTGTTTTTAATAGTTGAGTAGTATTCCATAGTGCATATGTACCACAGTTTCTTTATCCATTCTTCTACTGAGGGACACTTAGGCTGTTTCCATATTCTGGCTATTATGAATAAGGCTGCTATGAACATCCCCTGGAGGGGGAGACCTGGTGGCACTCAGAGGAAGGACAGCAGGTTACCAAGAAGAGACTTGATACCCTATGAGCATATACAGGGGGAGGTAATCCCCCTCAGTCACAGTCATAGGGGAGGGGAATAAGGGGAAAATGGGAGAGAGGGAAGAATGGGAGGATACAAGGGATGGAATAACCATTGAGATGTAACAAGAATAAATTAATAATAATAATAATAAAGAAAGAATTAGGGTAGCCAAAGTGGCTGGAACCAAACCAACCAGAGGACAGGCATCCATCCTTGAACTTCTTAAGAAAAGTTTCTCATGTATTCCAGAGACCCTCCTAGATTCTGTAGCTTATTGAGTAAACTGAGGCAGGGGAGTGAAGTAGAAAGCAAATGTCACTCTTTCTGTGCACCATGCCTTCCTGGAGTAAGCTATTGTACCACACTGCTGGCTCTTTCAGCAACGTGGTTGCTAATATGCCAGGCAGCAAACATCACTGCAGACCGAACTTGTCTCTGCTCCCAGTACTAAGCTCTGCCTCCTGGTCATTCAAATGCTTTAGTTACACCTTTCCACCTTTCAAGTCTCTCTGGTTCTCCAGGTGTCCTCAGCCTGCAACTGGGCTGTCCTAAGGTGAAGGGTAGGGGCAGGAGGGATATACCTACCCATACAGATTAGCTCGGGGCTCTACCAACTCCTGGCAAAGGCCACAGGCCAGAATTGATTAAATAATCCCCGAGGATACTTCTCAGTGGCACACCTCATAGGCATCTTAACAGCCTTCGGAAGTAACAACAAAATGTTTTCAAAACTAGCTTTCCTACTTATTTAATTGATTCATGTATACCTCACATACCTGCTGGAAGTGCTCATACGTGATGCCAAACTGTCCACTCGGCACTTAGATTACAAGAACGAAGACAAACAAGGCATTGTTAAACAGTCTTGGAGCTTGGCTCTGGGTAGGGGCCACAGAAATGGAAAAGGAGGGGATGCTTTATGGGTATGGGGGGGTTTAAAGAGATAATTAGAGTATTAAAACTCAAGTATCTTTGAGCTTCTATGTCAGGCAGGGTCAACTACATAACATATATAATTGGGAGGGGGCTCTTGCTCTTGCTACATAAAAATGTGGGGTCCCATTTTCCAGAAGCAGAAACAGTTCTTTTCTTTACTCTGTCTCCTTGTCTCTCTGGACCTCAACACATTCGCCAAGGCTCTCAAGCCAAGGTCAGGTGCTAGCCAGATACCTGTTTCTTGCTAGAATGGAACTGCCTTAGGAAGACTTAGAGATAGAGACAAACTCTTCTGATGTTTTGATCACCACCGTGAGGCTCTATGCCACCCCTTTCCTGAGGTTACTACCAGGCAAAGAAAGTGGCTGAAGCTTCTGGGTCAAAGAAGGAGAGTGAACATTCAAGAATTCATCCCTGGTGATTTGGTAAGGGGGTGAGCTGCCACTGCATGCAAAAAATCAAGAAATGAAACACCAACAAACCAAATAATCCAATTAAAAACAGGGTTCAGAACTAAATAGAATTTGCAACAGAAGAATATCGAATGGCTAAGAAGCACTTAAAGAGATGCTCAATGTCCTTAGTCATCAGGGAAATGCAAATCAAAATGACTCTGAGATTTCATTTTACACCTATCAGAATGGCTATGATTAAAAACTCAAATGACAGCACATGCTGGCAAGGATGTGGAGAAAGGGGAACATTCCTCCATTGCTGGTGGGAGTGCAAACTTGTACAACCACTTTGGAAATCTATCTGGTGCTTTCTCAGAAAATTGGGAATAGTGCTACCTCAAGACACAGCTATACCACTCCGGGGCATATTCCTGAAAGATACTCCACCATACAACAAGGACATTTGCTCAACTATGCTCAAAACCACTTTATTCATAATAGCCAGAAACTGGGAACAACCCAGATGTCCCTCAACCAAAGAATGAATAAAGAAACTGTGGTGCATTTACACAATGGAATACTATTCAGCTATTAAAAACAAGGACATCATGAAATTTGCAGGCAAGTGTTGGAATCTGCAAAAGATCGTCCTGAGTGAGGAAACCCAGAAGGACATGCATGTTATATACTCACTTATAAGCAGATATTACCCATATAATACAGGATAACTATAGTACAATCCGCAGGCCTGAAGAAGCTAAGTAACAAGGAGGACCCTAGGGAGGATGCTTGATTCACTTTCAGAAGGGCAATAGAATAGATAATGGAAGTTGTTGAAGAGAAGAAACAGGACAGGAGCCTACCATAGAGGCCCTCTGAAAGACTCCACCCACAGGGGATTGAAGGAGAAGCTGAGTCTCGTAGTCAAACTTTGGGCAGAGCACAGGGAGTTCTATGGAAGAGCAGAGAGGGTAGAAGGGCCTGGAAGTGACAGGAACTCCACGAGATGACCAACAGAACCAACAAACCTGGGCCCAGGGGGTCCTGCAGAGGCTGATGCACCAACCAAGGACCATGTATGGAGAGGACCTAGACCCCTTGCTCAGATGTAGCTGATAGGCAACTCAGTCTCCATGTGGGTCCCCTAGTAAGGGAAGCAGGGGTTAGCTCTGCCACGGACTCTGTTGCTCACTCTTTGACTCTGACACTTCCCCCTGGCAGGGCAGCTTTGCCAGGCCAGAGGATGATGATGCAGGCAGGCCTGATGAGACTTGATAGGCTGAGGTCAGTTGGTAGGGAAGGAGGGCTCCCCCTTTCTGAGGACTAGGGGAGGGGGAGGAGGGAAGAGGGAGGGAGGATGGGACTGAGAGGAGGCAAGGGAGGGGCCCATGATTGCGGTCTAAAATGAATAAGTTAAAATAAGTAAATTAAAAAGGACATCTATTTTGGTTAGTTGGTGACGAGTGAGGTTTAATGTGACCTTGAGCAGTAAGGTAATATAAGTTGCTTAGATCTCAGTGTTCTGGAGGGTCTGCTAACCGTGTACAGAGGGATCATGTACATACAAGATCGGCAAGGCTCTCCAAGCACGGCTGGGCAGGGCACAGTACAATCACACATGTTTTCTAGAACAAGGACTGAGTCAGGAATTGGCAGTCAAATGCAGCATATGACAATAGGACTCTGTTTATCTCAGAAGAATGAAAGCTAAGTAAGACAACAGCTCTTTGAGGCTCAAAGCATTAATCAAGTCCTCAAATGCTACAGAACTTCCTCTAGTCGTGTTAGATCCTGGACATTAGCGCCAGTAAGTGTGAGGAAGCCTTGAAAGGACTGGGGTGGGTCTCACAGGTGGGGGCCGTGGCAATCATGAAAGTTTAAGTAGGGCCAGACGCCTGGTGATACATGGAGGAACATGAGGCATTTCTTCCCAGTTGCACCTCTAATGGCAATAGACAGGGAGTTGCTTGCAGAAGGTGTAAGGTTGGAGTGGGAAACAGATTGCATTGATGTCCAACATACCGTGACTTTCCAGAGTCCATAACCCACTTGTATATTTTGTTCATTTGTTGAATGACAAGATATTTGTGAATAACGCAATAGAATTATCTATGAAGGAAGTCACATTTCAATTTATGAAATGGTATCATTCATTCAACTTTTTAAAATTAAATATTTAAAATTTTTTACATATACATCTATATTATTACACATATATACAATAAACTTCCTATAGCAAGAAGAACCGTGAAACAATCAGGAATTATATAAATGTTACATTCATAGTGTTTTGGCTACTTATATTTGGCAGCCTTGAAGGAAACAGCATTCCTATCTTGGTCAGGCTAAAATTCTGAATGTAATTCACTATCTATTATATCTCATCATTATCAACTTAAAACATCTATCAAGACCTAAAAAATCTTAACCGGTAAACAACTAAACTTAATTGTAAAACTAAACTATCTGCTCTTCAACCCCATCAGAGACTTGAGAAGGAATAAAAATTAATTACCTGAGTATGCTGGGATTGCAGGCTAGCAGCTGCAGCTTTTAAAGTGCTGGAAATATTACCTATAATATCAACATCCAGGCAATCTTTTCTAAATTTTTAAAAGAAAAGTCAAAGAGATGGATGAATAAAACAGTGGGGAACTATGAAAGCACATGCATCAGTGCAGGCCTTTTTTTTTTTTTTTTGTCTTTCTCTACCTCAGAATACACGAAGTAGGACTTTGCCACTGACCAGGATGGAGTAAAATAGATCAGACAGAGCATCCTTCATAAACAAAAGGGAAGAAGTACAAAACCATAACTGTCAGATGCTGGACAACAGGCAGTGTCGGATATTGAGCTTGAGTGAGGAGAAGTGTTGCAGTGCCATGGCTGGCCGGCTCCTGCACAGGAGCATTTCTAGTTGTAGGAAGAGAAGGTTCTCATAGACTGCAGATGTTGTCTGGAGTTGAGGAAGTAGAATTCAGACTTTGGAGACCGCGAGTCAACCGATACTTAGAGGAATCCTAGGGATGCTGGAATTGCACAAACACGAGAAAGCTGCCTGGACGGAGAGTTTGAGAGTGCTCTAGGGGGCTCTCCTCAGGGCCTGGCATAGTGATGGTCTGCACATGCCTCCAAACAGAAGCCCTGGGGAGAGTGGAGGGAATGGCTGTTGATCACCAGGAGTCAGAAGTAGATTATGTTCTTGCCAGACAGAGTGTAAAAATGTTACAATGCGGAGTCGATTACAGCACTCAGCTTGTAAAATAGCTAGGTATTTATTTCCCTCTTGCTACGCCCAAACTGTCTCTTGCTTAAGCTACCTGGTTCTGTCTGAGAGAGAGAGAGAGAGAGAGAGAGAGAGAGAGAGAGAGAGAGCGTGCACCTCAAAAGGATCAAGCTGTCCCCAAATAACTTAACTGAGTCTCTGCAATATGCTTAAGAAGATTAAAGAACTATCAAGTATAAATCTGGGAACAATGCCATTTTTGGCAACTCAACCTCCATATTCTCTTGTATTTAGATTATAAGGAAAGCATGGCCACAATTAAGATGTCAGTGGATCAATCAATCAATCAGAGCACAGTGAGGAAATCCATGAATCAGTTAATCCATAGAAACAGACCCAGAGGGGGCTAGAGAGATGGCTCAGTGGTTAAGAGCACTATCTGTTCTCCCAGAGGTCCTGAGTTCAATTCCCACCAACCACATGGTGGCTCACAACCATCAATAGTGAGATCTTCTGGTGGGCAGGCATACATGCAGGATACTGTATACATATTAAATAAATCTTAAAAAAAAAGAAAATAAAGAAACAGACCCAGAAACAACAGATGACAGAATGGTTGTCAAGGTGAGTTATTAGAGAGCTGCCTACCACTGGGTGTAGCTGCCTCATCCAGAACGCAAGATAAGCTCTAGACTTGATCCTCAGCCCCACTACCAAGGAGTGAAGATGTATAAAAAAAATCATAGACAAGTAGAACAGACACGGGAAGTGGTGGAAGAGAAGGAACAGGATGGGAGCCTACTATAGAGGTCCTCTGAAAGACTCCTCTTAGCGGGGGATTGACGTGGATGCTGAGGTTCACAGTCAAACCTCAGGGTGGAGTGCAGGGAGGCTTATGGAAGAGTTGGGGCATAGAAGGACCAGGAGGGGACAGGAGCTCCACAAGGAGACCAATGGAGTCAACAAATCCAGTCCGGGGGTGGGGGTGAGGGTGCTGTAGAGACTGATGCACCGACCAAGGACCATGCATGGTGAGCACCTAGACCCTCTGCTCAGATGGAGTAGATAGGCAGCACAGTCTCCTTGTGGGTCTCATAATATGGGGAGTAGGGACTCCTGCTGGCATGAACGCTGGTGCCCATTTGTTGATCACTTCCCCATGGCGGGTTGGCCTTTCCAGGGCACACAGGAAGAAGATGCAGGCAGTCCAAATGAGACTTGATAGGCTGAGGTCAGATGATAGGGGAGGAGGACTTTCTGAGGACTAGAGGAGGGGGAGGAAGGGGGATGAGGGAAGGAGGGAGGACTGAGAGGTGGCAAGGGAGGGGCCTAAAATCTGGATGTAAAGTGAACAAATTAAAAAAAAAAACCCCAATCATATCATGTGTTTAAGAAGAATAAGGATTTTTAAAAAGGCCTGTGAGCCAGATCCAGCCTGGAGCCTGCTTTTTAAATTATATATATATTTATTTTATCTCACTCCTTTCTCATTTTCATTTACTTTTGAGATTAATATAGTTACATAATTTTTTCCCTCTCTTTCTTCCCAAACTCTCTGATATACTTCTCCTTGCTCTCTTTAATATTCATGATGTCTATTTCTTTTTTGCTGCTGCATGCCTATATGTATATGTGTACACACACACACACACACACGTATATACACATATATTCCCAAACATAGCTTACTCAGTCTGAGCGTGCCACTCAGGCGCACATGTTCAGGCGAGCAGTTGGAGCCTACTTTTGCATGATATGAGCACTAATTGTAACTATCTCTTCTCTTTCTCTTCTCCTTTCTCCTTCTCCTTTTACTGCTCCTTCCTCCAACGCCACTTTTCTCCTTCTACATTTAAAAAAGTCATAAGAGAACAAATGTGACAGAGCACATTTATTTATGACTTGAGCTTATTGAGACGGGATGAGCAGTAGACGTGACTGCAGAAGAGAAGGAACAGGACCTGAGGGCAGAGGCACACACCTATTGCTCGGGATCCAACAGAGCAGCACTGGCTGAGAGCAGACTGCACAGCGTCACAGGGTGGAGCGCCTTGAAGGAGCCTCTGAAAGAAGGGGACCCCAGAAAAGTATTTGAGAAAATTAAAAAAAAATAGCCTCATTAACTTTGATTGAGAAAAATAGTAAGTTCTTAACGAACCACAAATCCAGAGAACGGGAAGAAAACTATACCACACTGCATAAAATCAAGTATTCAGAACCAATAACGATGAGTGTCCTTTGTGTGTGGTCCTGGGAATCAATGCAGATTGTCTCTTTAAAATAGCAAGAGACAAAAGGCTCATTAACTACGAGGAACTCAAATTAAACTGGAATAGACTTCTTAGTGGAAACAATTCAATCTAAAACACAGTAACTCAGTTTTTTTCTAGTATTGAAATGAAAGAAAAAAATCAGTTTAGAAATATATACCTTGCAATAATTAATTTCCAACACGAAGTCCAAATACTTATGTTGGCACACAAAGTGGAAAGGTATCATAGTCACTACCCAAAGCAGAAAGACGTCATCATCACTCCTGTGTGAAGGAGTCCTCCAGGCAATCTACAAAATCTGAATTTACAAAAAGCAATGAACTGTGTAGGGAAGATGAAAAGACTTTTTCTTATTTAAAACATATCTTTAAAGGGTAATTGATTATTCAAAATAAAAGTAATGACAGGATATGGGGGTGTTTTATAACATATAGATGTAAAATAGTACTGAGCCCAGAAGGGGAAGAGAAATGCTCTTACAGTGTCTGTAAAGTAAATGTTACTGAAGTGATAATGTTACTCAGTGGCTGTAACAAATTAAGAGTGTATACTACAAAACAGTAAGAAGTCACTTTCAAAAAGAGGGTCACAGCTAACTAAGAGGTAAAACTGTGACTAGGAGAAAGCAGAATCATAAAAAGTAAATTAAAACAAATTTAGAAAAATATATGTCGTGCTAACTAACAATAATCAAAAGAAAGAGGAAATGGCTATTTTTGAAGATGCCAAGCAGAGGAAACAACAATAGGTGGATCAAATATTCTTAGAATCAGGGAAAAATCCCAAATAGATCAGCTATTATAGTTTGATATTTTATAACCCTTTTAGTAATTGACAGGAAACATGGACATAAAATCAAGAATGACATAGAGGAATTGAGTGACACTATCAATCAACTGTCTAATTGACATTTATAGAGCATACCACCACTCAATGAGAGCAGAGCGGAGATTCATTTCAGGTGCCCTTGGCACATTTACCAAGTAAACTAGAATATGAGCCATAAAACAAATTATAATAAGTTTATATTCTTGGTCATAAAACAAACCCCAATGTATTTAAGAGAATATAAACTATGCCAAACATATTCTGCAAGCAGAATGAGCTTAAACTAGAATTCAATAATATCAAGATAGCTGGAAAAATTCCCAGATATATAGAAACAAAATGGTGCACTCAAAAATATCCCTTCAGTCAATGAAGAAACGAGGCTAACTATTTGGGCAGGATTAAAATTAAAATGTGACATATTGAATTTCTTGAGATGCATCTAAAACAGAATTTAGAGGAAGATTTATAGTCCCAAGCACCTGTACTAGAACAGAAGAAAGGCTTTAAAGCAGTGCTATAAAGGACTTCAAGCTGTAGTAGGTGAGCCAAGTCCACTATTTTTTTTTTGGCAGTTAAAGCTCATGTTCATCCATTTATGTATCAGTTGTAGTTGCTTTCATGGATGACAATAAAGTTGATTAGAGGTATGGGTATCAAAACCTAAAATAATTGTTCTTTAACTTTTAATGAAAACATTTGCTGACCCCCTTACTTGACAACCTAAAAACAAACAAGCAAGTGAAAGCTAAAGTAGGCAGAAGGACACATAAACACGGGAGCAAAGACAAATGGAATAGAAAAACAAAACTAACAAAGGTAATAAAAATAAACCGTGATTTAAAAAATAAAAGTAACAACCTTCAAGACACATATAGCAGAAGAAAGTAAAAAAGCACAAGGAGAAATATCAAAATACAGGACTCAGATGGTCCTAGAAACCTACAAGAAGAACATCGTGATGAGTGGATCTAGGTCCAGGGGGTTCTGTTCAAACTATTGCACTAACCAAGGACAATACAAGTAGTAAACATTGAACCCCTACTCTGATCTACCTAATGGCCAGGACATTCTCCACAGTTATGTGGAGAGCGGGGACTGACTCTGACATGAACTCTGGTGCCCCATATTTGACCATCTCCTCTTGGTGGGGAGGCCTGGTGATACTCAAAGAAAGAATAAGCAGGCTACCAAGATGAGACTTGATAGCCTATGACCATATAGTGGGGGAGGAGGTCCCCCTCAGTCATAGACCTAGGGGAGGGGAATAGGGTAAAAGCGGGAGGGAGGGAGGAATGGGAGGATACAAGTGATGGGATAACAATTGAGTTGAGTTGTAATCTGAATAAGTTAATAAAATAGAGAGAGAGAGAGAGAGAGAGAGAGAGAGAGAGAGAGAGAGAGAGAGAGAGAGAGAGAGAGAGATATGATCTGGAAGCCAATAAGCATCGATCCTCCAGGGCCTCTGGGTTCTTGCTTTTGAGTTCCCGTCCTGGCTTCCAAAAGTGATGGACGTGTCCTGGATGTGTGGCTGAAATGAACTCTTTCCTCCACAAAAGAAACGTCAAAATACACTATAGAGCTGGGTGTTGGGGCGCACCTATCTTTTCAGAACTTGGGAGGCAGGGGCCAGATCAAGTCAGTCTGGTCTACACAGTGAGACCTGTATACATATCCCCCCAAGATAGATATTTTATGGATATATTGACAGCTTTATGCACATACATTGGCAATTTATTAACTCCCTTTTAATTATTTTGTTGTGTGCCAGTTTTTTGTGTTTTGTTACCACGTGTATGCAGTGCATGCAGAGGCCAGGAGGGGGCGATAGAGCCTGTGGAACAGGAGTTAGACTGCGGTTGTTGCTCTGTGGGTTCTGGGAACCGAAGCCTCCTCCTCTGGAAGAGAAGCCAGTGCTCTCCACCACGGAGCCGCCTCTCCAGAACAGTTGCAACATATGGGGAAATGAATGTTGCGCCACATACAGAAGATCACAGACCTGAATTCAAGCACTAAACTACCTTTTGGAGAATGTGTGAAAAAAATCATTTCCACTGCCTTTGGGTTTGGCAAAGATTTCTTAAATGTGTTCCAAAGAAAACAAGCAGTAAACAAAAGTCATTGGTGACAAATGATCAAAATTAGAACCTTTTACCTGTCAAAGTGAAGCAAGCCATGTAAAGTATTATACTCCAAGAGAGTATCTGCGAGATGTGATTCTCACAAAGGATTTTATGTTGGGTGTGTGAAAGCTCCACACCTGCAGTTATAACAAAATTTGTCAAAATTAGAAAGTACACAGTATCTTTACCAGAAAGTATATGATAGGTGTCAGACGAATCCTTAAAAAGATGCTTGGCAACATCAGTCAGTAATTAGGAAAAGGCAGCTAGAACCACAATGACATTTTACAACACAGCCACTATGAAAGCCATAAATAAAGACCAACTACTAAATATTGGGGAGGAAAAGGAAAAACTGGCATTCTGGTAACTGTTGATAGTAATGTGAAATTATATATAAATTTGAGGGAAAATTTTAAACCTAAGGCCTCGTGAATTTGGAAATCTTGTAAGAAGTTAAATGACCATACTATTTCCTTTCTGTGACCCTCCAAATGGCACATAGATTTTTTTGAAGATTGTCTATAGTTATTTTATTTGCTATAGTTCAAATTTAGAAATAATCCAAATGCTTATTAGTGGGTGCATAGTTAAGTAAGTTGTAGTATATTTATGAAATACGATGATATATCTAATTAACGAAATGAATAAACTGCCAGTAGGTGAAACAACATGAATGAATCTCAAAAGACTTTCCCAGAGAACAATATTCCAGAAACTAGAGAGATCAGTGCATATCTGGAGATGGGAAAAAGAATGACAGGGTTTCTCTGTGTAGTCTTGGCTGTCCTGGATGTGCTTTGTAGACCAGA
This sequence comes from Acomys minous, assembly GCF_964271855.1. Lineage (NCBI taxonomy): Eukaryota > Metazoa > Chordata > Mammalia > Rodentia > Muridae > Acomys > Acomys minous. The sequence continues at coordinate 99,524,274 of NC_140489.1, read as the reverse complement.
CTGCCTTAAGTTCACAGAGATCTGCTGACCTCTTTCTTCCTGCGTGCTGGGATTACAGGCATGCACCACCACGTCCAGGGAAAGTCTCAAAACTTTTAACTAAAACCTAAGACTATCCTTTAGAAACCCTGAGAAAAAAATAACAGGAGAAATAAGAAAGCATTTCCAATAAACTGAGCATGGAAATACAAGCTAACAGGATGAGAGGGATACAGCTGAAGTAGTTCCAATAGGGAATTTGTATCTTTAAATGCTTGTGTTGGAAATAAAAGTGTTTAAAATCAATGATTTCAGCTTTGGCCTGAGAAAGCTAGAAAAGAAGCAAATTTACATCAACTAAGTTGAAAGGATAGAAAAGAGATAAAGCAGATACCAACACAACAGAAAACAAGCAGTAACAATAAGCCCAAGATCCAAACCTAATAGGGACAAAATAAGAACGTTACAGACCAGTATCCCTACGTCCAAGGAGATAAACGGCATCAGCCAGTTACTCACGAATCAAATACAGGAATGTATAAAAGGACCAATTGTGACTTATCCCACGAATGCGAGGCTTGTTTAGCGGTGGCAAACCAATCGATGCGGCTAGCTATGTCATCTGAGTAAAAAAATCTCACATGATCCTCTCCAGAGATGCAGAAAATGAGAAGCTGTTCATGATAAGAACTGCTGACAAATTAGCAATTGAAGGGAACTTTGTAGTGTGATAAAAAGAATTTGTGAAAAATCAGCAGTGAGTGTCATACATTAAACATGGGATATCATACACTAAGCCATGAACACTCGCTTCCCCCAAGAACAGCAAGAGCAAGTTGCTCACCCTCATCTCCTCGCTCCCTTCCTGAACTGACCTCAGACAATCACTTGTAAAAAAAAAAAGTAGAAAGCCTGGGAAGGAAGAAATAAAACCTAGTCTTACATGATATAATAGTGTATATAGGGACTTTTATAAATTTTATAAAACCTGTAGAGCAATAAGTGAATTTAGTAATTCTACAGTGTGAAACTTCAACATACAAATTTTAGCTATACTTGTATGGTTTGGAAACAAATAATGAAAATGAAATAGAATAAAATATTATTTTATAGAAAATTAAAGGCAAAACACATCAAAGTAACCTTTACACAAAAGTGCTACATTTTTATGCTGACTTCTGTATAAAATGGGACATAGATGTTAAAGGAAGAACCAATTGTGTTGTAGGTCATCCTGATATACTCAAAGACCCAATGTTACTAAAATGTTTTTTCTTAAATTTGTTTATCATTTCAACATAAGCACAATCCAAATCACATCATCCTTAAAAAGTGTATTGACAAGCTCATTTAGAACTTAAATAGAAAATGCTAAGGATGTAGGAGAGTGAAAATGTTAAAAAAAAAAAAACAACCTAGAACAAAATTGAAAGATTTACTCTATTTGATTTCAGGACTTTATAAAGCTATTGGAAATGAAGTTATGTTGTGATTTTCTTGTAGACAAAAGGATCAGTAATACAGATTTTAAAAAAAAAATCTCAATTTTATATGAACATGGCCACTTGATGTCCAGCCATGATGATGTGGTTTAATAGAGGGGGAACTCTTTTAATAAACAGCATCAGAAGAACTGAATGGTCATATATTAAAATGCTTTAAACCCTAATTCATTCCATCTGCAGCAAATTATTCTTGATTTCCGTGTACCTAAAATGCACAAGATAACATCATCACATTCTACAGTCTTGTTCTCATAATGAGGATAAAATCTTGAAGGGACAGAAAAAAAAAACAACAACTCCATATCAGAGTGAAAAAATAGTATAAAGGAGCTCATTAGCATTAAAAACATTCACACTTCCAAAAACATTCTTCAGAAGGTTCAACAGTATGGCATAAGCTTAGTGAAAGATTGGCCAAAAAGAATTGAGTGATGTCTTTTCCCAAAGGAAGACACATGGATGGCCAACAGCCACATGGGCTAGATAACTCAGCACCACGAGCTAGAATAAGACACCATAAAACAGCATTGGTAGACTGAAGCTAAGGCATCGAACTCTGACAAGAAGGGTCGCCAAGCCTGTAGAATTCTATCACAATCATGTGGCCACTAGTAAATCTATTAGGGGGTTTCTCATAGAGCGTAAACAAAAGGACCAACTGAGACAGATGCTAAGGATGCAAGGTTGCCTTAGCAATAGAAAAAGTCACTCAGTCAATCAGTCAGTGAGCCAAACAACTTAACACTATGGAGTGTTACTCAACAGTAAAATCAAGCTACTGATGTATAAAAATGTGGGCGAATCTCTCACGTTTATGTAAATTTCTGGAGATTGTGATAAAATTAGAACAGTGCTTGGCTCTGAGTCTGCGCAGTTGATGGGAGGAGGAGTGAAGGGAATGGAGGAATTTCCTGGGTATACAGAGAAAATGTGTGTCTTTTCCTTGGGGCAGCAATTACATAGACTTACACATTAATTAGAATTGATAGCAGTAAGTCAAACAATAAGCTTGAGACCTATGTATTTATTACATGTTTACTACAGTCTACCTAAAAAGAGTGTGGGGGACAAAAAAACCTATACAAGCTTGCCCCCTCCATTTTGTTTGCTTCTACTTTTAAAAGCAGCCACCATTAGCCATCTTGTTGATTTCCTTACACAAACATGTGTGTGTGCAAACTATGGCACCAACCACGGACAATATGTGCAGTAAACTTAGAACCCCTACCCAGATCTAGCCAATGGACAGGACATTCTCCACAGTTGAGTGCAGAGTGTGGTCTGACTTTCACATGAACTCTGGTGCCCCATATTTGACCACGTCCCCTGGATGGGGAGGCCTGGTGGCGCTCAGAGGAAGGACAGCAGGCTACCAAGAAGAGACTTGATACCCTATGAGCATATACAGGGGGAGGAGGTCCCCCTCAGTCACAGTCATAGGGGAGGGGAATAGGTGAAAGTGGGAGGGAGGGAGGAATGGGAGGATACAAGGGATGGGATAACAATTGAGATGTAATATGAATGAACTAATAAATAAATAAACTTTTAAAAACATGTGTATATGTGTTTATTAAAAGCAAAATGAAACAAAACAAAAACCTTCTCTGGAGTTCTTCAGAGAAAAAGAGGCAATTAGATGTGTTTATACACACAATACTTGTATATATATAATCTACATACATACATACACACACACACACCCACACACACACACACACACACCCACACCCACACACACACCCACACACACACCCCAGGATGAAAGGAAGTGGAGGGGAGGGGAGAGAGAAGAGGAATTAGAAATAGCACATGTGAATATGGATGCTTAGCAGTGACATGATTTGCTCCCTGCAAGCTGGAGGCCCAGGGGAGGAGCTGGAACAGGAAATCGGGTCTGGATCTGAAGGCCTGAGAAACGAGGGAGCTGCTGGTATAAATCCTAGTCTCAGGGCAGGAGAGGATGGCGTGAGATGTCCTAGCTCAGGAGACAGGCAGGAAGCCAAAGCAGCAAGTTGTTCCTTTTCCCATTTTCATTTGCTTCAGGCCCCCAGAGGGTTGGAGAGTGCTTACCCACGGTAGGGAGGGTCATCTACTTTACAGATGCTCAGTGCTGACCCCAGCCTGAAACACCCACACTGCCACAACCAGAAACAGTGTTTAATCTGGGTGCTCCAAGACCAAACTGACTTTCAGTTTTACTGCAACACCCAAGTTCAGTGCCACTAGGGGATTATTTTATCCCATCTCTATTCACTTTTGAATGGCTAGATTTTGCCATCATTTTTTTTTTCATAAGGGACTAAAGGGTGTTGTGTTTTCTGAGTTCTCACAGGTCTGCGAATACATGTCTGACACCTTTATACTTGAATAACCCCTTGTTGGGCCTATGATTTTTGTTTCACACTTTTATTTTCTCCCCAGAAAGTCACAGACAGCATTACCTTTTAGTCCTAGTTTTTTGTGTTCCTATAAAGAAACACAAGGCTAGTCTTATTTTCTGCTTTTTAAATACTTTTGGTGTTGTTTCCTTTTCAAATGTCCAAAGAATTTTCTCCTTTTTCCTTCCTCCCTCCCTCCGTCCTTCCCTCCTTCTCTCTCTCTTTCTTCTGCTCAGTAACTTTCTAGAATCTGTCTTGATAATGCCTATTCTGCTTTGACTTTCTTACACAATGGCCTATTTAGAATGTTTTTCTCATGTGAAAGTTCAATTCTTCCTTCATTTAAGGAAAATTCTCCCACCATGTAGTGTGTGCATGTGTGAGTGCTCTGTCATTGAGCAATAATCCCAGCTTGAAATAAATCTTTAATTATTTTTTTTGTGCTACTCATGTCTCTACTCGAATGATGCAAATTATCTCTTGGTCTATTAGTATTTTTTTTGACAATGCATAATTTGATATGTTTGCCTTAGATACTTTTAGTCAACATTCTTGCCACTTTTTTGTAAGCTCCACAGCCTCCGAAGAAGACCTGACAAATAGTACAGAATACTGTCAGCCCAGGGTACCATCACGCTGTCTTCAGCTGGACCAGCCCTGCCTCAGGGAGCCAGCTGGGGCTCTCACACCAGGCGTTCAGCGCTGTCCTGAGGCGCTTGGGCAGATCTTGCTATATCCCTTAGTTCCTCATTTCAATTCTTTCCCCAGATACATTGCGTCTGCCTTCATCTCAGGAAAGGTCACCAAGCTTCCAATCCCAAGGCCCTAATTCCCTAATCCCAAGCCATTTGCAGCATTCAGACCGACTGTACCCCTGATCGCACCTGCACGCCCACGCTGGCCTCTCAGTCCGTCTCTTAGCTTCAACTCCCATGGCACTGTTTCCTGCAGAGCACCTGTCATTGGCTCAGGGAGGGGCCTCCAGGGTGTGGCTTTTCTAGCCACCCATCCACATTTCTGGATGCTGGATCCAGAGGGCTTCCTGTTCCTTGCACATACGGGTTTCCCTCACAGGCAGGCCATGCTGTGCATAGGACACCTCTCACTCTCACAGGAGCTGTGAATTTCTAGTGTATTGGGACCATCTAACATTTATATGGTGCTTCATAAAGTGCTAAATTGGGGAAGGAAACACCCATAGACAAACTGAGAGCTTCCTCACAGAGGTGTAAAGGCTTTTTATCACCTTTATGAAAAGGGGGGGGGGTCTATCAGAAAAACACTCTACCCCCCCTTTTGATTTATTCTAGGCATTACCAAGATGTAAAAACACCCCTTTCTACAGTCATTGCTAGCATCGGTGTTATGCACAGGGAAGCAGAGAGCTTGGTAGACTTGACTAGCCATGCTTCCTCTGCTCTCACGCTGAAGGGCAACCTCTCGCAGCAGAGCTTCTCCCGTCTCCTGACGGTCCACTGTGCTTACAGCGGACTCTCTTCTTTCATAACACTCACACCCCCCACCCCATACACTTCAGCACGGAGTGTGCTGTCCACTTGTACGTCTCTGTGCCCACTCTGTGGATGAAGGGCAGACACGTGTCTAATTTCGCATTCTTACCAGTATCCAGGTGGTGTAGGACACAGAGGAGCCCCTGATGTTTGCTGAGCGCTCAGCAGCTTTCTGATCCTGATGGGTGTGTGCGGAGATTGGATAAAGGGGAGGAAAAAGGTGGCTGTGCTGTGGAAGGGCTATGGACTGCTATGGACCGGTTACTTCAGACCCGATTCACATTTTTTTTTCTCCTTTTCAAAAACAAAGCTTTGTTTCTGATCAGTGGTTTCAAAACATAAAAACCTCAGCCAGTGTGGTCAGTCAGGCAGTCTGACCTTCAGACTGAATATTTCCTCTTTTGTATGGTTGGCTTGTTTGAAGCAGTCCAGAAGGGAGCCGACTGATGAATTTACGCACACTTCTACTGATCCCAATTTGAGGAGGCCTTTCAGACCAATGGTTGACAGAGCCGGGATATTAAGTGTCACTCAAAGGTAACTTGCAAAGAAGATAGATGAGTACTGCTAGGTAAACCGTAACTTTCCATTCCAAAGCTGTGCCACTTGGAGATTCACAGCCCCCATGCCAGCACAATGCTTTGCATTAAATGAATAATAATTTTATTTCTCACAGGACGTTGCCAGATATATATATATATATATATATATATATATATATATATATATATATATATTTTTTTTTTTTTTTTTTTGGTCTGACCTTTGAGAGTAGCAGTTTTTAATTCTAATCAAAATTTCTTTTGAACCTTAAAAAAAAAAAGGAACTGATTTACTCCTTATAAGATCTTGACAAAGAGACATCTCTGGCAGAGCGAAAGGCTGTTCATGATTTCCTAGAGTAGGTCTCATTCTCGATATTAATGAGAAGGAGAGTAATGGGGAAAAATCGATCCTTTCAGAATTTGTCAAGGGAATTGTGCCTGGCTGAAATGTCCCTTCCAGATCGTACTGTTCTAGGGGAATTATAGAGTAAGTTAGCTGAAGTCACAAAGTTCCCATTGAGGCTGAGGAATATTGACTGTCACCCAGAGAAGGATCTGCTCTAATTTCTATGATGCTGTAGCTAATTAAAAAAAAGTGATTTATGACGTTACTCTTAATTCCCTTAGAACTGAGGGGAGGTTTCGTTCCTTCTCCTGAAACTGGGATATGATTTAAGCTAAGAAGCATTAAGAATTGCTTCTCTAACTGTTCAGACTGGGACAGGGCTGCACGCTAATCCACATAGAGTGAGAAAGAGTCACATTATGTTAGTGTAAAGTAGGTTTCACAATATGAGATAAAGTATGATCCTGTTTTTGTTTAAGAGAAGTATGTGTATTTGCATAAAAAGTCTGGAAAGATATACTTGCATAATCACATAAGAAATAAACAAGAAAAAAAGGCAAGGCAAGAGAAATGAGCAGAGCGTGTAAGTACATAATTCCTCAAAACAGTCATAAGGACAGAAAAGCAAATATTTCAAATTTCATTTATAATCACATAAAGGTAATTTAAAATGACAGTGAGATAGCTTTATTTTCGCTCATCAGTTGGACAAAAAAATGCTTATAACAAATGAATAAGTGCTGGCAATACATACTTGGAGGTGGTATGTGTTGTTACATGTTTTTAAAAGTATTTACTGTCAGAACTTTATTGAATGTTGCTGTGGCATCATGAGTGCACAAATATGGCAAATTTAATATAGTTGCACACTTTCAAATAATATGCACTGCTCTCCACAGCATTCTGTCAGCTTTCGGTCACTATGGACTCCATAACATTTTCTACAGCATTAGATGAATGTACCCAGATCATGGATATCCTCTTTACATTCAGTATAATTATCTTTTGTGTTGCATCCATGTTGGTACATGGTCCTATAACTCATTTCTTTGTGTAACTGGATAGTATTCCACTACACAGCTATTACCACAATCTGTTCAGCTGCTCCTGGGTGTTCAGATCATTTCCAGTTTTTGACCATTACAAATAAAGCTACCACAAATATTTTTGTGCAAGTATTTTTTATTTTGTGAAAATATACATTTCTCTTTGGCCAATTTCTAGGAGGAGAATGGATAATGTATATGGTAGGTGTTTATTTAACTCAGGGAGAAATTGCTAAGCTGTTTGCTCGCTCTTCAGTCTTACACTCTGTGTGCACACTGAGTCATAGGCTCGCTCTTCAGTCTTACACTCTGTGTGCACACTGAGTCATAGGCTCGCTCTTCAGTCTTACACTCTGTGTGCACACTGAGTCATAGTGCATAGAGCTTGGTTTCTCATGTCTACTTGCATTCTAGATGTTTCCCCCTCTCACCAACAGCTGAATGGGCGGTCCTTAAACGTTAGCCAATCTAGTATCGCTGCAATGATATGTCATTGTTGTAATTTGTATTCTTCCAGCAACTAGTGAGACTGATTATGCTGTTTTTTTATGTTCACTTGCTATTTGTATGTTTTCTTCAGTGAAATATCTGTTAGATCTTTGTCCAGTTTTAAATTGGGTCATTCGTTTCACTCTTACTGAAGTATAGGACTTTATGTAATTTTTGTTTATTCCTGATAGATTTGTAAATGTGTTCTCATAGTTTGGAGCTGTGCTTCTTCATTTCTATCACTATGTCATTTGAAGAATGAAAGTTTTTACTTGTTATGAAATATGATTTACTGAGTTAGGCATTTAAGAAAACACTTCCAAGCTTTTGGGCAGTAACAGTTTCTCCTAAGAGTTTTGTTGTTTGTTTGTTTGTTTGTTTTTGAGACCCATTTTTCTACTTAGCTCAGGATGGCATCAAACTCATCATGGTCCTAACTCAGCTCTGGAGTGCTGGTGTAACACATGTCCTCCATCACTGACCACAGACTCTGCAGTCTTGGCTCTTACATCTAGACCTGTGAGTATTTACAGTGAGATATTGGTTGAGGTTCTTTTACTGCGTATTGCTTTTGAGCAATTGTTGACAAATATTTTCCCCTGGTTCATTGGCTTGAAAGCTGAGGAAAAATAATTGTCCATATGCGAATTAATCTATCCCTGTATCCTCTACTTATCTAAACTACTTATTTAAGTTTCTATTTTAAAATATTATTTTTAATATGTGTGCTTGTGTATGTCTGTGTGTGGGTGTGTGACCTCAAATGCCTGTATCCTTGGAGGCTAGAGGCATCAGATCCCCCTGTAGTGTGAATTACAGTGCTTATGAGCTGCTTGACATGTATTCTGGGAACCAAACTTGGTCTCCGCAAGAGCAGTTCATACTATTAAACACAGAGCCATCTCTCTAGCCCTGAGTTCCTATTTTACTATTTCTGTCATGGCAGCATCATAATCAGCATCAACATCAGACATGCCCTCTCTTCTCAACGTTGTTTTAATCATTCTAGATACTTCATGTTGTTTATAAATTTTAGGGCCAGAAAAAGAAGCCTACAAAGTCTTATTGAAGATCTGAACTTACACATCAGTCTGGGAGAATAGATTTCCCTCTGTCTCTCGCCTTGTTCCTTCTCTCCCTGTAGTTGCACATGTGTTTGTGCTCACACATGAATGTTGCTGTGTGTGCACATCTGTACACATGCATGTGGAGGCTGGGGTTCATGTCAGATATCTTCCTCAGTTGTTTTCTATTTTATTTATTTATTTATTTATTTATTTATTTATTTATTTATTGTGACAGGGTCAGAAACTGGAGCTCACCAGTTTGGCTAAAGTGGCTACAGGAATCGATATGTGTCTGCCTCTTTCAGGGCTGGAGTTCCCAATGCAGACCACAGCACCCAGAGTTTATATAGATAAGTGTGACTCAAACTCAGCCCTCATGCTTATGTGGCAGGCACACCTAGGAGGGAACAGATTTGTTAATGATATTGTGTCTTTTTGAATGATGTGTATACTTTATATCTCCATTTACTTTGTGCCTTCTGAGGTCAATCAGTAATGGTTTTCTGTTTCTATTGTGTAAGTTCTGAAAACCTTTTGCTAACTTTATCTCTAAGTATTTCATATTTTTGGTTCTATATTAACATTTTCACATTCCTATTTCTTATTGCTGCTATTATATGCAAATAAAATTTGATGTTATTTGTGAATTTTTGTATCTTGAAGCTTTGCCAACAGTTCTTAGTTATAGTAACTCTTCTGTATAAAATGTAAGGTTTTCAGTGTATATGCCATCTGTCAATACAGAAAGATTCATTTCTCTTTCTTCACTTTGGATCTTGTTTTTTCATGGATTTATTGTCTAAGATCTTTGAGATGCTATTGAAGTGCAGAAATTAGATATTACTACCCTTAAAAACTATTGTGTAACCCAAGTTGGTCTTGAAACTCACAGCCCTCCTACTTCTGATTCTAAATACTGGGATTTTACGCATAAGAGACTATATTTTTCTGAAAGCAAGAACATTCAGTATTTTATCATTAAGTATGCTTTTGCTGTAAGGGTCTCTTAGAGCCTCTTAGGTGGCTGATAAAATTCCTTCTTTTTTCTCTTAAGTTTTTGGGAGCATATTTATTTATTTATTTATTTATTTATTTAGAAGATACAATGGAAGAATTTGATGCAACCATCAAAAAGTGTTAAATCTAAAAAATTCCTGACACAAAACATGCAAGAAATCAAGGACACAATGGAAAGACAAACCCTAAGGATAATAGGAATGGAGGAAAGAGAAGATGCCCAGCTCCAATGCACAGAAAATAGTCTCAACAAAATTATAGACAAAATATCCCCCAATTTAAAGAAAGAGATGCATATAAACATACAAGAGGCCTACAGAACACTAAATAGAGTAGACCAACCCTCCTACTACATAATAATCAAAACACAAAATGTACAGAACAAAAAATTATTAAAATTAGCAAGGGAAAAAGGCCAAATAACGTATAATGGCAAATCTATGAGAATCCCACCTGAATTTCAGCAGAGACCATCAAAGCCAGAAGGGCCTGGGCAGAGGTTCTGCAAACCCTAAGAGACTACAGATGCCAGTCCAGATTACTATGCCCAGCAAAACTTTCAATAACCATATATGGAGGAAACAAGACATTCCACAACAAAAACAAATTCAAACAGTACCTAGCCACAAATCCCGCCCTACAGAAGATAATAAAAGGAAAACTCCAATCCAAAGAGGCTACCTACACCGAGGATAACACAGGAAATAGATTAACTTCACTTTAGGAAAACAAAAACCAAACAAACACACAAACACACTACCACAACCAACGTCAAAATCAAAGGACCTAACAGTTACTCTTATTAATCTCTTTTGGCAGGGCTGCGTAGCGGGCGTGGGCCAGGGGTTCGAAAGATGAGGTCCTCAATGCATTCTGAGGAGGATGATTGTGTTCCAGAGCTACACAGAAATAAATATTCACCCCTGAGAGCAGCCTGATTGGGAGCAAACACTTAGCGCAATGTATTAGAAATACCCAAGCCCAGATCATCCAAGGTGGCGTCAATTGTACACTGTGTCTGATCTGCAGAACAGTAGTGACTGCATAGCCACCAAAGAACCATACTGAGAGCTCCAAAACTCAGTGCTGGTGTTTCCCAGAAGGAAGGAAATTCTGTCAGGTGGATCATCCATGCCCTCCCACCGCAGGACCGTGGGATCATGCTCAGGTGAGCTCCCAGGGACTCCTCCAGGCTACTGCCTCTGCCGCTGATTTTAGGGTTACAGCCCGACACAGTGCGGGCCAAGAAGATGGCGCTCGAGGAGGGAGTGCTATTCGAATGAGCCTGAGCCAGGACTGCACCGCCCACACCACAGGCCTCACAGATCTCCTCTCATGGGCCAGGGCCATGCTCAGTGCTAAGAGCTGGATCGTGCAGAGGTGGATACTAGGGGCAGTAGCGAGGCAGGGGCCCACGGCAGATGGAGCACAATGGAACCAGAGACTCGGGAGGCATGAATCAACAGAGACACAAGTTCCCCGGGACAAGAAGCTGAGCTGGGCCAACATCAATGGTTTCTGCAAGCTACTCAATGAAGACTTTGAGAGGCCTCCACTTGCCACCTGCTTGATGGCGCACGAGATCCAGTACTTACAGGAGTAGGAGGCCATACAGGCCTTGACGGCCAGCAACAGTCTGGCAAATTGAATGGGAGCTGGAGAGCTGGCCCTGAGGTCACAAGAACAGGAGATCTGACCCTTAGGATGTGGGAGCAGGTGAGCCAGCCCTGGGGACATGGGGGACTGAGAGCTGGCCCTCCCTTGAGGACATGGAAGTGGGAGAACTGGCCCTGCCCTGACAACACAGATGTGGGCCCAGCCCTGAGGACACAGGAGCGGGTGAGCCGGCCCTGCCCTGATGACATGGAGGCAGGAGAGCGGGCCCTGTCCTGAGGACATGGGAATGGGTGAGCTGGCTCTGCCATGATAACAGCTGGCTCTGCCATGATAACACGGGAATGTGAGAGTGGGCTTTGCCCTGAGGACATGGGAGAGGGTTAGCTGGCCCTGCCATGATGACACAGGAGTGAGAGATCGGGCCCTGCCCTGAGGACAAGGGAGTGGGCCCTGATCCAGGCCTGTGAGTGGACCTCACCCCAACATCTACCCCATGTATGACCTGCTGGAACACATGAAGGGGCCGGACCTGTGGATTCAAAGATTAAGAATCTCCTTGACACACAGCAACAACGGAATATCCGACAACAGTCCCAGTGAGGATCCAGTAGTGATAGTGTAGGTCTCCAACCAGACCCATGACTCGTAGCAATGCATTGAACATTTGAAAGTAAACATATGTGGACAAAAGGCTATACTGTGTGATACACTACACCTTCTGTGACAAGACTTTTTGGTTGTCTGTTTTATTTTACTTGGGGGAGGAGAGGAATTTTGGTGCATGATGTGTAAATCATAGACATTCGATAAAAGTGTAAAAAAAAATCTCTCAACATCAGTGGTCTCAACTCTCCAATAAAAAGGCACAGACTAACAGAATGGATGCATAAACAAAAACCCAACATTCTGCTGCATTCAAGAAACACATCTCAGCCACAAAGATAGACAGTTCCTCAGGGAAAAAGGCTGGAAAAAGGTCTTCTAAGCAAACAGACACAAAGAAGCACGCTGGAGCAGCCATTCTAATATCTAATAAAATAGACTTCCAGCCAAAATCAATCAGAAGAGATAAGGGAGCATATTTATCTTTTAGTTTTGAATAATTATGATTAATTTTTATAAAATACTGGGTTTTGTCATGGCAGGTCCACACATATTTAATGTGCTTTGATCATATTCATTCAGATTCCACCTGTCATACCCTCAGTTCCTGTCTTTGATCCCCCATTCTTCATCCTACTTTCTTGATTTTGGTACCCTAGACTCCATATAGAAGAGACATTATGTGATACTTGTCTCTCAGAGTCTAGCTTACTTCATGTAACATGATGTTCTGTAGTTCCATTCCTTTTCCTGAAGCTGGTATGATTTTCTTCTTTATGGCGCAATTAGATTCCACACGCTACATCATTTTACCATCATCTAGGCTGGTTTCATAACTTGCCAGTTGTGATCAATGCTGTGATAAACCTGACTGCACAGGTATTCGTGTCGTATGCTGACTTAGTTTCCTTTTGCTGTATATGCAGGCATGGCTTAGCAGGATCACGTAGTAATTCTGATTTTAGAGGGTTTTTTGCTTGCTTGTTTGCTTTGTTTTTTGAGCCTCCATTCCAATTTCCATAGCAGATGGACCAATTTACCTTCCTATCACATGGGCGTAAGGGTCCCTTTCATCCTTAACTTTGTTAGCAATTGTTTCTTTTCATGGCAGTAGCCATTGTGGCTGAGGTGAGATGGAATCACAGTGAAGTTTTGATTTCTATTTCACTGGTAGCTAAGGATGTTGAACAATTTTCATATATTTGTTGACCATTTCTTTCAGGAATTGTCTGTTTAGTTCAGTGGCCTACGTATTGATTAGATAACATATGCTTTCAGTTTTGTTGTTGTTGTTGTTGTTGTTGTTATTCACATGTCCTTAACATTAAATTTTTGTCAGGTGAATAATTGGCAACAATTGTTTTAAATCTGTAGATTGTCTCCACTTTCTGGTAACTATTTCCTTTGATTGTTTAGAAGCATTTTAAGTCGATGAAATTCTGGTTTTTCTCCATATACTACTATTTCTTGTGCTTTTTTGAAGTGTTACCTAGAAGGTCACTACCTATTCCTATATATCAAGTTGTTTTCCTCCAGTGGTATCAGAGATGATTTTTGTACAGGGTCAGAGGTAGGGATCTGGTTTTTAAATCTTCAACTATGGATGCTCAGTTTTCCCAGCTTTATTTGTTAGTATTTTTTTTTAAAATTCAAGTTATGATTTTTGTGCTTTTTGTTGACAATCAAATGTTTGTAGTTATGTGAGTTTATTTCTGCATCCTTTATTGTCACTTTGGTTGCTTTGTTTTTACCAGTACCATGCTGGTTTTGTCACTATGGCTCTGCAACGTATTTTGAAATAAGTATTATGGTATCTCTAGCATTGCTTTCTTTGTTTGACTGCTTTGGCCATTTGGGTTTTTGTGTGTCTATAACAATGTTTTATTTCTGTGAAGAATGTTATTGGAATTTTGTTGGGAATTGCATTGACTCTGTGATTTGCTTTTGGTAATACATACATTTTCTCCAATGGTAGCTTGCCATGGAGGAGAAGTCACTGTTAGATCAACTCCCTTGGCTGGTCTTAAGACTTAAGTCCTTTGCAAGGACTATCTATTACCAGGCTGGCTGAACTCTTCAGGCTGACTGTGGCTATGCTATCTTGTTCCCTACCTCCCATGTATCCAAGATTAGAAACGTAGGTTGTTCTTTGTTCTTACAGTATGTTTCTGTTTTTCCATGCCCTTTGTCTTTCTTATTAATGCTTTATTTGTCTTTTACTCTCTTCAGAATATTGTATAGTCTTTGCCATCCTGACCTCATTCGAAGAGCCAGATGGCAGAAACCTCCAGTCTTCCATTTTACCCTGGAAGTCAGTGTTCTTTTACTTGGAAAGTAATAATGGAGGCTGGGTTTTGTTCTTTCTCTTCATCTTGTGAAATGACCACATTGATATTTTTTTTAAAGGTTTAAAATTAATTTACTTATGTGTATGTGTATGTTTGTATAAGCATATTCCATGTGTGTGTAGGTAGTTATGAAAGCCAAAAGACACATCAGATGCCCTAGAATTGGAATTATAAGGGCTTGTGAGCTCCTGGAAGTTCGTTTTGGAAGAGAGGGAAATACTTGTGACCACTGAACCTTCTCTTCAACTACTGTTATTATTTTGTAGTTAAATATAATGAATAATAATGACTGTTTTCCCATGCATTTTGGGGATCAAGTTAACTTGTTTATAGTGTGATATTCTTATATGTTTTATTGTGTACAACTTCCTAAGACAATTAGAACATTTGAGTCAGTGTTAGGAGTGGTATAGTTCTGTGGTTTTCTTCATTTGCAACATCTTTATCTAGATTTGATAACAAGATAATGTGAAATTAAAAGAAATGGCAATAAATGTCTGTTCTTAAATTTTCTTCAAAAACTGTGTGGAATAGATATCATTCCAATTTTAAATATTTTATTATTATTATTTTTTTTTTAGAAAGTTTTCCCTTTGCATCCTAAACTGCACTATAACTCAACATGTAGCTCAAGAGCCTTGATGATATGGTGCTCCTCACGGTGATCTAAATCTTCCAAGTGAGGGCACTACAGGTGCAAGTCACCACTCTTGACTGCCAACTATAAATGTTTGGTATACTGTTGAATCCTTCTTGGAGTAAACATCTCTTTTGTAGAGGAAGAGAATGAGTTTAAAATCTATTAATTAATTATAAATTCAAATTCTTTGATAGAGGTATAGTTTCTAAGAACATCAGATTCATCTTGAGTATGCTTTGATGGTTTTTTTAAAAAAACGTCTTTTAGGTTATTCATTCTTTCCATGTATAACACTAATTTTTTTTTTACCATAAAGATATTCACAATATTCTCTTCTTTCCCTTTTAGAACATGCTGAAGTTGCAGTGATAGCACCTGTCATTTGATATTGGCAATTTGTCTTTTATTTTTTCCTGATTAGTTTTGCTAGAGGTTTATGAATTTTATTGATCTTCTCACATAACTAGATTTGGGTTCCATCAATCTTCTCTATTGATTTTCTGTTTTCTATTTCATTGATTTCTCCCTTTTGTATTTGTTTTTTTTTCCCTCTGCTTAATGCGAAGTTTAATTGGCTCTTCTTTTTCTTAATGTGGTTGTTGATTTGAGATGTTTCTTCCATTCTAATAAAAAACAATATGGTTAAAACTTGGAAAGTACATTTTCTAAATAGGTTCAATTTAGCTTTTAATAACTTATTCTTCACTTTTATGTTTTTGTTGTCTCTTTTTGATACATTTTATTACTACTTTTAACCTCTTTTTTTTTTTTTTTTTTTTTTGAGATAGAGTTTCTCTGTGTAGCCTTGGCTGTCCTGGACTCGCTCTGTAGACCAGGCTGGCCTCGAACTCACAGCGATCTGCCTGCCTCTGCCTCCCGAGTGCTGGGATTAAAGGCGTGTGCCACCACGCCCGGCTTACTTTTAACCTCTTAAAGGAGATATGTTGTCTGACATAAAACTTTAAAGTTTATTGAGATTTTATGATATATTGTGGTATATTTATATGTACTTGCTAAGTAAGTCAATTTTGTACTGGTGTGTAGTTCTTTGTATATATTGAATGGAAGTATTATCCAAGTCTTCTATATCTTTATGTGTGTGTGTGTGTGTGTGTGTGTGTGTGTGTGTATAAATTTGTTTATAATTAACATTTACAGATTTCTCCTCATGAATTCTAAGGCTCCATTACAAGTTGCACAGATTTGGGGACACTAGATCTCTTTTTTGTATTTACTAATTTCATGTAGTAAGAACCCCTACTCATCCCTGGTAACAGTTTTGGTTATAAAATCTTAGTTTTATATCGATATTACACTATTTTTTCATCTGCCTTAATATTTCTCATTTTTTTCTGTACATTTAGTTCTGCACTTGTATTTACAGTGAATTTCTTGAGAGCTCCGTAGAAATGAATCTTACTTTTTTTTTATCCACTCATATAATCTCTGCTTTTATTTGGAATGCTTAGACCATTTATATTTAGTGTAAGCATTATGGTTAAGTTCTGTAATTCTTCTTCTTTATTTTATGTTTTGCCTTACATATTTTTCTGCTTTCATTTTTGTATGTGTTCGCATGTATGGCATATATATGTATGTATTTGTGTGTGTGTGAAGTTCTATATATAGTGTGTGTATATGTGTGTGTGTGTATGTGTGTGTGCATGTGTGCATTTTAAAAACAGAGTTGATCTTGTATGTCTGATTTGGTCACTCTTAACTTCATTTTTTTCTTATTTTGAGACAGGGTCTCTCACTAAACCAGGAGTTCACTGTTTAACACAGGCTGGCTTGCCAGTGAGCTCCAGTGTCTGCCAGTGTCAACACTAAGATTACTGATGTGTGTTGCCAAACACAGATTTTTATGTGAGTGCTGAGGAGCTGTATCTAGGCTCTCATGTTTAAACCATGTCTTAGTTTTCTTTTCTGTTATTGTGATAAAAATACCCCCAACAAAATCAATTTACAGGAGAAAGAGTTTATTTGGCTCACAATTTCAGGTGTTGCCCATCATTGCATGGAAGTTAAAGTGGCTGGAACTTGAAGAAAATGATCATATTGCACACACACGTAGAATATCAGAAGATAGTGAATTAATTCATACATATACTCCACTGGCTCTTCTCTTTCATTCAATCCAGGGCCCAGCCCATGAAATAATGCAGCCTATATGAGGGGTGGGCCTTCCTACTTCAATTAATTCAATTAAGAAATTTTATCAGGCATGCTTACTGGCCAACATTTTTTAGAAAATTCTCCATTGGGACTTGTTTCCCAGATGATTCTAAATTGAGTCAAGTTGACAATTAAAACTAGCCATCATTTCTTGCAAGCCACAGGTTACCCACTGCCTCGTCTGGATGCTACCCCAAAATGGATTTTCTGTAAATCCAAGCTCATTTTTATGACGTATAAAACATTTTCAGAACCTGTACCTTCAGAAAAAATAAAACAAAACAAAAACCGTAACTATCACATGCAGCCAGCACTTTATCAACTGCGTGTCCTCTTAGGATTTTTTTTTTGTATAATTTGATATTTAGATATAATTTCATTTCATTTCATTTGTTGTTCACAATCAATTGGTATTTAGAAGTTGGTTAAATTTTATTGCCTGGATAATAATTTTTTTGTAAAAAAAAACAAGATAGTAAATATTTTAGGGTTTGTGGACTTTGCTTTCTATCAAAGCTACTGAACTCTGATATCATAGCCTAGAAAAGCAGCCACAGACAATAAATAAATAAACACATGGTTGTAAATAAATGGATGTACTCAGGTTCTGATAAAATGTTATTTACAGAGAGAAGTGTCAGGTAGCATTTTGCCTGCAAGATGCAGTTTGCTGACCTTTGTTTATAGTGCATGGCTTTACCTTTGCAGCCTTGGAAGGAAAAACATTATTATCCAGTATGAAAACTTAACTAATGGTCAATGTCCACCTCCATTATATAGTCTGCGTGCTGTTTTATTTTATAATTCACCTCCAAATAAGTAACGGGTTTGACAACAGAGCATTAGAGCTAGCAGTTATCTTTGAAGGAGATGGAAAGACAGCATTTTAAAGGTGGATTGCCTTAACAACGTATTAACGTACAGGGTCTTCCTTCCGTTGTACACTACAGCCTCTCAGCAGCATCGCTTTGCTTCTGCCCTACTCTCCTCAGTGTTTCTCACAGCAAAGCTTTGTTGGGGGTGAATTCTTTCAGCTTTTTAAAAAATCTAACAAAGGCTTTTGTTTTCATTTTCAAAAGTTACTTGGGTTATAGAATTCTAAATTGCCTTTAAAATTTTTATTCATACGTTGACAGTTTCATACATGCGCATAATGAATTTTGGTTGTTTTCACTCTCTCTCATCGCTCTTCCCTCTCCTGCTGGGGCCTTTCTTCCCATCAAGTCCCCCTCCTGCTTTCATGTTGTTTTTTTTTTTAATTTAACTTGGGTTGCTTGCATTGATAGGTGTTAATCACTTACTTATTTTTGAGGCAGGTTTTTCATGTGGCCTGGGTTGTCCCTTCGCTTGCCATATATTGAAAGTTGGCCTTGAATTTTAAATCTCCTGCCTCTACCTCCAAATTGTTGTGAAAGCTATGTACTATCATGTCAACTGGCAAAAGGTAACTTTATCAGTTTTATATAATTTGTATAATAAAATAATAAGAATTATGTAAACAAATGAGATAACCACCTTTGGAGAACAATAGCCACGTTTTAATTAAGTTACGTTGTATGAATGGATTGTCATGTGTTGGGTAAAAAGAGAAGGCCAAGCCCTAGAGTGATGTCATCCTCTCCTTGAGCAGAGCTTTCTGGTGTCACACAGTTGGATGTGGTCACTGTGTTTCACTGTTTTCTCCACCCCCCAACTTTATAATGTCTTTATACACAAAGGTTTGTTCATGAAGACAAACTTAAAAACAACAAAAAAAACCTTAACTGATGTCTGGGATAAGGTGGCTGATTAGAAGTGATCTCCATTTGATGCAGGATAAAAATATGGGATCTCTATCCCAAGGAGACGGAGATTGAAAGACTACTAGAAACCACAAAGGAGATGAAGAATGGTTGAAAAGTACAGGGAACAGAAAGGCAATGTGGGATGAAGGACGGGGCTGCTCCCAGCTTCAGCTGCAGAGGTTCCATTAAGCTAATTCAGACAGCGGATGTGGAAAGAACCTGGCGATTCTACAGGAGGAGCCCGCAGTTCTTACAATCCTTGGGTCCATCTGGGGGAGGCGATGAGAGTGTGAGATGGGCTAGTGGTGGAGCTCAGTGAGACACTCAGTTTTGTCCCTCTGGCATCTCAGAGGCTGTGCTTGTGGGGACCGTCCTAAGAAGGGGCCTGTTGCAAGCCGAGCTACTCCAGGGCCTGAAAAGAAGGGAGGAAGCCTGTGGGAAACTTGACACAGCTCCTGGATGGCAAATTGCTGTGGTTAGTTGTCTTAGAGAGGCTGCAAGCTGGACACGGGCGCACTGTGACACTAGCACAAGACGGGGACATTGAAGCATATATAGTGGTCAGAAGCCCCATCCTGGGGGATGAGAATCAGATGCCGTAATTTAAGGACAGCTTCAAAATCTTAAAGCTCAAGGTGTGTTGTGTGGCCCAAATTTTTGAGGCCTCAGTCTACCATGTGTCATTTCCAAACACCAATACAGCTACAGGTGAGCACTTACCTTCTGTGGCCTCTTCCCTCATACAGGCTATTTAATGAGTGGTAGAATTTGAGAGCACTGATATCGGTCAGGGTACGCTCTCAGAAATTTGCTTCATTCTCCAATTCCCTAATGCACTCGGGAGAGAGAAATCCTGTGTTATAGACGTTAGCCAGCCCATGGCATACAAACTGGGAAGCCTCTGGGGTGTGGGAAATCTTGTCTGGCCTGTAGCTTGTAAAGCTAAGGGTGGGCAGTAGGGGCTCCTGGTGTGAAAAGAAGAGAACTGCTCTAGTGAAACAGTCCTGCCAGCCTTTTCACTAGACCCTAACTCAAACTGAGTCCCCTCTGGGCCTTTCAGACTCCAATATTAGAGCTGGAAGTCACTCCAAAACTTGGAACTCAAACATAAAAACTCTCTCCCTCCCTCCTTCCATCCCTCCCTCCCTCTCTCCCTCCATGCCTCCCTCCTTCCCTCCCTCCCTTCCTCCTTCCCTTCCTCCCTCCCTCCCTCTCCCTGTCTCCTTTTCCCTCCCTCCCTCCACCCTTTCTTTTTCTCTCCCCCTCCCTCTCTTTCTTTTTGTCTCCCCCTCCCTCCATCCCCCCCTCTCACACATGGCTTCCTTTATATATACACAAACTTAGATTTTATATATGAAAGAAAAATAAGGAATAATTGTTTGAGTCTGGTCTCGTCTCTCTCTCTCTCTCTCTCTCTCTCTCTCTCTCTCTCTCTCTCTCTCTCTCTCTCACACACACACACACACACATCTAGTTCCATATATGAAAGAAAAGGCTAATTATCTTTCTGAGAATGGTTTATTTCACTTAACAGAAAGATTTCTAGTTGTATCAATTTCCCCGCAAATGGAATAATTGCACATTTGTTTATGGATAAATAAATCATGATTGCATATATGTATCACACGCTATCCATCCATCCGTCATCTGTCAATGGGCCTCTAGGTCAGGTCCATATCTTGACCACTGTGTAGATAGTGCTCCAATAAAAATGTGTGTGCTGGGTTTTCTGTGGAATGTTTACTTACACTCCTTCCAATATATGCCCAGAAGTAGTAGAACTGCATCTGCACCACACAGTATTTCATTTTAGTTTTTTTTTTTAAAAATACCAAGATTTATTTCCATTGTACCTGTTTACATTTCCATCAGCAGTGAATAGGGTTCCTTTTCCTAAAGATTTATTTATTGATGATAAGCATTCTGACTGCAGTGAGATGTAATTTCAATGTTGTTTTTATTTGTATTACTCTGATTGCTAGAGACAGCTCACATTTTTAATATTTCTTTTATTTGACATATTTTTCATTAATTAACAATTTATTTACTGTACATCCCTATCAGAGCTTCCCTTCCCTCCTCTCCTCCCTGTCCTTTCCTCTCACCTCCTCTCCTGCCCCATATCCCCTCAGTTTCTTCTCAGAGAACATGAGGCCTCCCATGGACGTCAATCTGCCTTGACAAGTCGCAGTAAGATTGGAGTAGCCTGTCTGTCTGTCTATCTATCTATCTATCTATCTATCTATCTATCTATCTATTATCTATCTATCTATCCATCTATCTATCTATCTATCTATCTATTATCTATCTATCTATCTATTATCTATCTATCTATCTATCTATCTATTATCTATCTATCTATCTATCTATCTATCTATCTATTATCTATCTATCTATCTATCTATCTATCTATCTATTATCTATCTATCTATCTATCTATCTATCTATCTATCTATCATCTATCTATCTATCTATCTATCTATTATCTATCTATCTATTATCTATCTATCTATCTATCTATCTATTATCTATCTATCTATCTATCTATCTATCTATCTATCTATTATCTATCTATCTATCTATTATCTATCTATCTATCTATCTATCTATCTATTATCTATCTATCTATCTATCTATCTATCTATCTATCTATTATCTATCTATCTATCTATCTATCTATCTATTATCTATCTATCTATCTATCTATCTATCATCTATCTATCTATCTATCTATCTATCTATTATCTATCTATCTATTATCTATCTATCTATCTATCTATTATCTATCTATCTATCTATCTATCTATTATCTATCTATCTATCTATCTATCTATCTATCTATTATCTATCTATCTATCTATCTATCTATCTATCTATCTATCTATTATCTATCTATCTATCTATTATCTATCTATCTATCTATCTATCTATCTATCTATCTATCTATTATCTATCTATCTATCTATTATCTATCTATTATCTATCTATCTATCTATCTATCATCTATCTATCTATCTATCCATTTCACATCCTGGTCATCATAGCCCCTCCATTCTCTCCTCTGAGTCCTCCCCTCCCTTGTCCCCTTCCCCTATTCCCCAGAAAAGGGGAGCACCCCCTACCCACCCACCCCAGCTCATCATGCCACATCAGTACTGAGTCTGCCCACTTCCCCTGTGGCCTGGAAAGGCAGTCCTGTCAGGGGTAAGTGATAAAAAATCAGGCAACAGAGTCCATGTCAGAGACAGCCCCCACTCCCCTTACTAGTGGACCCACATGAAACTTGAGCTGCCCGTCGGCTACATCTATGTAGAAGACCTAGGTCCAGTTCATGGATGGTCCTTGGTTGGTGTTCTTACTCCAGAGACCCATCTGGGTCCTGGTTAGTTGGCTCTGTTGGTGTTCTTGTGGAGTCTTGTTACCTCTTGGTCCTTATATCCTTCCTCCCACTTTCCCACTAGACTCTTATAGTTCACCCTGTATTGGCCTGAAGAGAAAAAAGAAACTGTGGGTGGGGGCATCTCTGTGACAAGCTGGAGACCTAAGTTAGAATAGGCCTCTGGGAGGATATGAGGGGATATATAGATGAGACTCCTAGTAGCAGGGGCCAAGGAGATTGAAGAGGACACTCTCTAACTAGACAGGACTCCTAGTGGAGGGAGAACACCAACCCATCCACAAAAACTCATCAAAAACTTAGCCTGTCTAAAGACATGCAGGGATAAAGATAGAACAGGTAAGCAGAGATTGAGGGAATGTCCAACCAATGCCTGGCTCTACCCAAGTCCCCGTCCATGGAAGAGAGTCAACCCCTGACAATATTAATGATACTCTGCTATGCTTGCAGACCAAAGCCTATCAAATTTGTCCTCTGAGAGGCTCCACCCAGCAGTGTCGAAACGATGCTGAGGTTTATAGGTGCATCTTTATACATTGAGGGTAAACAAGAAGAGGCAGACAAGAGAGTCAGAGACAGCCTCTGTTTCTAGAAGTTTCTATTGTCCTAGGGGTCCCACATGAAGTTCAAGCTGCACATCTGTTACATATGTGTAGGGGGCCTGGGTCTGTCCCATGCATACACTCTAGTTGGTGGTTCAGTCTCTGTGAGCCTCTATGGGCTCAGGTTAGTTGATTATATAGGTTTTCTCGTGGTATCCTGACCTCTCTGGCTCCTTCAATCCTTCCTCCCTCTCTTCTACAAGTTCTCCAAACTCTGCCTGATGTTTGCCTGTGGGTCTCTGTATCCCTTTCCATCAGCTGCTGGGTGAAGCCTCTCATATGACTGTTATGCTAACCTTCTGTCTACAAGTATATCGGAATATCATTAATAGTTTCAGGGGTGGGCTCTCTCTCATGGCATGGGTCTCAAGTTGAGTCACTCATTGGTTGATTGTTCCTTTAATTTCTGCTTTCTCTTTATTGCTGCACATATTACAGGCAAGAAAAAAATGTGGGTTGAAGGTTTTGTGGGTAGGTTGGTATCCTCATCTTTCCTTGGAATCTTGCCTGGAAGTGACCATTTCAGATTCCATATGCCCCATTGCTAGGAGTCTTAGCTAGGGTCACCCTCATAGATTCCTGGGAGTTTCTATTGTCCTAGATTTCTAGCTTGTCCCAGAGATGCACCAACCTCCAACCAGTTCTAGTCATCTCTCCATCCATCGTCCCCACACTTGACCCCTCCTGTGTCCCTCCCTACCCCATCTCCCACCCAATTTCTTCCCTCCATCTCCTTCAGATGTCTATTTCATTTCCCTTTCTAAGTGAGGTTCAAGCATCTTCCCTTGGGCTGTTCTTATTACTCAGCTTCTTTGGTTCTGTGGATTGTAGCATGGTATTCATGCACTTTATGGATAATTTTAATTTATAAGTGAGTACATATCATATTTGTCTTTCTGGGTCTGTGTTACCTCACACAGGATGATGTTATTTAGTTCCATCCATTTACTTTCAAATTTCATGATTTCCTTGGTTTTAATAGCTAAGTAGTATTCCATTGTGCAAATGTACCACAGTTTCTTTATCCATTCTTTGGTTGAGGGACATCTAGGTTGTTTCCAGTTTCTGGCTATTATGAGTAAAGCTGCTATGGAAGTAGTTGAGCAAGTGTCCTTGTTGTATGGTACAGCATCTTTTTGGTATATGTCCAGGATGGTATAGCTGGGTCTTGAGGTAGAACTATTCCCAATTTTCTGAGAAACCGCCAATTTGATTTCCAAAATGGTTGTACAAGTCTGCACTCCCACCAGCCATGGAGGAGTGTTCCTCTTTCTCCACATCCTTGCCAGCAGGAACTGTTGTTTGAATTTTTGATCTTAGTCATTCTGGTGGATATAAGATGAAATTTCATTTCCCTGATGACTAAAGGCATTGAGCACTTCCTTAGGTATTCCTTGGCCATTGGAGATTCCTCTGTTGAGAATTCTCTGTTTAGCTCTGTACCCCATTTTTAATTGGGTTATTTGGTTTGTTGATGTTTTTTTTTTCTTGAGTTCTTTATGTATTTTGGATATCAGCTATATCTTGGATGTAGGGTAAATGAAAATTTTGTTTTGACCTATTTACAGAGCCCTTGGCCTTACAGAGTGTTTCAGTTTCACGACGTCCCATTTATTAATTGTTGATCTAGTGCCTGAGCTGTTAGTGTTCTATTCAGGGAGTTGTCTCCTCTGTCTGCCAATGAATTCAAGGTTATTCCTCACTTATTCTTCTACTTATTTAGTGTGTCTGGCTTTATGTTGAGGTATCTGATCCACATAGACTTGAGTTTTGTGCAGTGTGATTAGATGTAGATTTATCTGCATTCTTCTACATGCAGACATCCAGTTAGACCAGCACCATTTGTTAAAGATGCTTTTATTCTTCCATAATATAGCTTTGGCTTCTCTATCAAGAATCAAGGGTAGGTTTATTTCTGGGTCTCTAGTTTGATTCTATTAATCAACTTGCGTGTTTTTATGCCAATAAAATGCAGTTTTTCATATTACTATTTCTCTGTAGTACTGCTTGAAATCAGGAATGATGATACCTTCAGATGTTCTTTTATTATACAGGATTGTTTTTAGCTATCCTGGGTTTTCTGTTTTCTTATATGAAGTTGAGAATTATTCTTTCAAGGTCTATAAAGAATTGTTTTGAAATTTTGATGAGAGTTGCTTTGAATCTATAGATTGCTTTTGGTAAGATGGCCATTTTTACTATATTAATTCTATAAACCCATGAGCATGGGATATCTTTCCACCTTCTTATACCTTCTTCCATCTTTCTTTCTCCAAAGACTTAAAGTTCTTGTCATACAGGCCTTTTGCTTGCTTGGTTAGAGTTACACCAAGATATTTTATATTATTTGTGACTATTGTGAAGGGTGTTGTGTCTCTAATTTCTTTCCCAGGCAGTTTATCATTTATATAAAGGGGAGCTACTGATGGTATTAAAAAACTATAGTAATTGTATGTTTGCATGCATGTGAAAATCAGAGAACTTTTTCTTTTAAAAAAATTTTAAAATTTAATAAATTTATTCAAGTTACATCTCAATTGTTATCCCCTCACTTGTATCCTCCTGTTCCTCCCTCCCTCTCTGTTTTACCCTATTCCCCCTCCCCTAGGTCTGTGGCAGAAGGGACCCTCTTCCCATACCATATGGTCACAGCCTATTAAGTCTCAACCTGGTAACCTGCTTATCCTTTCTCTGAGTGCCACCAGGCCTCTCCACCAAGGGAAAGTGGTCAAATATGGGGCACCAGAGTTCATGCCAGAGTCAGTCCCTTTTCTTCACATAACTGTGGAGAATGTCCTGTCCATTGGCTAGATCTGAATAGGGGTTCAATGTATACTGCACATATTGTCCTTGATTGGTACCATAGTTTGAGTAGATCCTTTGGGTCCAGATCTTCCTGTTATGATGTTCTTCTTGTAGGTTCCTAGGACCCTCTGGATCCTTCTATTTCCCCATTTCCACATACTTCTTTCACCTATAGTAACAACAGGAAGTCTCTGCATCTATCCCAATCTCCTGGTAAGTGAAGACTCTCATGGGATATTTCTTTTGGGCTAGTGTCCAATTATAAGTGAGTGTATACCATGTGAGTCTTTCTGGGTCTGGGTTAACTCAGTATGATCATTTCTAGTTCCATCCATTTGCCCACAAACTTCAGGATTTCCTTGTTTTTAACAGATGAGTAGTATTTCATAGTATAAATATACCACAGTTTCTTTATCAGTTCTTTGACTGAGAGACATTTAGGTTGTTTCCAGGCTCTGGCTCTTATGAATAAGCCTACTATCAACATGGTTGAGGATATGTCTTTGTTGTGTGCTGGAGCATCTTTTGGGTATATTCCAAGGAGTGGAATACCTGGGTCTTGAAGTAGCCTATTCCCAGTTTTCTGAGAAAGCACCAGATTGATTTCCAAAGTGGTTGAATAAGTTTGCACTCCTACCAGCAATGAAGGAGTGTTCCCCTTTATCCACATCCTCACCAGCATGTACTGTCTCTTGAGTTTTTGATCTTAGCCATTCTGATGGGTGTAAGATAGAATCTCAGAGTCATTTTAATTTGCATCTCTCTGATGACTAAGTATGCTGAGCATTTCTTTAAATGTTTCTCAGCCATTCAATATTTCTCTGTTGAGAATTCTCTGTTTAATTCTGAGCTCCCTTTCTTAATTGGGTTATTTGGTTTGGTGGTGCTTAATTTCTTGAACTCTTTGTATATTTTGGATATTAGTTGTTTGTTTTCTTGAGATACAGACTCTCTGTGTAGCCTTGGCTGCTTTGCATCTTGCTCTGTAGACCAGACTTGCCTGGAACTAGGAGTTTTGCCTGCCTCTGCTTTCTGAGTTCTGGGATTAAAGACATGCTCTACCACTGCCCAGCTGTAATTTGTATATTTTATTTGAAAACTGTATTTCCAATTGATTTGTATATCTATTAATTGGATGATTTATATTGACGTTCAGGTTTTTGCTTCCTTATATATTGTTGAAATTAATCCCCTGCTAGATGTATAGTTGATTCCACTTGTCTTTTTGTGGGCTGCCTCCTTATTCTGCCAATTATTTGCTTTGCCGTACAAACACTTTTGTTCTCACACAACACCATTAGTGAATGCTTCAAATTTTCTTGATCCACTAGAGTTTTTTTTTTTTTTCAGAAAGTCCTCGCTATATCATCCCTATGATTCTTCCAGGGTTTCAGAGTTTCAGGTCTTATATTAATGTCTGTACATTTGCATTTGTACTGAAGGAAGGAAAGAGGTCTAATGTCATTCTTCTGTAGGTGGGTATTCAGTTTTCCTAGAGGCATTTATTGAAGAAGCTGTTATATTTTCATTTGCATCTTTTGGTACCTTAAAAAAAATCAGGTTGCTGCATCAAAGTGGGCTTATTTCAAGGTCTTCTGGTCATGTGGTCACAGTGGTTCATGTCTGTTTTCATGCTAGTGCCATGCTGTCTTGGAGCATTATCTGAAATCAGACACTGTGGTAGCACTGATATTGCTCTTATCCTTAGGGACTGCTTAGACTAGTTGGTGCTTTTTCTTTCATGTGAATTTTTGGTTTGTTTTCCCAGTTCTGCAAGAATGTCTTTTGGATTTTGATATGCATTGCATTGAATCTGTAGGTCGCTGTGACCATGTAGCTAGTTTCACAATATTACTTCTGTTGATACATAAATGTGAGATGTTTCTCTACCTACTGGTGTTTATTTCAATTTCTCTTCTTCAGTGTTTTCAAATTTCTACTGTAGAGGTCTTTAATCTCCTTGTTTAGGTTTATTCCTAGGAATATTTTCAAGCTATTGTGTGTGGGATTGTTTTTCTGATATCTTTCTCAGCATGATCATCTTTAGTATATAGAAAAGCTGCTATTTTTCTGTTGGTTTTGTATCCACTACTTTATTGAACACGTTTATCAGATCTAAGATTCCTTAGGGCATTTTAAGTATAGAATCTGTAAGTAGGGTCCATTTAACTTCTTTTCCTATTTGTATCTGTCTTGTTTCTTTTCTTTTCTCTTAGCTTATTACTCTGGCTAAGACTTCAAATAATACACTGAGTGAGGACAGAGAGAATGGACAACTTTGTCTTGTTCCTGATTTTAGAAGAAATGCTTTTAGTTTTTCTCAATTTAATATATGCTGGCTTGAGGTTTATTGTGTATGGTCTTTATCATGCTGATATATGATTTTTATAATTCCTAGTGTCTCAGGGCTTTCTTATCACGAAGAAATATGGAACATTGGCAAAGACGTTTTCTACACCTATTGTGGTGATTGTGTGACTTCCGTCCCTGAATCTTCCTATGTGCCCTAATATATTATATTGATTTGTGTGTGTTGAACAGTCGTCACATTGTTGGAATGAAATCAACTTTGATTGAGGTGTGTGGTATTTTCAATGTGTTACTGAATTGGAAAGAATTTATTGAGAATCTTGCATCTATGCTTTTCATGGTTTTCTTTGTTGTTGTTGTTGCTGTGTTGTTATCGAGTTTTGATATCATGGAAATACTGGCTTCATAGAATGGCTTTGTTAGTAGCCCTTACCTATTTTAAGAAATAGTTTGAGGAGCATTAGTGTTAGTTCATCCTTAAAGGTCCAGGGGGATGATTTGGCAGTGAGTCCATATCACCCTGGGCTTTGCTTTACTGGGAGAATTTTTTTATTACTTATTTCTCATTATATACATGTGTAAGTTTAAAAAATATTGTTCATTATACCCCATTTGAGGTGTCTGATGTCCTCTTGCTTTAATTTTGATGAATCATATTTCCTAATAACTTATCTATTTGTTATAGATTTCCAGTCCTTTTATTTCTCAGGCTTTGGGAAATTTGCTTCCCTAATATAATTAAATAGATTTTATAAGCCTGTTGTTTTTATCTAAGTGCCATTTACCCCACATGTTCTCAGCCTTGGTCTTCTGATCATTTCTGAGAGTTCGGAAAAGCTGTGACCAGCCTTGCTTGCTATGCTGCTGTTTGATGTGGTCTACTGGCAGTACTTCCCACTCTGTTTAATTTTATTTATTTCCCACTTTTTTTTTTGGTTGTTGTTGCTTTTTTTTATTTTTTAAAAAATTTCAATTTCTTTTTTGGCTTTCTCATTCATGTTGCTAACTTTCTTTTTTATTTTTATTTTTATTTGTGTGTATGTATGTATGTATGTATGTATGTATGTATGTACGTACGTACGTACGTATAAACATAAGGAGAGCCGTAAAAGTGGTTTGGAGTTGTGTGAGAGAAGGCAAATGAGCACACACATAAACAGTGATATAAAAGTATCGAAGTTGCCTAAAGAAATTCATTTTATGTCATAAATGAAATGAATAACAAAAGCAATACTAATTGTGCTCATGTCAGTCGGCTGTATAAGCAGGGATCAGATGTTGAGTGGGAAGCTCCTATATTATAGCTGCAGTAATTTGTCTTCCCACTCAGGCCAAGGCAGGTTCCACAATGTTAGTAGACAATTATTCTAGAATAGGTTATTACCCATAACTGCTTAGAGGCCAAGATTTAGAGGTGAGGTCTTTATCTAGGTCCTGTAATAATCTGACGGAGCATCCTCAGCTGTCAGGGAATAGCCAAATGTCCATGACCCAGATACTGTGCCTCTCTCCCTCAAGCATGGAGTCACCTCTGGATCTTTGAGCTGCTGTGAAGCTTAGCTCTGGCTTCCCGAGGCCCTGCTTGATCAGTAGAGCCTCCAGCACCCCAGCCTTTACTTAACAAATCAGGCCACGCTTCCCACTGTGGCTGCATTAGCTCCTCCCTAGTGAAGCGACGACTCATTAATCACTTGGAAGTTTGTTTTGTTTATAAATTGAGGATAATACGATATATGAAATTAAGGATAAAAATCACACCACCAGGACCGGAAAAGTAAGAGTGAAACCACTGCAACACAGGAGCTGTAGAGTGTGTAAGAATAATACAACAGAGGATGCTATGAAAAGGGCACACACACATGCGGAACCATATTACAGCTTTTCAAACAACGTGCACAATGTGGCTGAAGGAGAGGTGTTATAATGATGTGCAGACCTGACGGTTAGGGTTAGGAGGTGAGAGTTTGGGTGTTACAACCTCTGCTGGTATTATAAAGGTAAGAAGATTCCTTGTCCTCCAGACCCATGAACTCTCACCAGCCTAATGGGTCAGAAGCGGTAGTAGAAATGGCTTCAGGCAGCAGAGGCCTTTGCCTTGGATCCCAGCTCTGTCATAGCTCCACTGTCTATCTCAATACAGAGGCCCCGTCTTGCCTTCCCTGAGGAACTGCAGGATCTCTGGGAATCTTCGGGAGTTTTACAGCTTGAAAACTCCAATGTCGGCAACTCTGAAAAGTCCAAGGTCAGAGCCTAGAAGAGGTTTGAGGTTATTCTGTTTCAGGCAGGTGCTCAGCCTGGAGTTCTGGAAAAACTTTCTGTTAGAGAATTTATGCACGCGTATACTACGTTTTGATCACATCCGTCCCCCAGCTCCTCCCCCTCCAATTCCTTCTCTAGCCCCTCCCACTTCTCCCCTCTGACTTCATCTATTTTGTTTTCAAACTCACCGAGTCCACCAAGCGCTTCCTGTACATGCCTAGATGTGCAGCCGTCTCTTGGAGTGGGTCTAGCTTCTTCAGCATCACATCCCTGGAGAAAACTGCCTCCTGCTTCGCCAGCAGCCATGAACTGTGCATGCCTCCACAGCTAGGGGTGGACACTCATGGGCTCATCCCTCTTTTAGGCAGGGATTTCAGCTGATTTGATCTTGTAGGTCTTGAACAAGCAGCCAGAGTCTCTCTGAGTTTATGTGTCCAGTGGTCCTGTCAAACATGGCAGATGTCCGACCCACTGCTGTTCGATGGCCAGTGCTATGACCTCTGGTTCTTACAGTCTTTCCACCCTCTCTTCTGCAATGGCTTTTGATCCTGAGGGGGAGAGGGTGTGCGCACTCCATAGTCTTATTGTTCTCTGCCTATTTACCAGTCATGTGTCAACGCATTAATCTCCATACAAAAAGAAGCTTCTTTCAGGTGAGGTTCGAAGGATGCCCTAAGGAGTATATGAAAGGGGAGTAATGGAACAGGAAGGGTTAAATGGGGTGGGTGTAGGAAGGCTGAGTAGAAGGGGGAGTTTGGAGAAGTATTACTGAACTAAAAACACTTGAAAAGGTCATAAAATACGTAATACATGTACAAAAGGAGTTCAAGAGGAATAAATGCTGTAAACAGGGGACAATGACTCTCCTAGATACTATAATATAAAAAAAAAGTATAGGTTACCTCTTATCATGACCCTCACCAATTATTAACCTCTATGACTCAATTGTTATACTCTATTAAGGAAGGCATGGGAGATTTGAGTCATAGAACATGGTGAAACCAAACTCATACCAACCTGGAAAGCCCTTTTTCTACTGGCTAGCTTTTAGAGTGCTGGAAGGCTCTATTCATGCTATCAGAGGAGAAAAGCAATGGGCAATCTTACTCATCTGTTAACCTTGGGAGCTACAATCATAACTGACCTAGCAAGCTACTCTTGCTAGTGCAGCAGTGGCATGAGGTGAAGAGTGTAACCAACCACTTTCTGATTGGATTTAAAGCCTGCTCCGCATGATAGAGCCCATGCCTGGCACTTTTAACTGGGCTCTAAACCTGTGGCTGACTACATCATAGGGAGAACCTAATTCTATTATTCTTCTAAATGCACATAGAAATAAATGGTCCCTTAAGTTCTTATCCTCATATCCGCAGATAGGTCATCTTTCAAGCCTTGAGCTCTTAAAGAGATATTATGATAGGGAAGTGACCTGAGGCTTTTCAACTTCAAAATAACCCAAATAATAAAGTATGTTTTTGTGAAGCTCCATCAATATTTTTAAATCTTTTTTTTTTTTTTAACACCGGAAGGTTTCTTTTCATTCATCTGCTTTCCCTGCCCTTTCCATCCCTTACTCTTTAAGCAAATAAACCTCATGTTTACTCACTTGATCAGATGATATGATATCAGTGGGTGTTGTTTAAAATACCGAAGGCTTTGCAAGGCAGAGGGTTACTTGCGTTTATTGCACCGGCTTCTATTTGAAAGGCCATATCAAAGGCATATGCTTCAAAATTGTTAGCATATATAATTCTGATGTGGGCTGCTTCTCGAGGGAAGAAGCAAATCAGAGGGGGGAGAGAAAGCTGGGTGTTGAGAATCACTTTGGCGGGTTAGAGTTCTGAGTGTGTGCTGACACGATGAGCAGCTGGCATTAGCACGGGAATGGGAGACACCAGGGCGCAGTCTAGAAAGCATGGTGATGAGGTGACGGCAGACTCCTGGGACCCTGCCTGGTGCAACACAAGGGATGTTTGCTGCAGTCTGCAAAGGCACTCTCTGGCATGCAACACCTGACTCACAAACTTAAGTGAGAAATTAATTTTCTTGTTGATTTTTCTTGGGAGGTTTGGTTAACAATTGCTGATGGAGAGTGAGAGGGCAGCGTGTTGCTGCCTTCGCGTCATAGACTGAGAATCTGGGAGAGAGTTAGGTGGCGAGGTATCTGTTGTTTGTGGCTGGTTTTCTAAAGGAAGGTCTGCTTTATAAATGGAAGTCCATAAAAGCATACTCTGGTCTGGGTACACATAACACAGAAAACTTTATATTCCATGCCTGGTCAACTTGTGGGATGATACTGCATGAAAGATGATGTGGTCAAAGACAGCTGCAGTAAACACAGCCAGGGCCCCAGCTTCTGCTACGGGAGAATTTGCCCTCCCAGGACGCATATATGGCCTCAACCCATAAAAACGATCAGAGAAATCTAATTTCTTTTCATGGGTCTGAGCATGTAATGTCTCCTCACATAAAAGGATACCCTAGAGGAGAAAAACCAGGATGAGCCACTTTACTTTTATGCATTGTGGGTCCTCTGCTGAAGGAAGCCAAAGAAGTTATGGGGTTGGTTAAGCTTAAATTGTGGTTAGGAATTACCCACAGATCAGAACATTAACTCGTGATTCAAATTCTCTTGTGTCCTTCTATGATATTGAAAATGGGTCTTTGATGGATATGGTCACATTCTGATATGTCTCATTCCCAGACATTTCAAGGCCATTTCTGTGATTTATATGGATGTTATGTATGGTGAAAAATGATATGTAATTTTGTTCTATGTGTTCATAAAGTGTTAGTTAATATAACTTGCTATGCATACAAGCATGCACCTGCATATTAATACAGCAAAAGTTAGGGGAAACGCCATAAAACAGGACCAAAGGTGAAGGTTTTAATCGATGGTTAATGGCAAGTTTGCAAATTATAGTTTGTTCTTCTTAACAGCTGATGTTGAGCATTGTAGGGTTGAGTCATCGCCTAAAACTGCACATTTCCGGTTTAGCCTCACATCTATATGTGGCACTGAGGAAGGGCCACCTGTGTCTGAGTGGAGGAGGTCTGGCTACACCTTATATTTTTGAGAGCTGGTTTAACTTGAGCCTCCAACATAATGCCCAGAGTCCAAATCGGGACATCATTCACAGCAGCTATGGGTAGTCCTGTATTGTTTCACCTAAGGAATATTGAGAACTGTCTATGACCATGCCTAGGGAAGGTTTGAAACAAATGTAAGCCATGGCCTTTGCTCAAGTAAGTGTATTGATTGTGAATTTTGTTGCTTATTTAATTACATGTTGATATTACAGAATTTATAGAGAGGGGTAGGTCACTGGGGAGGGGAGAAAAGAGACAGGTTGGGGAGCAGGCGACCAGGGATCCAAGTCTGCTACTGAGTATAAAGGAAGGTGGAATATCATTTGTTAAATAAACTAGCAAATATTCTTTGTGTAAAATAAGGAGTTTCTTTATGATAGGTGTATATAATATATTTTGGGCGCATCTCCATTCCCACTTCTATCTTTTCTTCCTATGCTTGCTGTCTTATTTCTCTTCCCAAATACTCTATCACCAACTTCCATTTTTGGGTCTAGGCTGACAGCAAGCATTGTCCTTGGTTGTTATAACAGTTCGTGCAGGCCACCCTGGGTCCTGATCTGCCAGCACAAGAAGCAATTCAAAGGAGAAAGAGTTTGCTTTGATGTACAGTTTAA
The DNA here is from genome assembly GCF_964271855.1 of Acomys minous. NCBI lineage: Eukaryota > Metazoa > Chordata > Mammalia > Rodentia > Muridae > Acomys > Acomys minous. The sequence continues at coordinate 99,490,141 of NC_140489.1, read as the reverse complement.
GAAAGTGTGCACTTTGTCATGGCAGGGGAGGTAGAGCGTAGGAGCTATGGTGTCAGGGCACATTGTGCGTGACAGTCGGGAGGCAGGGAGGGACGAACCCTGGTAATCAGCTGGCTCAGCTTCTTATGGTCACTCAGTCTGGGACCCTAGCCCACGGGGTGGTGCTGCCCACGTTCCAAGTGGGTCTTCTCTGCTCGATTAAGCCTTTCTAGAAAAGCCCTTCATGGGCTCACCCAGAGATGGGTTCTAAGCCCTATCAAGCTGGCAATGAAGACTGTCCAGCACGGTACCTAGATCGAGTCTATTTTTTAAAAATATATTTTATTAATTTATTCATATTACATCTAAATTGTTATCCCATCCCTTGTATCCTCCCATTCCTCCCTCCCTCCCATTTTCCCCTTACTCTCCTCTCCTATGACTGTGACTGAGGGGACCTCCTCCCCCTGTATATGCTCATAGCGTATCAAGTCTCTTTTTGGTAGCCTGCTATCCTTCCTCTGAGTGCCACCAGACCTCCTCATCCAGGGGACATTGTCAAATATGGGGCACCAGAGTTCGTGTGAAACCTAGATCGAGTCTATAAACTGGCTCTTGGTTTGTTTGTTTTTTTTCACAGCTAGTACTTTATTCGGATAGCAGGCTCATTACACATGGTCTAAGAACACCCAAGTAAGAACTCAAAACCAGATGTTAAAAATTGGTCTTAAAGCATCATAGCCGACAATGCCATGTTTGCCTATGATCTCTCTGACATAAAACCACATCCACACCTCAGGGGCCACCGAGCTGTTCAGAACAGCTTCCTTAACTGTAAGCTGTTTGAAGCTACCAAGCCATTCAGCATAGCTTCCTTAACTGTAAGCTCTTTGAAGCTACCAGTTTTAGCACTTTCAATTATTTTTTTCATGCTCTGAATAGCTGTAGGGATTTCAGCAGGGGTTGGGGGAACCAGCTCAACCTTGGCGTACTGCCAAAATGTGGCCAATTGAGACTTCGAGTAAGTCACAGCAGCGGTTGCCAGCGCTGGAGCCTTCTCTATGAAGTTGCGGACGAACTTGGCCATGGTCTAAGGTGGAAGGTCTGTCTCCCTGAACTGCCCACTGAATGTCACCCTGGCAGTGTCACCCTGGAAGGACCAAACTGTCTCTTCTTAATGGAGCCATAATATACATGGATGGGAAAGCATCTCTGATTTCTTTGGGTTTGTACTCAAGAACTGTGTAGCTGGTCATATTGTTGTTCTTTTTTTTTTTTTTCTTAAAGTGGATATTGAGAACACAGTAGAAGAAACAAGGGGCACTAATATGTTTCTAGTGAAACGTTTCAAAATCATCTGAATCTCAGCCCTTTCCTGGCATTCAGTTTTGATCACCTTCCAGGATAGAGGTGGGCTGTGGTGATAGTGGAAGTTTGGTTTTAGTCCATTGGAAGGAGTGGTCTTCCACATGAGGTATTAAACTACTACCTGGACTCTTACTCTGATTCATTTAAATAATGTCTAAATAAGAAGATGCTATCTTATGGAAGAATCTTTTTAAGTTTGTTATTATTTGTTTCTCAGTAGCCATGGAAACGTAAGACTAAGGATAAATGAGCTTGTACAGACCATGTAGGAGTGATGGGAACAGAGACTGCAAACATTTACCAAGTACCTACCATGCCAGGTAGTGTGCGTGCAATCTGGTGCAATCCTTATAATTATGCATGGAGCATGTGTGAGGTACGTGTTATTATCCCCCTTTATAGATTAGTCATTAATTAGGAGAGCAGCCAAGGTGGAATGCATGGCTGAACAGGTTGAGAGCCGAACTGTCAAACATGATGCCCTGGCTAATTGGTGGATTGTTAATGGAGATTATTTTGCCGGTGGGTCTGCTAATCTATGCATTGACGTTGGCCCAGAAGAGGCGACCGGTGAAAACAAGTTTATCTGAAACAAACATCACAATATTATGTTTTAAATCTCATGTATAAAAATTCAAGCCTAGAGTACATGTATAATTTCCCCCTTTCTTTTAGGTCTCTTTGATTTTTAAAACCGCTGTAACAATCACAGTCAATTTTCAAGTGTTGATGATAACAATACCTCCCTGAATTTTTATACAGACTTTTTCTTCCAAGGACCTTGAAGTGCTAAAAATGTTGTCATCTATACAGGCAAACCTCGAGAATATCTAATTTAGCAAATGTCAGTGATAAATTCTTCTGGTGCCATTCTCCATGCCTTTGAATATATTAGAACACCCTGGAAATAAGAATGTTTATTCTGCAGCAATTGACTGCTAGTAATACAGTTAGTTGGTATAATTTCATGTGTATTTACTGTTTATCATTTAAATAGCTGCTTGGATTTAAAAAACATCCTTCCTATTTGCTTTCTATCTTGAACATGGTAGATATCCCCTATGGTCTAGTGCCTTCGCCACTTTGCCTAAACAAATGCTGGTTGTCTTTCTCTAACTTCCTCTTTGATGTTGTGAGTGTCCCTTGCATGAGTAAGACTAGGGGAATTTTAATATAGTGTGAAATTTGAAAGGTCACTAAACTGCAAAGACGGTTCTTGTATAAGAATGAAACAGTGGACACTGTGACGTCACACGAAGGAGGGAAGCATGGAGGATGCCCGGACAGCGTTGTGCCAGCTTCCCCAGACAGTGTTAAGAAGGCCTCACCTATTTCCTGAACCATCTAGCTGGAACCTCCTGGGAGGTGACCAAGCAGGGCTTGCGTTTGTGCAGATTATGAAGTCATTCCTTTTCACTGAACCACGGCGAGCATTTCCATCTTTGCTCTTTATTTCAATTTTCAAAGACTTAATTAGCTAAAACTAAACTGTCCACAATAGCAGCATTATGTTTAAGAGTCAATTAAATTGCAGGCAATGTCATTACATGGACTAATGCAGATGGCAGGATCCAGGGGAGAAGGAGAACGAGTGCCAAGCATCCTAGACCTTCAAGATGTGTTGGGGGCTTGGCTCCCATGGGCCTCTCTGCCCTCTCTCTGCCTAGTCATGGTTGTCTGGGTTTCACACATCAGTGCTTGTCTTGCTTGCTGCAACCCCCTCACAGACCTAAAACATCCTTAATTCTTCAAGTTCCAACTTAGATCACTTCATTCACAAAAACAATCCCTTAATGGATGTCTGTTGCCAGCCCTTGGTGATAACAAGAACTCCAGGCATGCTTTGAAATAACTATTTATCTCTGTGTCTCAGGGTAGCTCCATGAAGTCTGAGCCCAGGTCTACTTAAATTTATAGGTTCTCAGAGCATGAGAAGTTGGGAGCGGGGCTCAAGTAAGAACTCAGCCAAGCTTCAGTGGCTTGTTCCGTGGACTCATAGACCCATGTGATACATCAAGTTTTGCTTAGTGTGCCTCATTGGTTCTAACAAAAAATTTTGAGCTTAAGTGTCATCTTTTCATGCACATGTGAGCCCTGCATTCATAATTCCTAAAGACTCTCTAGCATTGTGTGATAGCACTGGGTCCATAGTATTTTTTCTAGGCAGAGCTTGGGCCCCATGATAAGTGCCATGGCAAAAAGGCATATGTGTCCTTAAATAGTCCAGATGATTTGGATTTATGCTTGAGTTATTCAGATGGAGATCTTCGGACGGTTATGATCAGTTAGAGCCTAGAGTTAGTTAATATTAGTACAAACCTGGGACATCTTAGGTAGAGAGTCACTTTCCTCCGAAACAGACTCTTGTGATGATGATTCAAACCTCTCTACCTACATCTTCCCTGCCTCCCCCTTCCCCAGGATGATTGGCAGCTGTGGGAGAGCTATGTGCTTCTTCCTGTGCCTCTGTAGCTCTCCTTTCAAGGACCTTGTCATCTGCATTGTGCTGCGGATACGGGATTACGTTTCTTCAAACTCAAGTCTGACACTGCAGAGATACTGGCCCTAGAGAGGGCTGTGAGCCTCTCAGAGCCTGGCTGACTTGTGGCTCATGAATGCAGCAACTTGCAAACGCAATGGAGGGTCCAATCGGCTGCCCATTGCTCAGCCCATCAAAATGGCCTCTGGCCTAATAGCAGCATGCAGCCTTTTCTCTCCAGAGGAAACCCCTGCCCTGCGGGGCCTTCACGCTCTTATGCTCTGAATTCCAACTACACACGGGGCACGCACGTCACTGGAGTCATTTTCCAAATGAACAAATTGTGTTTTCTTCTTCGTTGAGTCTGATATTTGAGCCAATCTGTGCAGCAATTTCCTCCTCTTTGTTTTGCTGACCCTGTGTGCTCTCTCAGCCCCACCGTAATTACGGCCTCTCCTGCCACTGGGAGTGTGGCACGTCTAGCCACAGGAATGATTTAGCTGAACATGAAGAGGAAAGGAGCCCTATTCCAGGGCCTTTGTCTTTATTTCTGATGCTGGTTATTTACAAAGTCAGCTCTTATTATTGAGTTAGAAAGAATTTCCTGGCATCATATGGGAAACAGGTCTGTGGGGGCACTCACCCACAGGCCTCTTACTTACGTGACACTCTATGATGTTCAGTGCTTGCCTGGCTCTTCTGCTCTCTCATCCAGAGAGAACAGGACTATTTCCAAAGACTGGTGGGGACTGTAACATCCTATGTGCATGCTTGTCTCAGGTGTCACATCCATTGTCTCTGCCTTTCCTTGTGTGAACTTGCATGGTATCTTTGCTCTTGACCTACGAAAGAATTAAAACTATTTGTTTGTCTTCTTGAAAATTGGCCCTTCCTAAGGATTAAAAAAAAAAAAAAAAAAAAAAAGAGTGTGGCCAGGTATGAAGGATACAGGATGGGCTAAACCTCATTCAATCTGTCCATCCTACTTCCTGCTCTGTCCCCAGGAACCCTTTACTTAGCATTCTTTCTTATTTGCTATCCACCCATCTACTCAACCAATCCCGTGCATTTTCTCATCCTTACATCCTACACATTCATTAAGCATTTTGACCATCTATTCTTAGAGACTGTATTATACTTCTCCTCAAGTTCATAAATTGAGGTTTTAATCCTCAGGATCTCAGAATATGACTATGTTTGGTGATAAGGCCTTTAAAAAGACAATTAATCTGGAGCAGGGATCACAGGGAAAGGCAAGCCCTAATTCAGTATGACTGGTGTCTTTCTTAGCAGAAGATAGTTGAGAAAAAAAACTGTACAAAAATACAAAAATGATGGGTAGGTGTGACCCTGGACATAGTGGAGCATGCCTTTAATCCCGTTACTCAAGAGGCAGAGTCGGGCAGATCTCTATGAGTTCAAGGCCAGTTGTGTCCACATAGTAAGTTCCAAGACAGTCAGAACTACATAGCAAGACCTTGCCTTGGGGGAAAAATGAGGAGAAAGAGAAGGTAGAGGACACATACTGTGAAATAAAGATAATTAAATAAATAAATAAATAAATAAATAAATAAATAAATAAATAAGAGCAGGGACTTTCCAAGAGCAGGCTTGGAGCCTAGTGTGGACCCTGAGTGCTGCAGACTCAGGTGAGTGGACCAGCCATGACTCCTTTCTCCTTCCCACCACCTAGCCCACAAAACATGCATGAAGAGAAGGCCTTTCATGAAATGTTACCCAGAGGCCTCAGCATAGACCCCAGCAGGCCAGTGTGGCTAGTAACATGTAGTGGGCAATTTGATAATGCAGAAAGACAGAAGAACTCATCCATGGCCCTTCCCAGGGAATCCCACAGTCCAGGGACATGGCCAAGTGGCTACGGGACCCAGCAGAACTGATCACAACTGTGAGACTCTGGCTTATACTTTCAGGAATGTCAGGTTTGACACACTGGCTACGTGAATACTGTCAATTGGCAGTGCCCGTTACAGAGAATCCTAGGCTTTGCTGGGACAAACAGGAGCAAGAATTCAAAGTCTGTCCTCGGGTTGTAAAGGCCTAACTGCCTTTTCAGGCTGTCAGTCTTGAGAGGGGAGACTTACTTAAGACAGACTTAGGGCAGGTTCTGGACATGGCACAGTGGCCAAGTCAGTGGCTTAGACCGTGGCCGCCGCTTGAGGAGGTCAGAGCTGAGGAAGATCAATGTGGGCTAGAGCAGTTCATTTAAGTAGCAATTAGTTATAATTAATCAATTATGTAATTGAGTAGCACTTAATTATTTACTGCCTTGTTCGGTTTTCCAACTGTTCACAAGTGTCAGCTTTGTTTCCCCAGTGGAGCTCCCTGGGAACAGGGACAGGGTCACTCACTGGAGTCCAGTGGGGCCAAGGTCAGGTTCTCACATGGAAGGGCAGCGACAGGAGGAAATGGAGACCGTGGGGACTATCACTTTGAGGTCAAAGCAGTATGATTTTTGCCAAGAAGTGACTGCGAGTGAGTCAGCCACTGGGACTAAACACAGAGCGGGAGGGACCAATGTGGCGTAGAATCAAATGAGAAAGAAGGTCCCTTTGGTAATGAATAGAAACGGGGACACTTGCAATGTCTTTACACGATGTGAGGGATACGTCCCAGGAAACTACCCGGTAATGTTGGCCTCCTAGAAGAGTCCAGGCTGGCCCTCTGCACTGCACTGCACAGCACTGAGGTTGCACAGGGCTGCGGAACACATCATGTGAACACAGACAGAGGACAGTTAGTTCAGCCCCAGGGGCTGTCAGGGCTCTGATGGGGGGGACGTGGTTCGGAATAGAGCTGCCTCATTGATGCCCGTTAGGAAATTAGGATAATGCAATGATGTACCCATGGAAAATCAGGGTAGGGTGCCTCTGGATTCCAGCCTTGTGGGAAGAGAGACACAGCTAAGCCTAAGCCATATGGCAGCCAAATGAGCCTGAAGTTCCTTTGAAGGCAGATTCCCACAGCTAATACTTAATGGGATCTTGAGCTTGAGGGGAGGGGGGTGCCCCCAAAAGGGCAACCTCTTAAATTTCAGGTTTCCATGGCTGGCTCAGGTCTGGCTCATTTACAGAGAACTATGGTGCCTCCTCTCTCTCCATGAGGTCAGTGGTGATATTACCTGTACTCACAAATGGGGCAGAACACCCCGAGACTTGCAGACTGATTGCTTTCATTAACTTTAATTGGATTCTTTCGCACATGGAAAGAGAAGTGTAACCAGGGTTTAATTGGAAGAACATCTCAGACCCAGGGTGACACAGGATTGTAAACATTAAAAGTGCTACAGCTGTGTTGGTGGAAAAACGTTGAAATCACTTGTGGAGTTTGTAAGAACAGCTCACAGATTTGGAAACTGGTTCTGGGTGTGGTAAATTTTGGGAGTGTGTGTGTGTGTGTGTGTGTGTGTGTGTGTGTGTGTGTGTGTGTGTGTTTAGATGGAAAACAATGAGAAATCAAATGTTTGCAAGTGGATGACAGAGGAACCAGATACAACCCAACTCTCTTGTGCCAAAAGAAATCAGCTCTAGCCAGGAGTCTTTGGTGTTGGACCATTCTCAGAACTAGCCTGGGGCAGCATGTGAAGCCTTTAGAGTTGAGTCCAAGCTTGCTAACCCATCCCTCTGCTTTATTGAGTTACAGCACATCATGCCCTTTGCCTGGGATGTGCCTCTCATCTGAGTGGGAAAAGTCCCACTCAGCCTTTAGGTCCTGGATTTCATGTTCCCACTGTGAAGACTTGGCCAACAGCTCTAGAAGAGGGCTGCTCGGTGTTCTGTGGTTTCATAGAACTGCGTTTATACCAGGAGTCCTGAAGCCACCATGAAACTGGGGGAGGGAGAAAGAAGGGCTTCCAGGTCCAAAATTCCAAGTATCAGTTAAAGTACAGTCTCCTGGGGGTAGTGGACGAGTTGCTTATGCATGTAACACAAGACACCAGGGTTTAACATACATTTGGGGAACATATGAGTAACTAGTTCACTGAACTCAAGGTCTTGGGAGTTTGTCAGTTGTGGTGTTGACTGCCATCCTGTAGGTGCTGGCTCTTGGCCTGGTCTGAGAGAGCCTGAAGAATCCTAGAGTCAGTAGTTGCCCACATGACTACCTTAGCCGTTTGCTGCTCTCCTGCATGCCTAGTCCTGAATGGTGGTGTCCCTGGCATTACAAGGGCATGCACGTGTTGCACACTGTCTGCCTCTATTCTCGATATATACATTTCTAGGAGCCTAGATCTCTTTTTTCTATCTGGGGCAGCAACACCTGACACCTCCTGGGGGAGGTCCTGTATTCAGGTTTAGGCAGAAGTGCTACTTGGGTTATTCAGCAAGCCCTGGGTGTCAATGGTAGTGGTTATTAAGCCATTTCTGGTGCCTAGCACCTGCTTCTAGGTATAGCAGGGGCTGATCCTAATATACACCATGGGTTTGATTTGAAAAAAAAAAAATGTCCTGGACAGTTCACCCTCTAAAAGCCTACCCACATCTCTCTGCTTTCTGGAGTCTCCTCTGCTGACCTGAAGCTGCTTGGTTGGTCAGATGAGAGCTTGGCTCTCACATTTTCTGGATGTGCTGAGGGCTCCTTCAGGAGGTCAGTGCAAAGTGCACTAACACATTCCCATCAAGGGCTTGCTTTTCCCTACTGACCACTCTTTGCTTTGTAATATAGTCTTTCCTAATTCACACAAAGAAGCAAGTCTTCCTTGCAGATATTTTTAAAGCAGAGTTAACTGTTTCGGGAGTACACAGACTGGCGGGTCTGAAGGCAGAGTTGAGATAAGGAGAACCAGCTTGCAGACTGGGTTCTGGCTTCTGGCCCGATTTTACTGGCTCGGTTTCCCATGTACCAGTTTGGATGCACAGGTGTGTTAGTTACTCTTGCACGGCTGTGACCAAAATAACCAACAGAAACAACTGCAAGGTTTCATTTTGCCCGTGAGTTCAGAGGGTTCCCTGGTTTGGAAGGTGTAGAATCACTCTATTGCAGAGGACCCTCACATCTTGAGAGACCAGAAAATAGAAACCATGGCCAGAATCTATGTGGGAGTAGCTTCTAAAGGTCCTGCCTTGGTGACCGCCATCCACTAGCTAGGTCCCACATTCTAAAGTCTCCCCAGCCTTAAGAATACTACCCCCAGCATTTGAAACTGGATCCTGTGGGAGACATTTCATATTCAACCCACACGAGCAGGTGAGTCACTTTGGCAAAGGATACCAGCCAGGGTGGGAACATGTAAGCGCTGAGCACACAGAATGTTGTTAGCCTTAGTTAAAATACACCCTACATATAGAACATGTACTCTAGAGTTCAATGACCTAGCCGGAAAGAATTACATGAAAAAAAGCTTAATAGTTTTTATATTGATTATATGCTAAATGGTAGTAATTTGAACATACTGGTTAAACAAAATACACTCTTCAATGAATGCCATCTGCTTCATTCTATTTTCTTAAAGGGGAGCTACTAGAAAACTTAAAGTTTGATACAACTTGCATTCATTTACTATGGAATATGCCAGGTCCGAGTCCTTTGACCTAAAGGGCAGTTGTGGGGACATGGGTTCTGGAAGGATGGAGGCTGCTTTTGGCCTAGCATAAACTCTTAGAAAGCTGACAGGACCATAGATACGGAAGGCCATCATTCTAGTCTGCTTTCTAGTGCTGTGACAAAGACCATGAACAAAATCAATTTGGGGTAGAAAGGATTTATTTTAGCGTATAGTTGTAGACCATTATGAAGGATAGTCAGAGTAGGAGCTCAAGGCAGGAAGCATGGAGGATGTTGTTTATAATCTTGCTCCTCACAGCTTGCTTTAGCTGCATTTTTATACAAGTCAGGACCACCTTTCTACGTCCCATGTCCAGTTATGGCCAGAAAAAAGGGTTGGAGGATGATGTTCATACTAATAAGAAGTAGACAGTGTGCAGTAGTTTATCAGTCTCACTATGACTCCATGGAAATCTTCTGTGAAGTCTGGTGTCTGGTTTAATGTGCAGTTCTGGAACTGAGAACTCTCTTAGGGACATTTGATACCAACACCTTTCTCTCAGCAGCCCTTGCTCCGCCTTTACGTCTAGTCAATGAGGACTTCGTCTGCATCATCTCATGCTGTTCCACATTCTATGTAAGTCCATGCCAGAAGAGTCATTTGGAGGCTCCTGAGTCTCACCCAGTGTGATTTCTCAGGGTTGTTGTTTGCGTTGTGTCTTTGTCTATCCAGTGTGCTTGGCCAGCTCTCCTGGCACCAGCTCCTATTCACACAGGATTTCAAGAGCTTCCGTTTCTCACTAAGACATCAAGCAGCATGTCGACCTTCTCCGTCTGCTGTGGAATTTAGAAATGGCTTTAGTTTCCTTTGCTTTGCAGTCTTCTTTTTTTAATTTTTAATTTTTGGCTGGGGCAGAGCCATGGCTTCTATAGTCAGTCTTGGATTTGAATGGAAGGGGGTGATGTACGGATTGAGTAGATCTGAAGTTTCTCTCCCACTGAAAGGAAATCATCAGCATATCCATTCTTCCTGGTTTCTTAGGTGCACGAGAGAGCAGTTGTCACTCTATGGGTGAAGTGTGTGTGTGTGTGTGTGTGTGTGTGTGTGTGTGTGTGTGATGAACAGGTACATGTGCAATGTGCATGAGGAAGTTAGAGGTTGGTGTTGAATGTCTTCCTCAAATTGTTCTTGTCCTTATTTTTGAGATAGGGTCTTAATGAACCAAGAGCCCCCAGTTTTGCCTAAGTTTCCTGGACAGTGAGCTCTGGGGAGCCTCCTATAGCTGTTCCCTGCCAACCACACCCAGGTAGAGTTGCAGATATGTGCTACTGCTCCTGGCTTTTATGTGGGTTCCAGTCAAAACTGAGGTTTTCCTGCTTGCTCCGAAGCAGTTTACCCACTGAACCATCTCCATGATTGGGAAGGAGTCTGTTAAACTACCTATTAAAAAAGATCTTTGCCGTGGCTCTGCTGACTATACTCCAAAGTCCAGTAATATAGGCATGTTTTCCTTTTCAGTAGAATTGGCCTTGACAGGTGTCTAAATGGGAGATAGTCAGGTACTTCAAGCGTGATTAGATAGCCTTTTCTCCTGTTCAGGCAACCTTTAGGGGACTAAATGCTAACCAGACAAAGAAGCCCTTGCTATGTAATTTTTTAAAAAAAGGAGTATTAAACTTTGAGCATCTCCTTTAAAATAATGACCCAGATAGGTTTTGAAGCATTTCAAATGCTGAATTCTTTTCTAGCATGTGTCTGATGCTCCTGTTTTGTCAATGCCCTGATTATGGCTTGAGTTGGCTAATGGGAGCCCATCAGAACTACGAGGCATGGTGTAGGTGACTGTGGAATCCTTGGCCTCCAGCTGGACAGGCTATTTTGGGAGATTCTTTAATATTTAGGAAGTAGGGTCTTGCTTAGGAAGTAGGTACCGGGGCGGGGGGTGCACATGCTTGAAGGTCTGCAGTCTTTCCCATTCTCTGCGGCATGTCCTTCATGAAGCCAGCTGCTCCGTCTTCTATACACTCATGCCACTGTGGAGGTCCACCTTACCATGGGCTCCAAATGAACAGGGCCAAGGACAACAGACTGACTCTCAAAGAAATGGGCACCAAAATAAATCCTTCCTCTTCCTCAGCTGTTTCTGTAGGACAGCTGGTCATAATGGTGAAGTCTGGCTCATACAGTGACGGAGAGAGATAGGCACCTACTTGAACCACTGAGAACTCCCCACTAGCCATTCCTGGCCCTTGTACCTCAGAACAACTGGATGGAGCTTTACTGCCATTACAGGTAGAAAAAGGGAAACCTTGTGGTTTGGTACCAATCTATATTGTTTTTAGTGATGCATATCAGGGTACTTATTACGGACTTAGCATTAAAAAAAAATCAGAGCCTCAGTGTGTGTGCCATGACCAACATCCTTCTTTGTGGAAGAAAGTTCACTTACAGACAACTGGAAACAGGGGATCTAAGATCCAGTGTTCCTGCTCAGCCACTTATTAGTAAAGAGGAAGTATGTCTTAGTAATTCCATGCAGTGCCTGCCATGAGTGAGTGAGTGAATGAATAAATAAATGGTCTTTCCTAAAATGGTTTCAGAAATACAATATAATTTGCAGCCACATACTGGGACACTCAAACCTTTTAATGGTAGACTAAATTTCTCAAAATGAGAATAGATGCCAAATATTTATTTATCTAGTAGATTCTTAAAGCAGCATTCTTCATCCTTAAACCTCAGGGTGCATTCAAATAAAATTACAAATAATTAAAATCTTTTAAAAAACCCCATAAAACCTTGAAAACAAAAATGATATTTTATGGTTAATAAAGCTAGAATATAGGCATGATTACAATGCTATGTAATCATGTACGTAATTATTGCATAAATAATATATAATCATCCTAATAAACCATGCAATTCTAGCCACTCCTTCCCATGATGCTTCTCTATTTATAGGCCTGATGCGGTTTCCAGGGGGGCAAAGATAGATTTGGGGGTATGCTTGAGGATTAATCACAGTGTATAACTTGGAGAAGCCTGTGTGGCTTACTAATTTAAGAGACTACCTTTAAGTTGAATGCTGAAAACTAGCTTCAGGCTCAGAGGTGCCCAGAAACAATAGCTGGGAACCTGTATGCTTGTTTTTCTCCATCTTTTATTCCAGCCACCCTACGGTCTATGTACGCCTTCCTGTTTACTTGTCTGTCCCCAACAGCACATGAGGTTCCTTAGTCTTACCACATACAGCTGAGGTTCCTAAGACCCACCGTTTGCTCTCTACTCACCAGCCTCTGCCACAAGACAGACTGGCACACAGTCTGATGACGTCTGGTCATTTGCTCGTTCTCCATGGATGCTGCTCATGCCTCCCTCCATTTAATGTGAATTTCTTCCATTTGGGGAAGATGATGGCCTCTCTGGTCTGCCTCTGTACCACTCTTCACTTGTTCCCGGTTGAAGATGCCTGATGGGCTAAATAAGGCAGTAGAGGTCATATGAAGGAGGAAACATGGGCAAGAAGTTGACAAGTCACAATTTCCTTAAGGAGGCCCTTCTCATACTTTAGTGTGTGGAGTGGAATGCACAGAGAGGCTGATTAAACCCCGATTCCTCCACCTTTGATCTCATTAGGCATTCTGATTCAGGGGATGCAGGGCTTGAGAATCAGCATTATTAATATGTCTATGTCAGGCTGCCGAGGAGACCATACTTTGAAAAGCATGAGTTTAAAGAAAAATAATATTAAATATAGTTTCCAGATTATGATGCTTCCCGAAAGAAATAAAGCTATGCCCTGCAGTTTGTATAACATATTGCATTAAAATAATAATAATAAAAAAAACCCCAGGCTACATTTATGTGTTTATGTGATTGTTTCTGTGTGTCCACCTGTGCACCACATGCATGCCTGGTGGCTTCAGAGGCCAGAAGAGGGTGCTGCATCCACTGAAACTGTAGTTATGGGTGGTTATGTGTTGTCTAATGGGTGCTGAGAACTGAATCTGGGTTATCTGCAAAAGCAGCAGGGTTTTTTTTTTTAATCTGCTGGGCCATCTCTCTAGCCTTAACACATTGCTTTTTTTTTTTTTTTTTAAATTTAAACAGGGTGTTCCTTGCATTCTAATTACAGAGAGGCAGGAAGACTTGCTTAAGGCTCCAGGTGAAGGCAGAGGTGTTGGAGCCCAGACCCCCTCTTCCATGTTTCAGGGCCTCCAACACTTGGCCCATCACTTCTTTCTGTGTGGATGGGGCTTGTTCTCCTGGCCTTTGCTTTACAAGGAACCCTTCACTCAGGAATGCAGCCCGTGGAGCTCTGTACCTTCCGGAAGGGTTGACTGCTCAACACACATGGCAGAGTCTGTCATCACAGGCTCTCGCTCTCTTCCCTGATTCACAGAACATATTCTCATTGGAAATGAAACACAGATAATAAGCATGCAAGAAGAAGCATTATCAAGCATAAGCCCCTGACTTCGGCAGTGAGCAGCATCCCCTAACATCAGGAGACAGATGACATAATGGGCTGCATTCTTTCCACTGTTCCCAAGGTAGAGTCTCTATCCAGCGAGGTCAGGCTGGCCTTGGGTCAGATCTGGGAGACCTAGGACTCAATTTAGTCACACAAGTTAGCAGCGGTCAGTTTAGCATCCAGATCTGAACAGCTAGCACCCAGGTCCAGGAAGTACAAATCACCAGCATCCCAGTGGTCCTCAAATAATGGTAGTGAACCCGAGAACAGATGCATCACTGGTTCCTGCTTATTTTAATTTGAAAGCCTCACTCAGTCTCCAAATCTTCCCCATTTCTTTCCAACCATGTTCACTAAAATTTGAGTTTACTTCTATTGTCTGGTGATTTGTTTAGACAGATTTCTCTGTACTGTTTGGGTAGAAACACCACAGTTCGCTGGAGTTTATTGAAAGATCCCCTTATAGTCCAAGTGTGGTATCCTAATCACACTGTTTGTTTGTTTGTTTTTTAATATTCGGAGGTACCCATTACCCTCCAGATCATGGCAAATGCCTGGTGTTCAGAACACAGAGGAACACTCAGCCAAAAGGAGAACAGCTGATACTTGAGATCTATATTGTATGTCGTGGCTCTAGTCTGTCCTATTTGGAAAATACCAGAAGTGAGTGTCAGAGATGTCTGTATTTTCAACAGTGATTCTCATGCTGCAGAAAAAAATAAATCTAATCAGTAGTTTCTGGATGAAGATAGCCTGGATTGAAAATCATTGGCAATGAACTACCCAGCCTGAGTCCTCCACTATGAAGGGATTCACACATTGTTTCCTTGGCATTGATTATATCTAGGACTTGGAGGTGGCTTTAATTGTCACTGTCACATTGTCCCATCTTGCCTTTCATGGTGCAATGGATGCAGAGCTGTCTGGGTTCAGATGATGTCTTTTTTTTTAAGGGCTTACTTATCCCTGGCCTCTGCAGGGAGCTGATGATTCTTTCAGGAGATGCAGGTGCCTGTAGCACCAGTTACAAGGGATGGGCAATTGATGACCTTGTGGTGGCTGCTGTCCTGCAGAGGGTGAGACCAGGGTTATTCACAGCTTGGTAATCGGCACTGAACCTGAGCTCTTCATCCTCAGCAAATACAGGCATCAGGAGAGCAGCTCCCGATCAACACAGGGGCCATCCAATATACAGAATCCCCAGGAAAAAAAAATACCAGAATCAAAAATGGATTTGTGTTTAGCATGCCTTGTATATCCTGGTCTGGTTATGAATAATTTAGCCTTTCCTAGGCTGAATAGACTATATTTAGCAAGCCTATTTTGCTTATAATACATCCTGTCCTTTTATGAAGATGCATAAAGCATGAGAGCTGCTTAGAATTGGGGGTGACTTCACTTTGTGGGAGCAGGAGTGCAGAGGCATAGTCATCTGCAGTTTCATGCTATCATGCACCTCGGAGAGCTGAGGGCAGAACCACTCAGGGTACATGCAGCTGAAAGAATCCCGAGGAGTGCATTTTCTCTACTGAGCATAGGGCAGGGCCACTATGCTCTTATGACTCGGCTAAGTCATCTGTCTAGTAGAGAGGATAGTGGCAATACTTTAAGGGGTGTTGCACTGGTTCTTGCTATTGGCCCAATGGAAAAATTATAGCCCACAAAAAATAATAACCTGAGGGGACTTTATTAAACTTCTGTCAAAAGTGTAGGCAGGCTGAAGGAACCCTCGTGGGACAGTTCTCAATAGGAGGAGAAACTCAGGGACTGCTAGGTCTGTAAAAGCAAGGGCAGAGAGCGGTTTCCAGGACCCAAGAAGTGCAGCTCTATTAGCTGGCAAAGCTGCTTAGAGGAGTTCAGGCTTTCCTTAGGGCACGGTCGGTCCGTGGTGGCATCATCTTAAGAAACTCTTCTCCTTATTTCTCATCCCTTGCAGATACAGATAACTCCCTTCCCCATTGCTTCAACACTACAGAAAACTAGAAGCAAGGGAGCCCTTTACGGAATCATGGAGGCCAGCCACCTGGAGAGTGACCAGTGGGCAAAGGGCATGCAGGTACGAATGAACGGTCTCCTCCGTGCACCTCGTCGGCACCGCTTGTGTGTAGAAGTCCCAGCAGTGCCTCTCTGTGGGTCACATTGCATTATCTCTAGAAGGTTCTTGTCAACGTGCAAATACCAACTTTGGGAAAATGACATATCTTTTAGTAAGTGGTCCAGGACGCTCCACCAGATAGCCCACCTATGGTTTGTCCTGGGGGTGAAACACTCAACAGACATCGTGCGATGGGAGTGCAGTCGAGCTTTGGGGAGCTTGTGTAACTGCTGTGGCTACCTGGATAGTGGGAATGGGGAAGGCCATGGAGCTAGAAGACAGATTCTTTGACCTTGTTTTCGAAGCTGCTGGAGGCAGATCTTTAGCCCCACCACTGGCTGTAGGGGTCTCTTAGGAATTCATAACCGTGCCGGTTTTTCAGAAGGTAGAACATACTTTTCTGTAAATAGCGATGCTCTGAAAACTGATTAAGATTCTCAGCTACTATTCAACAATCTATTTAAATGCTGGGTGCTAAGTATGAGAGCATTTATTAAATTGTTTTCTGTTATTTTCAGTATGTTTGAAATGTATCACATATAACAACAAAGTAAACTCTAAGTTCATTTTAATGCCCAAGCTGACCTCCCTGGAGCTTGGGAGTGCTGTCAAGGGCAATGAGGGAGAAGTTGAAGAAGGGAAAAATGGGATTCCCCTCCCATATTTTTTTTTCTGTACAAAAACAAAACAAAACAAAAAAAAGCAAAAACATGGAAACAGGCAGATATGTTCTTGGCTTGCTCTCCTGCTTCCTTTTGCAAGTCCCACCCAGGTTCCACCCAACTTCTCTGTCTCATCCAAGAGACAAATCCATTGTCCCCCAGGCTCTCTGGCCCCTACCCTTCTGCACAGCCTTCATGGTCACCCCAAGACTCTTATTGGGAAGTAGGATGTGTTCCCATCATCTGTCAATGCTCACTAAATTATCTTCACATTAGTGGTTTACAATGACCACCTTTTATATCCTAATGGTTCTGTGAAGGCCATGTGAAACAGTTGCCTATTTGCGTGTTTTGCAATGTCTGTTTTTGACTTGAAAGGCATCGTGGCTTCTATGATTCTAGCTTTCTGTTCGTTGAGTTTCTTTTGTCTCTGCTTCTGGAAGTTGCCTGAATTCTCCGAGACTTTTCTGTGGCCTCATCATAAGACTAGCTTAGACTTCCTCGCAGCACATGGTCTCAGGCTAGTTAAGCTTATTACTTGGTACCTGCCTTCCTCCATGGAAGTAGAGGCTGTGGATCCTTCTATAGGTTAGACCAATAGTTGTGGAATCACTTAACCACCCACCATATTGGTCAAAGCAAGTGCTATGGCCAATCCATTCCAAAGGGAAGGAAAAGAGCTGTCACTTTCTAATGAGAGTGGCATGTATGTCACATGGAGGAAGGAATCAACAGGGGCCATATTTGAAGACTTTCTGTACCACAAGTGAGTCAGGCTGACTTCAGTTTACACTGTGGCAGATCATCAACAGGAATTGCTAAAAATGTTTATGAATTCTTTGGTGCCCCTTAGCCTAGCCCAGCACACCAAGCTGTATCAGGACTGTGCTCCTCCTCATTCACTGAGGCCAGGCAAGGCATCCCATTTAGAGCAAAGTGATCAAAAGCAAGCCACAGAGTCCGTATCATAGACATCACATGTTCAACTTATCACATGAAGATCAAACTGCCCATTGTTACATATGTGTAGGGCGCCAAGGTCCAGTCCATGTATGCTCTTTGGCTGGTGCTTCTGTCTGTGTAAGCACCCATGGGTCTAGGTTAGTTGACACCGTTGGTCTTCTTGCCAAATTCTTGTCCCCCTCTGGGTCCTTTTATCCTTCCCTCACACTATTCTACAGGACTCGTGGAGCTCTGCCTGATGCCTGCCTATAAATCTCAGCATCTGGTTCGATCAGCTGCTGGGTGGGGCCTTTTAGAGAATGGTAAAGTTAGGTTTCTGTTTGTGAGTATTGTTAAGTTCCTGTTTGCAGAGTATTGTTAATGGTGTCAGCAATTGGCTCCCTTCCATGGGTAAGTCTCAGGTTGGGCCAGGCATTGGTAGGTCATTCCTGAAAAGCTTCTGTAAGGCAAAGGACACTGTCTATAGAATGAAACAGCAGTCTACAGATTGGGAAAAGATCTTCACCAACCCTACATTGGCTAATATGCAAAATATATAAAGAACCCAAGAAACTAAAGACCACCTAACCAAATAATCCAATTTAAAAAATGGGGTACAGAGCTAATCAGAGAATTCTCAACAGAGGAATCTCAGTGTCTAAGAAGCACTTAAAGAAATGTCCACTGTCATTAGTCATCAGGGAAATGCAAATCAAAAGGACTCTGAGATATCAGTAGCATGTTTCTGGAGAGAGATAGCTGAGCTCCTACATAGTACCTGCTCCCAAGGGAGTCAGTTAACTTAAATGTCAGGTCGACTTGAAGCTTCCTGCCACACACAGGTTACAGTTGACAATATCTGTACCACTACATGAGGGACATCAAGCAGAAAGTGCAGCGACATGTTCTTTCCCAGTGATTGTTGACCCACAGGGTGGGGAGTGAGGTCCTTATTTTAAGCCATTAGGTCCTGAGGGGATTGTGATGCAGTGATGTTACTGGAATACTTCTGAAATCTCCTGGAAGTATTTCTGTCCAGGGACTTGAAATCAAACCGTGAAGGTGGTTTGATAAGCTTGTGACTATGGGTCAAGCTCCCCAAAGAGCGCCTACATTCACAGACTCCTCCTTTTCTCCTTTCAAATAGGAACTCACAGGTTAGACCCAAGCCACTTCCCCTCCAGAATCCAGCGTCATCTTAAAACAGGACAGAAAAACTTCCCTCCTTGCATTTCTGAGACTTGAATGAAGTCACATTCCAGAAGTCACCTGGCCTGACCTGTAAGAGCCCAACTATTTACTAACCCAGCATGCATTTACTAACGAGGTTGCGGAGTCTTGGGTTAGTTCTCGGAACCAGAGGTTGTCATTACATCTCGATTGCTTTCTATACAGCTGCAGTACGCACAAGGCTTCCTCCAACTCCCGTCTCAGGTCCAGGGTGTGAGGTGGGAGTTTTAATCTTGAGTGGCAGCTTATTTTGGCCTCCCATTAAAACAGTGGTTCTCAACCTGTGTGCCATGACCCCTTTGGAGTCAAATGACCCTTTCACAAGGGTCATCTAAGACTATCGGAAAACACAGTTATTTACATTACAATTCATAGCAGTAGCAAATTACAGTTATGAAGTGGTAACAAAAATAATTTTATGGTTGTGGGTCACCAGAATATGAGGGAGTGCATTAAAGGGTTGCAGCAATAGACAGGCAGAGAACCACTGTGCTATAAGGTATATATGAAACATAGCCTAGAAGGACCTGGGCTTTAATGCCAGGAAAGGGATAACCTATTGACTCAGAGACTGAGCCTGTGAGGTCACCATGCAGGAGCCTTATGCTGGGTAGTTTGCCAACTGGACACAAGCTAGAGTCACCTAGTCACCTGGGAAAAGGAGTCACAGTGGAGAAATCGCTCCCATCAGATTGGCCTGTGGGCACATCTGTGGGGGCATTTTCTTGATTAACAAGAGACATGGGAGGGCCTGCTTATGGTGCTACTGCTGTGCAGGTGGTCCTGGCACACTGAGCCAGCCACGGGAAGCAAGCCGGTTAGGAGTGTTCCTCCACGGTCCCTGCTCAATTCCTGCCTCCAGGTTCCTGCCTTGAGGCCTTGTCCTGCTTCCCTTAATGATGCGCTATAACCTGTAAAGCCAAATAAACCCATTCTTAATTCTTACTTTCAGTCCCTGTTTTATCCCAGCAACAGAAGAGCAAACCAGAAACAGGTCCTGATCCCAGATTTTGCATTTATTGGCTAGTGGAACTTGGGTGAGGTATTAACCACAGTGGCCTTTCATTTCCCCCTCACAATGGTACCTGGCTCTGTAAGATATTTATTGTAAGCCTTCAAGCTGAGTGTAGGGAACATGTTAGCATTTAGTCTGGGCCAGCCCAGCTCTCAGGATAATGATGATATTGTTATATTATCATTGTCACGATCTTTGCCCTTGAGAACTCACACAGATGAGAGCAGGCAGGTTCTGGATCCAGGCTGTTAAGACCCCAGCCAGAGTGGAGTGTGGGGGAGGCACAGACATTTCTGTGCTATAAAAAAATGGGAATTTCTGAAGTGAGAGAATAGCAGGATCAATCTCCTCCCCCCTTCCCTCCCTCCCACACCCTCTGCTTTTATTTTCTCATTTCCTTTTCCCTCTTCTCCTTTAAAATGATGACAGTATGTTCAAGTTGTGCAAATCAAAGGCATAGATTAGAAACTGGGGAATGAATGTGCTTAGCGGACATAGGAAGTCTCCAGGGGACTGGAATTGATTACCCAGAGTGTACCACACGAAGTGATTATTTTTCCACATGTGGCGAACAATGGGAACGAAGTTGAGGGTTGCAAGTACCTCTCTACGCCAAACTACTTAACCCCATGGGTTTCCTAGTGATGGAATGAAATCACGGAGCGCACAGGCAGAAACCCTCTTAGAAGCCTCTTTCTGGAAGAGTTTACCATAGAGGCAAAACAGAATGTTTTCAGCATGCTTAGCCGCTTTTAAATTGGAAAGGGTACCCTATCTGTCCTGGGAGCTGCTTTGATTTGGGGAAGTTTTGTGGATGAGGGATTGATGCTTTAAGTAGGAGGCCATCAAGACCTGTAGAGCAAATCCGGATTGCTCTCCTGGTCTGTCTCAAATCTCAAGTGGACCCTGTGCAGAACCCTGTTGTCAGTCCCCATCATCCTCAGGGTTGGTTTTCCAGTTCCGGACCTTAGCAGGATTTAGCAGGACTACAAAGGACTTCCACTGTAGGAGCCCCTGGCTCAGGCTGGGGTGGCCTGGAGGAAGGCGCCTAGGCTAGATATGGTTTTATGATTGGTTTTAGATTGGCTGTGGGAACTTGGCTTTAGTTAACTGTGGGGGATGAGGTCGCCCTTCTGGATAAACTGCTTATTCGTGCATCTCAAGAGGTAAGATTAGGATTTCCTCCTGCTGTTCACCTCTTTTCATCACAAGGTCGAGATTCATTTGAATAAAGAAAGAGAATAAATCAAGCTCCCAGATTATCTGATACCTGGGCCTATATTAGGAAACCGGCACCCCTTCAGGACATATGGAGTTCATTGCCTAGGAGCAGGAAAGGCCTGCCTATTACCTTTGTAATCACCCCCTTGATCACGGATAATTTACAGAGCGCTCAGCTTGGGCACCCAGATTATGAGAGGCTTCCACGGCAGGAGGAAAACCACAATAATAACCTGAGCAAGACAGGTCTACATATCTGATTCTTGGGTCCTTTGAATCCTGACACCAATTTCCTATTTCTTTCCAGTAATGGTTCTTAAAGCAGAGCATGTGTCAGAGTCATCTCTCTCTGTCTCCTCTCTTTCTCTCTGCACACATATGTGTGTGTATGTATGCCCATGTATAAGTGTGTATATTTGCGTATGTGCGCATGTATGTGTATTTGTGTATATGTCT
This sequence comes from Acomys minous, assembly GCF_964271855.1. Classification (NCBI taxonomy): domain Eukaryota; kingdom Metazoa; phylum Chordata; class Mammalia; order Rodentia; family Muridae; genus Acomys; species Acomys minous. Next base: position 99,468,717 of record NC_140489.1, on the reverse strand, counting down.
ATATGTGCATGTGTGTTTTTGCATGTTTGTGTGTGTGTGTGTGTGTGCATGCACGTGTGTGCACACACATGTGCCTGACCTAAAACAAAGTCCTAACTCCATGGCACAGAGTTTGGATTTGGTGGAACCAAGGTGGACTCTAACATGTGGGTTCCTAAGTTGAAAGCGATAGTGATCTTCTTGGCCTGAGCATGAGTTTTGAGAACATTTTCTTTAGATGCTAAGTTCTCAAGTCAAGATGTTCTGTATCTAATCACCGGTTACTTCGTTTGCTTACAGAAAACCAAAGTTTTCATTTTTTTGTTTTGTTTGTTTTTGTTTGTTTTGTTTTGTTTTAATAGTACTACAGGTTAGTCCCCAGATATATGGCATTGCTAGACATTTTGGAAAGAGGTTCTTTCTGTTTTCATGAAAGCTCTTTATACTCTAGGAGCCCAATGATGGATTTGGGGAGGGTGACATCTCACCCAGCACAGACTGATAAAGAATCTGGTTTCCTTCTCCATATCCTGCAGGCCCATTGTGCACTCTTTCTCTGAGGCATTGCATTTTGGACTGAAACATCACTTGCTTGAGTTCAGTCTAGAGATCTATTTTTTTAAACAATGTGCAGAAAATATGCTCTGCTATTTTTTGTTAGAGTGTAAAAGAAAATCACAAAGCTCAATATGTTAGAAATTCTATAGAATCAGATAGTACACAGACAACCTAAAATAAGCATTCAGCATATTCCCCACCAACAGACCATACATCCAGACAAAAACACACAGAGCATATACATATTCTGTGTTATGTTAACTTTTTCTGAGCCAGCGTCACCCCAGATAGGGCAATGATGACAGACTAAAGAAGCAATACTATCCAAATGCAGTCTGGGGAATAAATAGTTTATTGAGCTTTCAGAAGCATGGTGTGAGATTGCTTACAGGAGTGTGGGTGACCCTAATACATCTGCACCATTGAAAAGTCATCCCACAATGGGTGACAGCTACCCAAAAGCTGCAGAGATATGCCATGTCTCCTTCAGTTAGTCTCTTGTATAGTCTAGCACCTGCAAACACTACACGTGACAGGGTCAGAATTGTATTCAGTTGAAAGGATGCAGGAGGGTTTGAGTCACTGTCATCTCAGGGGAAAGTCCAGTGGTCCCCATCTCCTTTCCATGGAGGAACCTTAACAGACTCAGTTTCATGAGGGCCTCTGCCATTAAGCATAGCTTCTCTGTGGCACAGGCCTTTAGTCTCAGCACGTGGGAGCCAGAGGTATGTGGATCTCTGTGAGTTCGAGGCCAGCCTGCTCTGCAAAGTGAGTTCTAGGACAGCCAGAGCTACACAGAAACCCTTTTTGAACACACTATGCCCTCCAACAGTACCACCCCCTGCCCCCGCCACCACATACACACACACACACACACACACACACACACACACACACACACACACACACACACACAAAACCAGGCAAACATATACAAAGTAAACACATACCCTCCTATAAACACATGCTTGCCCCTTATACTTAGGCAAATACATGTCACATGCATACAACTGACCATGATACACATGATAACTTGTGCTGCACATGTATGTAACATACATGTCACAAACACATGCACATAGGCGCTGCTTTTTAACTCTATTTTATTTGGGTTTCCTTAAGTCTCTACCTCCCTTCCAACTCCAACCCTAGGTAGGAGAAAAAGAAAGTTAGAAGGGACAGGGGACATACACGTCTTTAGACTTAGTTCTGGCTGGTTAGGATCATCGAGTTCTTTGTGAAAATGACAGTCTCAGTCATCAGGGTATCTAGCAGTCCAGCAACAGCAAACGGCAAACGCAGCAGGACCTCTTCTTCCTCCTCCATCTGTCCCCACTAAGCACCCCAACCCTCTCTTTGGGTTCTGGTATTCATAAGATCCCTTTGTTCTCAGAATTACACTAACTCCGGCTGGAAAAGACGACACCCCTCTGCAAGCTTCACGAGGCAACTACCATCTGTGGACAAACTGAAGCAGTCCCATACCCCACACTTGGGATTAAAACAAAAACCTGCTTACATAACATAACTGAATTGTAAAAGAAACAGAAACCTCCAGTACATATGCACATAGAAACACATTAGACACACCCTCCACACAAACATACAAATGGCCCCTCACTCCCATGCAAACACACATACACATAGTAACATATGCATGATATGTATGAATATACCCAACACACACAGGTTCAGTAAAGCATCCATTATACACACACATACATGCATTCATAAAATCACACAAAACATCAACTCCGTTAGAGACATTTATAAGTCAGGATGAATGAATAATGGGCTATCTGGGCATTTACAAGTAATCCAATGAAATTTGACCTCACTGGAATTTGGTTGTTGGCATTATAATTCTCCCTCTGGGCTGTCAAGGAGTGAAACTGGGACACTCATTTTGGGAGCTGTTGGGGTTTCAAGCTCCTCTGTGGTCTTGATTGTGGCTTGGCATGCATTCAGCTGTGCATGGCTTTCGCACTGGCTCTCACGGGTCCACAGGACATTTTTAAAAAGGTTGACCACTGAGTCACCATGTCTCGTTAGTGGCAGCAGTTATTTTATCTGTGAGAATAACTGTCCTTCTTAGCTTCTCAGGCTGTCACCTGGGCGGTGATTTATTACCTTCCAAAGCTGCAGTAATTGTATAATGATGCAAAATAATGACAAGCCGCTCTGATAAACTTTATTACCTGCAGCATCTTGCATTCTAACTGCATTCCGGCATGCACTATGGAATTACAGAGCACCCACAGGGCTGACAGGCAGTGGCAGGAGAGCGCTTCTGGTTTGAAGAAAGGAAGGGGAAAAAAGCAATGGGATTCAGACCTTGTGAATGGAGAAAAACTGGGCTAATGTGAATTGATTCCCTGTGGGGCATACATGCCAAATGTCGTTGCCTACAGCTTTTATTAAACACACACACACACACACACACACACACACACACACACACACACACACACACTGTATTTGCTTTATATTTTTAAACTGGGAACAAAAAATTAGCTCTTAACAATTTGATGATCAAATACATATTCAAAACAATGGGTCTAAGTCATGAGCTGTTGAACTTTACCTTTGGCTCTCCTGTGCGAAATGACTAAGCTCCTGGTAACAGCTCAACCTCAGACCCATCTTCTCATGAGCTGAGGGGTCAGGCCTGATGCAGCTTGCCAGGGCCAAAGTATAAATGACTCAAGAAAGTAATGTTACCGAGTAATTTTCAGATTTGCTTCTCAGTTTTGAAAAACACGGGCAATTAACAAAGTCATTCCTGTGGAAATGGGAGACAAAGTTTCAGTCAAGAACAGAGAAACCCTGTCTCGAAAAACCAAAAAAAAAAAAAAAAAAAAAAAAAAAAAAGAATATTTGGTGAGAGGTTCTTGCAGTTGCCAGAGTTTACCAGGATTGGGCCTGTGGTTGTTAGAAGTTGTTCTTTTATCTTTTTAAACTACAGAAGATAGCCTTGTGTGGCTAACTCACTGGAGATAGACCCTGGGCAGGAGCCCTGCCTGAACTCTCTTCCCGCTTCTTTGTGGCCATCTGCCAGTGACTACAGGCTTTAATAGAGAGTTCTCTATGATTGTGTAAGTGGGCACAGGCTGTGTCTGTGTCTTGAGGTTGGAGCCTTAATAGCAAGGGTTAAGACAGAGGACTAGATCTGAGTAATATTGTTAGTGCCGACCAGTGTCTTCTTTCACTCCTTTGTCTGTATTGGCTTATGTTTGGACTACATTTCTCTCTGTGTCTGTCTATTTGTATCTGTGTCTGTATGCCTCTCACAGTGTAGTTCAGGCAGCCTCTCAAGTGTTGGGATTACAGGTATGTGATGGGTAATTTTATATCAATTTGACACAAGCTAAAGTCATCTGAGAGGAGGGAACCACAATTAAGAAAATGCCTCCCTTAAGACTAGCCTGTAGGCAAGCCTGTGGCGCATTTTCTTAATTAATTATTGACAGGGAAGGTTCCACCTCATTGTGGGTGGGGCCATCCCTTGGCTGGTGGTCCTGGGTTCCATAAGAAAGCAGGCTGAGCAAGCCATGAGGAACAAACCAGTAAGCAGTATGCCTCCATGGCCTCTGCATCAGCCCCCACCTCCAGGTTCCTGGCCTGTTTGAATTCCTGTCCTGACTTTTTTCAGTGATGGACTACAACATGAAAGTGTAAGTCAAATAAATCCCTTCCTTCCCACGTTGCTTTTGGTCATGGTGTTTCATCAGAGCAGTAGTAACCCTAACTAAGACGAGTTGGTACCAGGATAGTGGGGTACCGCTGTGATAGACCTGACCACTGTTTTAGGGAGGATTGTGGAAGGACTTTGGAACTTTGGGGTAGAAGAACCATTGAGTGTTGAGAGCTCAGAGAGCTGTTCTGTGAGAGCTTGGGAGATATGAATATTGAAAGCAATGTAGATGAAGGTGGCCTGACCTGTGAAGTTTCAGAGGGAAGCAAAGACTCTACCAGGCCATTTGGGTTGAGAATCTGTGGTTCTGGTTAGCTGGGGCTGAAGGATTGGCTGTGATTAACCAGACAGCAGAACCGCTAAAATGAAACCAATGCTTTGATGGAATAATGGATGCTGGTCAGCTGGGGCTGAAGAATCAGCTTTGATTAAGAGAAAGGCCAGCATCACTGAGGTGAACGCTTCTGGGAAGTATGTCCTAAGGGTCGGCACAGGGAAGTTGTGTTCCAGAGGTGGCTAAGGTTGGACCGCGTGTTGAACTTGGTAGTGTAAGAGTCACCCAGATAGTACTGGTTTTGAAGGTATGAGGGGGTTCTGGAGAGGAGCCAAAGTGTGGCACTGAAGAGCAGGCTGAAGTCCCCAGAGTGAGCCCAGGGCTCACTGTAGCAGGGCACCCCCAGGATTTTAGAGAGGCCTATAGCACGGGATGGCCACTAAAGACAGCAGCAGCTGTGGAGTGGAACCAGCTGGAGCCTGGAAGATAAGCTGTAGATGCCGCAGAGGGCAGAGTTAGAGAAGTGACCCAAGCCCCCTGGGGGAGCCCAGAAAATCGTGGGTGAATCCAAGACAATTGGACATGGAATTATTTACAGTTTTGGAATATGGTTTTACCTTGCTCAGATTGTGACTGTGCCTGCTTCTTCCCTCTTGAAGTAAGGAAGTATTTAACTTAATTTTGATTTATACAGAAGCCTACAGTTGACAAATCTCAATCTTTTAAAGACATTTTTGGAAGTTAAAAGGGACGATATTTTAAAGGGACTGACTGAACTTTTAATATGTTTGAATTTGTAAAGACTGGGATTTTACGTTATCTATGCTTTAAATGTGAGATCTTGGGGATGAATGAGAAAGAAACGCTTGTTGCTTAATGGTAATGTGCTGTGTGTGTCAAGTTCACAAAGGGTCAGTTGTGCTGGCTAGTTTTATGTCAACTTGACAGAAGCTAAACTCATCTAAGAGGAGGAAACCTTAATTAAGAAAATACCTCCATAAGATTGGCAAGGCTGTGGGGCATTTTCTAATTTAGTGATTTATGGGAGAAGGCCCAGCCCATTGTGGGTGGTGTCATCCCTAAGCTGGTGGTTTTGGAGTTCTATAAGAAAGCAGGGTGAGTAAGCCAGTAAGCTGCACCCCTGCATATCCTCTGCATCAGCGTCTGCCTCCAGGTTCCTGCACTGCTTGAGTTCTTGTCCTGACTTCCTTCAGTGGTGGAATATGATGTGGAACTGTGAGCCAAATAAATCCTTTCCTCACCAAGCTGCTTTTGATCATCCTGTTTCATCACAATAGTAACCCCAACTAAGACATGGTAGACAAGGTATGTGCCATCATAGCCCCAGACTTTCCTGTAGGTAGAGGTGAAATCAGGTAACTTAATTATTCTGGGTAATGAAATGGTAGGCATTTCCAAGACTGGTCAGGGCATATTCCTAGCACCGTGTAACCTGCACTTTCTGTCACCTTCCAGGGTGGGATGCCAATACAACCAGATGTCAAGAACACAGAACACACATGCACATGCATACACTCATATGTACACACTAACACACACACATTCACAGCACACAGACACACATACACATGGACAGACACATGCACAGACACATGCACAAGCATTTGCACAAATGCACACATATACACAAACACATACACACACACACACACAGAGAGAGAGAGAGAGAGAGAGAGAGAGAGAGAGAGAGAGAGAGAGAGAGAGAGAGAGAGAAGAAAGGAGTGTTTGAGAATATAGTCCCTCTTAGAGGAGACTTTTATGAGTCCCCAGGACTGTGATGTGGATGAGGAATTCTTTTCTATGGGATAGGCCTGAGACTTCTGAGTTAATTCACTGTCAGGGAACACACTGCCACATTTGGATGTTTTTGCCTCAAGAATGCATTTGTGTTGTTAGTCTCATGCCCACAGTTGAAATTTGGGCTCCTAGGAACTGCTCAAGTTTTTATTGTTTCACTACACTTGTCTGCTGCTCTGCAGAGTCATCAAAGTTGGAAAACACCTCAGAGTGTGAGGCAGGTAGTCAAGATTCCAACCCAGGGTCTCAACCACACGTGCTTGGCGAGGGGCGTAGCTTTGAAGCCAGACTAGGGTGAACTTTATTGATCTTGGGTTCTTGATACTTTGGGGTATGTCATCCCCTTATGTGGAGGTTGAACAGGATTGTAGAGGGCCCAGAATTGTCCTGAGCATCACTACATGTTACTGGTGAACCCCATCTCCAGTTAGGAGAATCAGAGATGTCTCAAGACACTGACAAAAGTTCCCTGGGGTGGGATGCAAAGCCAGTGAGCATGAAGGACCCCGGAACTAGAGACATGACTGGGAGCTTTTTCACGTCTGTGGTCAGATGAAGGTTTTCTGTTCATGCTTCCTGTCGTGTGTGGGGATGTCCCTCATTTCCTCACCATACATGAAGACCAAATCTGGCTTGTCGAGCCCCAAGTTTCTCATAAGGAGAAATGTGATGCTTCTCTGACTTTCTTCCTTCTCCCATGTGAATCATTGATAGATAAGATGCTAATTGCCCTCAAGCTCAGTGGCTTTAACTGATCTGACATATTATGTTCCCATGGATGAGTCAGTTGGATGGCTTCGTTGGGCAGCTCTGTCTCAGGGTCTCTCTGGGAATTGCAGTTTGAATGTTGAGGTGACTATATCTGAAAACTCGACCACAGCTGGGAGGATTTGCTTCTAACATTTTTCCCTCCTTGGGTTGCTACAAGTCTTCATTTTCTCACCTTCCAGCCTGCTTCATAGGTAGATTGAATATCCCCCACAGCTAACTTCCTGGGAATGTGTCATGGTGGTTCATACTGACTGATAACCTGACAGCTCTAGAATCACTCTAGAGACAAGCTTCTCGGAAGATCTGCGGAAGATTTTCTAGGCTATGTTAACTGAGGTGGAAAGACCCACTATTACTGGGTACCCCTTTTCTGTGTGCTGGAGCTCCAGCTTGCACACAAAGGGGAAGGTTAGTTCGTTGTTCTGCTTCCGGACTGCAAGTGGCAGTGCGACCAGCTGCCTCATGCTCCTGCCACCAAATGTTCCCCACCATGGTGGACTGTAGCGCCTTGAACTGTGAGCTAAAGCGAACCCTTCCTCTCTTTAATTGCTTTTTGTCGGGTGTTTTATCATAGCAGTGAGGTAAGTGATTAACACATACATGATCCAAGAGGAAACGAGAACAAGAAAGTTCAGCTCCCTCCATAGCTGAGTCTCTGAAGTCATATGAAACCAGTTTGCTTTCTTTTATTCATTAAAAAATAAGCCACTCTGTCCAGCCCACCTTCAAGGGAAAGGCATCCAGCCTCTTCTTGAAAGCACCCAAGGACTTGTACACATAGCAACAAGCCATTATGAACCCTTCTGCCAAATAGCACAACGTTGTCTCTTCTCGTCAGCTGAGTTGCTGGCCTGTCCCAGTGATGTGATTTGTACCCTCCCTAACTCTGCAACCTACTTACATGTCATAGAGTTCCTGGACTATGGCTGTGGCTGACCCGTGGCCCCCTTAGAAACAAAATCTGTCTGACAACTGCATACAGTTATGCATTTAAAAACTCTGGAAGTTGGCCTTTGGAAGTTTTATAGGGCCCCCTGAGCATTTCTGATCCCGGCTCCAAGGCTGGCAGAGGCACCTTGGTTTGTGTTTCCCTTTCATAACTTTGAATGGTGACTGGGAAGTGATTGTCCAGTTAGGACTCACATTCTCAGGTCTTGCTTGTGTCTCAGTTGGTCTGTGTGACTGAGTTCCAAGCTCTAGAATACGTATGGAAGTGACACGCTCTTTCCTGAGTATGGCCTGAAAACGTGGCTCCCTACATGTTCCCACCTGGAGGTAGATGCTCTGAGTAGCCCTGAGGCTGCCAGTGAGAGTGGGAGGTAGAGCCTCTTTGAGCACAGTGCTGTCACCTTCTTCTGCCCTACGAGCATCTGCCCTTTCAAATCTCTACATGTTTAGTCTTTATTTGTTATAGCAGCTACTGTTATCTGACACTCACTTTTGCACTATATAGCTTTATGGAAATTACTAACCTTTCTTGCCCCATTTAAATATTGGAGATAAAAGAGGCCATTACCTCTTAGGATTCTTACGATGGATAAATGTAGTCAGTCTCAATCAAAATGTGTCTGGGTCATGTGTAATACATGATTGGTAAGCGTACCAATTCCTCAGCTTATTAACTAGACTAGATTGCCATTGACCAAACCCTGCCTGTGGGAAAGACTTTTGCTTCAAAATAATTTCCTGTCCTGATATGCCAGGTTCCAGATAGGGTTGAGCTACAAGGCAAAGCTGCTGTATAGTTTAGTTTAGTGTAAGTTCAGATGAGTGGTGGGCCTGGGGCCATGCGATCGTCCTTTGGCGTCTCAGCTGTCACAGACCTGAGAGATATTCCTTGCTGTGTTCATAGGAGATCTCCCCATTAGACAGATGTCTTCTTAGAGCACTGAGGGGACAAGTGGCTTCTGTAGGGTTGCTGGTGGCTATATAGTCATGCAGGAGCTCTTGCCTGGCTTCTTCTCCCTTTAGCATGCAGAGATGGAAACCATCCCTTGTTTCTCCCTACTCAGGGATCACAGTCTCCTAGCTTAGTCTGGGCCTCTACTTGCAGGACTGGAATGGCCATGTTTGTTGTAGCAGCTCAGCATGGTGTGGGGCTGGGTACCAGGGAGGCAAGCACCCACATAGCTCCATTTCCACTCAGCTGGGTATAGCTAGCATTCTGCTGGTATTTGTAGTATTGAGCTGGGAGAGGCACTGGGGAAGTGTTTGCTACCTCAACATTTTGGCTACTCCTAAACAAGCTAGGGATTTACTGAGGTCAGCAACGGTTGGATGATCAATAAGGCATTTCAGATAAAACCCCGTTTTTGCCGCTAGCAAATTCCCAGCATTACTTTGCTTTTGTAAACAACTTCTTAAGGAATGCTGATTGTAAATCATCTCTGATGCACCTTTATACCCCTCATACTGTGTATTCCTCCTAATAACTTTTCATGGCAGGGAGGAAGAAAACATGTACCCACGAAGGTGCCAAACCCCAGAGGATGGAATTGATTCATCTAAGGTCAGTGTGAGTTTTGGGGAGGTGAGTGGATTAGGATCCCAGGCTCTCAGATCCTGGACCTGCCTGGCACAGTATTTAGCACCTCACTTAGCAGCATTCTCAGAAGCCTCCCTGACCTGGGTCAATGCCCACCCCACCACCCCCAACATCTGAGTAGCAGTGTTTACTGCTGGGTGGGCTGCAGGCAGCCACATGTCCAGTGACGGTGTCAAGGCTGGAGGGTTATCTTGCCTGCTGTCTGGGCAGGCTGGTTAGTGATCACATTTTCCTCTGGAACTAATTACTTGAGAAGAAGAGAATATTTCACTGTGAATCCATTGAGCTGCCCTCTAAACAGCCTGCAGGCACATGCAAGCTGAGGCCGAGTCTTGCCCAAGAAGGAAAAGCGTGGATGGTCAGCCATGGAATGACCTAATGCTGACTGTGTGGGCCCAAAACATCTTTGCAGGTTTCTCACCAATCCAAGATAGTATCTTCTGGACTGCGCTTGGTGTGGCAGATGTCAGAGTGCATCTGGATTTGATGACGACAGAGAAAGGGCCAGAGTCACTCTGAGGGAAGAGAGGCGAGGAGTACACTGACGTTCTTCAGCCTGGCCTGAAACTTGCAGGGCAGCAGCTGAAGCTCTTTTTGGGGTCTGCTTCCTTCCTCTTCCTTCCTTCCTTCCTTCCTTCCTTCCTTCCTTCCTTCCTTCCTTTCCTTCTTCCATTTAGTGGGGATTGAAGACAGGGCTTTGAGGATACTAGGCAAGCACTGAGTTAATAGACCTAGGCCCTTTCTACCTTTTAGTTTTGAGGTAGCGTTTCACTAAATGGCCTATGATGAGCCTTCCAAGGATCTGGGGTTACCAGGCCCAGAAAGCAGAATTCTTTACTGCCCCACCCACTGCCTTGTTCTCTGAGTTGGATGGTTCTGAATGTTGGATCCAGAGCCTTGTAAGTGCTAGGTAACCACCCCAATTGAGCTAATCCCTACCCAGATATATTCTTAGGTCCTAACTGGTCACATAGGAATGTGTACACCAGGATACTGATAATACTTCCTGGATCAGTTACTAAACAGTAGCATAACACTAAGCGTTGCCTGGGAGGACTCTTTCTAAGCTCAGAGCTAGGTATCTCTAGATTTTGCTAAGCCTTTCACTTACATATGCCCTATCAATGACTTTCAGGAAACCTCGTTCCTGATTTGGGGTGACCTATATTCATTCTCTTCTTTACTGTGCTCTGGCAGGCGCACGGCAGGTTGCCATGTCTGCCCTGCAAGTTGGGAATTGTGCGTCCTCTCAGTTAGGGGAGAGGCCCATCAACCTTCAGGTGATGGTTGCTATTTCTCTTGGCCCTGCCTGTCAGACATGTGCAAAGCTGGTTGCTTTGACCTCCAACTTCCCTTTTTCTTCTCACCACGAACATGTTGCCTCCATCTAATCCCTGTAGCTGATTGCCACCATCTGCTCACTTCCCTTGCTTGATCTCAGGGCGCTCCCTCTGCTGGGCCAGCATACGCTGTCAAGGACCCAGGAGGCGGTGTCACTGACCAGCACTTGTTACATTTTTTTTTATTGGAATGTACTTATTTATCTGTACTCTAAGATGATCTGAAGGAAGTTCCCTACATTAACTTTATCCTCTTTGGTCCTCAGTCAGGGACTATAGAATGCTCTGTCCTGTTTGGGAAGTGCTCACTATGTGTGCTTGTGGATGTATGCCCCATGGGCGTTGTCTCCCATGCTCCTCACAAGGGCTTACAAAGGAGACACTGCTCTTAGCTCCATGTTGCTGAGCAGGATCAGTGTACAGCTGTGCACAACCCATCAGTGGTGCCAGGGAGGTTCCAACACAGGCCTGTTTGGTTTCATAGATCACGCTTGTCACACCTGTGCCAGCCTGTCCCTTCACTCTAGGTTCTGTGTGCATGATGGCATGATAGCCAGGGAACTGACTTTGGTTGCATCTGCAGTTTGGAAGCTCTCGGTGACCAGTGGGGGACGGTGTTAATGGAAGACTGAAAAACGGCTTCTCTGGGCTCAGGATGGGCACTCAGTAGTGCAGTCTCCTGATCTATCCCTCATAGGATGTAATTCTAAGTTTCATAAAATATATGGTTTTATGCACGTAAAGTTGTGGACTTAAGGTCTTTCGGGAATCCTACATTGGGGTGTCAATAGAACTGGCTTCCTGAGGGGCGTGTCTGCTCCTCATCTTTTCCCTTAGCTGCTGGTAGCTTGGTGACAGCCTGTGGTCTTCCATGACATGGAAAGCATTACTCTAGCTTTAGTCTTCATCTTCTGTGGCGTCCTCTATGTGTCTCTGTAGCTGCGTTTAGATTTCCCTCTTTTTACAAGGACAATAGTTGTAGCTGATTAGGACCCACCCTGAGGATTTCATCTTAATTTATTATATCTTCAATGCCTCTCTCCAAATAAGATCACATTCTGAGGCACTGGGTGCTAAGTCTTCAACATATAAATTTTAGCGAGACACAATGCAACCCATAACATGTTTGTTCACACTGAGCTCTCTCAAATCGAGAAAAATAATTTAAAGGACATCTTGATTTCCTTGTTTCTTATAACAAACATATTTCTGCGTGGCAATTTCTTATTGAAATGAGGCAGATACAAGCTCTCTCTTCTGAGATGACTCCTGTCTCTTTTAGGACACACAAACAAACCCTTAGTTGTCTGGCATGTCCTGTTAGAGCCCGGGCCCTCATTTCTGAGGGAAGAGTGAGCAAAGCTTGTCCCTCTTCAGATGTCTGCGCAGGGTTCTTCTGTGTGGTCCATGGTTTTATTTGGACTCTCTTTCTCCTTTGGAATCTTTTGTGTCCTGTTGGTGGATCACTCAGCATCACTGAGGCTGTTGGTTACTACTGTGCAAACTAGCAAAACTCGAGCGGCTTTTAGGAGCCATGTGCTTATGGCGTTGGTTCCGCTAGTAGACTACCTCTTCATGGATGCGGTAGGGTATAGTCACCTTGGCCAACAGGGAATACTGCTTTCCCAGTGGAGCTGGGGGGTTCAGAGAAATGGGAGTCAGGGGAGGAATGGGAATTGCTTGGCTCCTTGGGGCTTCTGGGCTCATCACTACAGTGTCCCCTCTCAGGAACATACACCTGAGGCCATGGAAGACCTTCTCATCGAGGTTATTGCTCTTCCTATCACAGGCTGAAAGACTTTGGAGCTGTGCAGTGATGACTCCCATTCACCCATTCTTCACCCACCCAAGGACAAGTTTGGGCCCCAAATGGGATGGAGTGTGGGAGGAGAAAATATTCTAGACAAGGGAACAAAGACGCAAAGGGGCAAAGGTGTTAGATGGCAGGTGCCAAACATGACATTGGGTAGATCTGGATGTATTCACTTGTGGCTTGTGGGCTACTCAGCTTTCCCTTGGCTGGGCCAGCTTGCTCCAGGCTGAGCCTTGTGCATTTTTTTCTCATTCTGGCAAAACCCACTGGGGGATCAGGAGGCCGACGGCTGTGTTTCCTGCTTCACAAGGAGAGCTTTGTTTGAAGAAGTTTCAGAGTGCAAAAGTCAGATTGAATACAATGGACACACAAAATGAAATTGCTCTTTACAAGAAATACGGGCGCAATAAAATGGAAATACACTTGTTTTAACACAGCGAATGTCCTGAGGATTTCTAAAGGCTACTGAGCAGGTTAAGCAGACATGGATGGGAAACAGGAAGGCTGGTTGGAGAGGTTGCGGGAAGGCTGTGTATGTGTATGTATGGGGGAGGGGATGTGATTGGGAAGTGAGGACCCCCCTCACACAAGTTGCAACAGTCAGCCCAGTACAGAGGCTTGTTCTGCACCTTGGTGCCCCCTTTGCTTTCCATCCCTCCATGGTCAGACCCAGCTCTGTGCTCAGCTCCCTGATAGGTGGCTTTATGCACCCCTTATGGCCCCTGGTTTGGGGATCACCGAGGGAAAGCAGAAAGGTCTGCACACTGTACTTGGAAAATGGGAGTGTTCCTCTCTGAAACGGAACCCTTTGATACTGGTTAGGGCTTTTCTTCTAGGACCGAAGTGAGTCCTGTATGCAAGTCTTCATCTGTTGAGAAGCACTCATTAAGTGCCTACTGTTTTCCCACATTGCTGAAAGGCTCATCTTGCAATCAAGATGCAAGCTGTAAACTGGCGGTTTTCAGGTGTAGAGTGCTTTGTTTGAGTGGTGCCATTTATTTCTTTATTTCAGTCTAAATGCCAGCCGAAGGAAAAGCGTTTGCCAGTGGACCATAGCCACCTGACCCCAGCTGCTCCTTCGCTGGTAGTTTGCATGAGCAGGGGCGCCTCTGCCTGTGAATGAGTTGTGCCCCTTCCATTCAAGGTGTGAGTCAAGGTTCTGGGTAGACTGAGTTGGCCGCAGGAACTCGAGAGAGCCTCAGGGTGTGGCCCGGAGACATCGGCAGGATACTTACTCTCTGAAGTCGGAGCAGATAAAGAGTCACTGAACTGCTGTTTGTGTCTGATGCTGCTCTCATTTCAAGAGCTTTGGACTTTGGTCCCCAGACGAGTTGGAGTTTAGAAGTGAAAAGTGATTGGAATGACTAAAACAGGATGCTTCTGAAATGAATATGGGCCTATTTTGGGATGAGGAGGGGTGGGGACTCATTGCTTAGCCCAAGTCTCTTCTGAGCTGATTTCATCCTTTTTTTTTTTTTTTTTTCCTGATTCATTCTCAGCTTTATCTTATGATGAAAGATGGGAGCTGGCATTTTGAGCAGCTGGGTCATACACCCCCTGCTCAGGAGTTCTCGTGTCTTGCCATTCATTCAGTCGCTCATTAAACATATGTTCATTGAGCACCTGCTATGTGCCAGACACAGTCTCAGATGTTGGAGTACAGCAGTGAATGAAACAAAACAAAACAAAACAAAGCAAAGCCTTCTAATGTATATATAGAAAGGAAGGGGGGGGGCGGTGTGCAGTGAAGGAACGTAGTGGGTTGTGCGGTGTATCGCTTCTTTCATTGATGTAACAAAAGATCCAGCAAAGGTAAGGTAATGCTGCAAGGATGTATTTTGTTCCACAGTTATAAGGCATGCAGCCGGTGGTGGCAGGGAAGGCATAGAGACAGGAGCCGGAAGTGTCTATCACATTGTGTCTACACCCAGGAAGCAAGAGAAAGAACTGATGCACCATTCGTCTTGTACTTTTTGTTCAGTCTGGAGATGCAGTGCGTGGAGTGGTGCCACTCAGAGTGTGGGTTGGTCTTCCATTATGGATTAGCCCAGTCTCTAAACTCGTCAGACATGGCCAAAGGTTTGTCTCCTTCACAGGCATTTCTAGAAGTTTATCTCCCAAGTGACTGTAGGTTCCGGCACTACCTACCACACAGGGGGAAGCTGGGAGTCAGTGAGGAGCTACAGTAGGAGGCCAGGTTGGAGTTGAGGATGGCCTGGATGTGAGCAGGGCAGGGCCTATAGGGGGAAGAAGCCGAGTGACTGGCAGGCATGGGGACAGAAGGACCATGGGCCTCTTGTTTAGGGAGGTAAGTAGGGGATCCACTCTGCTTCCCTGTACTCTGTACTTTTCCTTGACTGCACATTTAGTATCAACTCATTTAGTCTTCAGACTTCAATTACAATGTATTTGTTTTTGTCCCATTTCATAGGATTTGAAGCCCCCCCCCCCAAGTTACTGAACGGGTCGCACAGCTCTTATAGAGCAGAAGTGGGGCACTTTTCTCCTCTCAAGTTGAAGGTTGCATTGTTTCTAGTCGTGATGAAAGATGTGGATGTGGCATTAGATGTGATCAAATGCCACTGACCCAGGCAAAGCTGGGCATATGATAGGCAGGGATCAAAGTTTGGAGGGTACCCACTGGCATTCCCAGGTTCTCATGCCCTGTAACCAAGAGTTGGACCACAACCTTATGTACAGTCATAGAGACAGAGACTGCTTATTAAGGGAGAATAGCACTTATGAGAATGAAGTGGGCCAGTGATGAAGGAAGGTCAGGAGTTCAATGGTGCTGGACTATGAAATCCATGCATCTGCCTTCCTCTGCATTTGGATGCTGTGGGAAGGGGTTTCTAGTTCTCTTGCCAACTGGCTCCTTGCATATTCAAATATTGTTGCATCTCTTCACCCAACTTTCCTGCCACGGGATGGAGCCTTGATGGGGACCTAGAAGCCTCTACTGTACTGGGTTGGGGCCACAGATGTAGGCTGTTTTTAGTATTTCCTTCTTTCCATACCACCCCATGCTATGCTCATCCCTGTAGTTGGGCTTTGAGTGGTCTTTTCTTTCTCTCCTTTTCTTTTCTTTTCTTTTCTTTTCTTTTCTTTTCTTTTCTTGTCTCTTCTTCCTCTCCTCCCCTTACCCCTGTCTCTTTATTTCTTCCCCTGGCCTTGGAGCTTCACATTTTAACAAAGGCCTGCGCCACATGGCACCATAACTAATTCTGGTTGTGAACCAAGTGAACTAAGTCCAAAAGAAATAAAGGTTCCAATTGGACACAGTAGTCTAAATGCATACAGATGACAGAAAGCTTATTGGATTTTCCTGCCCAAGATTGGTGCCCAGGCCTGAAACAGGGGACAGAGAAGCCCTGTGCTTGCTAGTGAGCCTTTCAATAGCTAGGGGCAGCTCTCATGTAGCTGCCACCAGTTTTGTCCTAAGCCCCTCCCCTGTCTCTGTATGAGAGATGGGAGGAATGAGAAGGTATGAACCTGAGGCCATAAGGTAGCATCAGCTTTTGTTGTAACTCTCACCCTTAAATGTCACTGGTCATCAGCTTTCTGATCAAGTCCTGTGTCTTCAATGGCAGGAGGGCAAGACAGACACAGATTGCCTAGAGAAGCCATAGGTCTGTGTTTCTTTGGACGTTGTGGAAGGTGGATGGGATGAAGATGTCCCACTCACATGTATTATATCACCTGCTCCCTAGGGGTGCTAGAGACTAGAATGTGTGGTGGTACGGGACTATCTGGGCAGGAGCCTGCCTCACAGCTAGAGGCATATGCAGGGAGAGGAGTGGCCCTGTGCAGAAGTTCTTTGTTGGCAGATCAAGAGAACTCAGTAGCAAAGTTTGTGCTCTCTATCCTCAGAGAGAACATCCAGACCTTGACAGGGAAGGAGGGCTGAGGGGCCAGAGTCCCTGATCCGTTTTTCTGGCATCCCCCAACAGCCTTGTTTGGAAGTGGCAGAGGAGAGAAGATAAAACTTAAATTAAGTTTGAGGTTGGAATTTTAAGCCATAGATGTGACTTTTAATAACCAGGGCTGATCAGAAAGTTATGAAATTTGATAAAGGATGGGAATGGGAGAGGTGTTTGATTAAAGGAGGAGAACTGAGGAGGTGCCTGTTTTCATCCAGCATGCTGCAACACTGTAATGTTAACTAAAGGTATCTGTCAATCCACTCTATCCAAGACTGACCTCAGTTGCCAGTGAATACTTTGGGTCCCCTCATCTGCATTGGCTACCTAAAACCCCCCGAGTGCATCCTGCCAGAACATAGACTTCCTCACCACATCATCCAGGACACAGAAACAAGGGGTCAAGATCTGCACATGTGTTCCCTGAATGCTGACTGATTATTACATGAGTAAAGTATATCCCACAGAGAAGAACCAGAGCCAGGCTTGCAAAAGCATCTTAAAGTGGGAAGACTCCACAGGGAGAGCAGGCAGCTGCCACCCAACAAGAAGAGCCTTCTCCACACGGAAAAGTTTCTAGGGAAACCTGTTATGCCTGAAATGAAGGGAATATGTAGGCCAGTGCCAGCTAATGGGGCCGTCTGACTTCTAAACCTCTGCTATCAGGGAATATAATATCTAAACAGCTGGCAGATACCTGTGAAAGAGGTCTTAAGATACAGCCCTTCCTAAGGCAACAGCAAAGAAATAGTAAACATGGAGAACACACTTTGAACCCCTCAGTTCCCTCCCCTTCTGACAGAATGCTGGATTCTTGTCATATGGCGTGTTCTGGCTACAATGTGCATGGTTTTACATGGCCACAGTCATACCTACAGATGCAGTCTCAGTCCCTGTAGCCGCGAGTGCAGACTTCCGACAATTCCTCTTCATACTGTCAGAGTATTCTGCTGTAAATTGTAAGCACACTGAACAATTCTCGTGTGACTATAGAATTTTGAATATGATACATGCCACTGTACCATACGTCATGCAACCCATGGAAATTCTTCCTTTTGAGCCACTTTATGGAGATCCTTCTTGGCTATGGGGTTACAGAGCCAGGCAGAGTTACTATGGTTACTCACGGTGGCACTTCCCCTCTGTAGCGGTCATGACCCTTACTAGGTACCATGAGCAAAGACACTACTGGAGGTGTGGTTGTTAGAGTGTCCTGTGGTGACATTTTATGGACAGAGGCATATCATATTGAAGAAAGAAGTCCTTAGAGCTTTGTAGTCAACCTGTTTACCATGAAGTCTTGTTGAAGGAATTCTTTAGGCTCACATATCTAAGTAGGTTGGCTTTTGTGTCCTCTTCAGGACATTTATTCCTTCCTTCCTCTCAGCTGTGGTCAGTTTTTAGTTAAACTCAGTAGAACTCATGTTCTCTCATTTCTCATTGTCGCCGTAGAAGGCAATGTAGAGGGCCCAAGTCTCTCATTCACTTTAAATCATATTTAAGAAGCAATTCTTGTGCCTAGATTGGTGGTGGGGCCACATGGAGAAGGGATGTATTAGTTACTTTTCTGCTGCTGTGATAAAATGCTGTGGCCAGGATAACATGCAGAAGGAAGAGAACATTTTGGCTTACAGTCCCAAAGGGCTAAGAGCCAATTATAGTGGGGATACACAACAGCAGGCCAACATGGCAGCTAGAACAGCCTCGACTGCAAGCACACAGAAGAGAGAGAGAGGGAGCAAACTGGATGCAGCCTGATGCTTTTGACTCTTGAATCCTGCCCAGCCACGAACTTCCCTCAGCAAGACAGAGCCTCCCAACAATGGAGTTTTAGTGAGAAACAAATAAAGATGAATAAACAAGACCACACCTAAAAAATATGTCTATTGTAGGGAAATGGGGTGGAACCGGAGATCATGTTAAGATAAACAAGCCAAACTCAGAAAGTGTCTCATTTTTTTCCTCCCATGTGAGTCTCAGGATATACAAATACATTAGTATAGTATAAATATATATATATTAGTATTTGTGCATACATACGTATGTATGTGAAAGTGAAACAGTTTTTTCCAATAAAAAGAAGAGGGCCAGTGGGAGGAGGAGGGAGAAAGAGAAGACAAGGTACCTAAGATAGGATGTAGTCAAAGTACATGATCTACAGGAATGAAGTTACCTTGTAACATCTATCATTATGCACAATGAATGAATATAAGATAATAAGAAAAATGAAACCACCAGCCCACACTACCAGAGACCATGAAGATGAAGGTCCACATCAAGGAAAAAGTCCAGGAAACTTAGAAAATACGGTAAACAAGAGGGAGTGTAAATCATATAATCACTATCTAGATCAGACCATCAAATTACTTTATATCATTAATACAAATGAGCATCAGTTGTATATGAAATTTGTGTTTATTCTAGTAGAAACATTTCCTCAGGTCCTGACCTTTTTGTGAACTCCATTTCAGTGAACACACACACACACACACACACACACACACACACACACACACACACACACGCACACATACACACATACGCACACGCGTGTGCACGCAATCTCATATGATCTTATTGACTTAATCTTTTTAGCATTATTGGATGTTGACCATAATCAGCATATGCATTTTTATAATAAGTGATGCTACATTAAAAATATTTGTACAGTATAATCATCACATTATGGATATGTTTCTGGACCATAATTCCCAAATTTGGAATTAGTGGCACAGAGGATGTAAACATCATAGAGGAATGTAGAAACAGTTGATGTTGCTTTATACACAGTACTCAAGATGTTGGTGAATTCTAGAGGTACTTTTCTTAGCTTGGAGACTTGATTTCAGGTAAGATGTTGTAAGCAGAGGTAAACTAAATTATAATTTTTTTCTTAAATACAAATTAATGTGGTACAAACATATCTTGTCTTTTGTGTTCCTTCAAAAGCTTTTAGGAGCATAGTGACTTATACTACATGAGAGATGATTGCAGTGTTCTGCAGGTTGAGAAAGGGTTGCTGTGGAATTGTGGGTATGATGTGGCTTGGGTTATAGCTCCCAAACCACTCCACAAAACCCCATATTTACTATCAGCTGAGACACCTGTGCCAAGAGAGGGAGGGCAAGCCACCTCTGACATCCCATGAGTGGCCTGAGTCCTCAGCAGTGGCATCTTACAATTAAAGCCCCAGATTGTTACTTGAGTATCCATCCAGCACCCATCCTGTTGCTCACAGGGTTCTCAGCTCCTGACAGTTTTACCAAAAGGTGTCAGTCTCATGCAGGTGACCCATTCTCGCTGTGCGTCAGAGGACCTTTGCTTCTCTTAGGCTGCACATCTGACCCTTCTTCCTTCTACAGTGGACCGCACAATATTTTGGAAAGAAAGAATTACTATGTGCAAAATTTCTGGATTCCCAGAAGTCTTAAGACAATGAGCAGAGGAGTAGAAGTCCGAGTGCCTCTGCACCAGGCTTTGCTTCAGGCTCGCTCTTTGGCGAGCCCCTTTAATATAGATCCATGCATCACATGTATCTCTCTTACATTGTTTTCACATAACTGTACTTGACACCTCATTTGACAGTGTCAACATTCACAGTGGTTCTTCAATACGTCTGACAGTATTAGCCCTTAAAATGTTTTCACAATACTTACCCGTAAGCGCCTTTGACAAGATCAGCATTTGAGATGTTCCACAGAGCTATGCATTCAGTTTCCAGCACCAGAAACTCCTGCTTTCAGAGAATTCATACACAATGCCTATCTGTTCATTCAACGAACTTTTCCATTTGAAAGCATAGGAAACATCAGGCTTTGTGATATAGATTTTTATTTTTAATTTTTTACAATGGGGACAAATATCAAATAACCAGTAGCCAGCATTTACTGAACACGTGCTATGTGTCAGGCAAACAGGCCAGGTGTTACCATTTCTTCCAACTAACCCTAGACAGATCCTGTTTTTACAGGTAGTGAACTTGACCTTCTGATTGGTTTAGCAGTTTGAGCACACATAATTAGAACTGCACTTGAGCCCAGGCATTGTTCCCCAGGGCTTTGGGGATTTCCCTCCATTGCGAACTTTTGGTCAAGCCATCATTATGAAAGTACATGAGCAAGGGAGTGCATTAAGAACAAACAATAACAGCCATTGATTTCCTAGGGTATTGAGGAAGGGACCAGGAAAGGGAAATATTTGATGGGACTTCAAGGGTTCAATATGAGCTGAGCCAAGTGGGAAAGCTGGAAAGATGAAGAAAGTGTATAAATTTCAGATACAAGTTAACAAGGGAGGCAAACTGGAGATACATGTATGAAGAAAGCAGGAGGGTGTATGAGATAGAGGCCAGACTGAGAAGGCTTTGAGCTTGTCAAGGCTTCAATGTTGCAAAATAAAAAAGAGGCAGGTTTACAGGCTTGTGACTTTTATTGATAATGGCATGAACAGGAATTCACAGAAATGAAGTGAAACCCAAAGAAGCTGGAAGACTCTAGGGCTCAAATGTTATTTTAATAAAGAAAATACGATCTGGGTTTCAAAAGGAAGATAAATTGTAGTGAAAATGCCTAGCAAATATATGTGTGTGGGGGAGCAGTGGGTAGGGGCTAAATCTGTTTATAAAAATTTATCTTCCTGTTAAATTTCTTCCCCAGGGATCAGTCCCTTGACCCTTCTGGAACATGATGGAAAAATTCCTGCCCTGTTTGCAAGCAGATACGGGGAGGCAGAGAACTCTTTTTGCCTCTGTGAGCTCCCTTCTGCCTTCAGTTAATAGTCCTTATGGGTGGCCTATTTTGGGGGTGGCATACTCTGATACACTTCAAATGCCATGCTAAAGGATCAGTGTTTTATGATATAACAGGGAGAGATTTTCAGCTTTAAGAAACATGGTTGTATTTGTATATGTAGAAATGCATTCTGGCTGTGGCCAGAAGGTGGTAGTCCCTGAGATGGTGGAAGTGGGGAGGCCACTCCCAGTCTGGGTTTCACTCTGTGGGCAAGATAGAGGGAAAAGAAGGAGATGGAGAGAGACGCAGAGGGAGGGGGGGAGGGGGGGAAGGGAGAGAGAGAAGAAGGAGGAGGAGGAGGGAGGGAGGGAGGGGATTATCAATTTCAATTTCAATTTCCTTGCTCATGTAAGGCCTCTGTGACCACACCATCTGGGCAAGGCTTCTCACTATTATATTCCAGACTCTGCCCTGGAGATGCTCTTAGCCTCATCAAAGCCTGACTTCTGAATACAATGCACATCTTCCCAAACCCCTTAAGGGATCTTAGCTTAGTACAGCCTTCCTGGGTCCTCAGCCAGTCTATCTTGCTGAGTGCTGCCTCTAGAGTCCTTGGTTCCTGCTTTGCAAGTGTTAACACTAGAGATCCACTGCTCTGGGTGACATGCCATGGCAGTTTCAGCTTGTTGTTCATGTTAGGTCCTGGGCTGTCCCCAAGCTGCATACAGGCAAGAAGAAGGAGGAGCCTCTTTAGTGCTTCCTTGGCACAGATGAGCAGATATGACTCCGTACACCTACCTGCTCCTTCCTTGGTCCTAGGACAGACCTGGAAAGCCACACCTCTGCATCTACCTCTTGTCTTCTCTCTCTCTCTCTCTCTCTCTCTCTCTCTCTCTCTCTCTCTCTCTCTCTCTCTCTCTCTCTCTCTCTCTCCTACTCTGTGGGATACTAAAAGCCCAGCCTACTTTAATACTCTGGGACCAGCTATTTTCCTCCTGGAGAGTATATCTCTCTAGTGCTGGTATTATAGCTTAATGATGTTCCCTCAATAAGGAGAAGGTAATTAATTGTTAAGTGAAAATATAAATTGTAATTGAATCCGTCACATTTTGGTTTTTCATTATCCCATGACAAATCTCTTAGTGCATTGGCAAAGACTGCAGGGACAGGAGAGGGATGGGGAGAGACAGAGAGGATGACATTTGACTTCCCTTTTCCAGCACATGGCAGTGGTAGGTGTGCTCTTTCTGTCAGCTGCCTCAGTATGATTCTTGCACTTTTGAGTGTGCAAGGTGCACATATAGTCACCTATGCCATGTGAAGCCGTATGGAGCCATATGAAAGAGCAGAGTGGGCCTCTTGCAAGCTGTGGTTGCCACATGTAGGCCCAGTCCGCACCTATGATTGGTATTTCTAGCTTCTTTTTGGTGGTTGAGCCTTTTATAACTATATGTGGTCAGAGGCTCTGTGCTACTGTGCTTATCTCATTTAATATTAAGGAGAAAGTATAGACAAGAAGAGCCAGGCTACTTGGATTTGTTTTGCCATTCTCTTCCTTACTAACTATTGCAGCCTTGGGCAAGTTAATGTCCTCTCTGGTTTCTGTTTTGTCACTTGTAAGATGAAGACAATAACAACACTTACAGTTAGAGCTTTGTGACGATCATATAAGTTAACATATAAGGTAAAGCAATTAGAAAAAAAACACATACGCCAAAATTCAATAGTAATGAAAAACAACTCTCACAATTGTTTCCAATATCAGTTCAGTGTTATTATGAGCCTAGAAGACAGAGCCTGAGGCCAAACTTCTCATCAACCAGACAGGGTTTATCCCTGGGTAGCAGAGTGAGATGCAGCCAGCATCTCTGTCACCAGGATTTCTTGGAGGCGCTCTGTGGAATGAGGGTAGAGCTCTGGAGGATGGGGGAGAGGGCTACTGGAGGATTTTTTGGGCTCTTTTCTGTTCTTGTCTTTTGATAGTTACACTCATTACACAGGGCTTTGGGTGTCTTGGATTTCCGGAGGGTAGCATCTAGGGATGTCTTGGATTGCCAGAAGATAACTTTTAGCTTCTGATAGCTGCTAGAAGACACGTTAACCAGATCTAACAGTGTGTATCCTTATGCCTCTCAGAATAACTCAGCCATCTTGTAAATTTCCTAGCACTCCTTTTTTTGTCCTTAAAAAATTACATATGATAAAAAAAATGTTTGGATGAAAGGGAAGCAGCTAACACATTTTCCAAATGGATGCCATCTCAGAAAGAAAGTGTATCCCCATACACTACACATTTCTATTGCTCTTCTTCCCATCTCTCCGAACATCTCTTCCTCATTATCCTCTTAGTAGTTACACTTACACACACACACACACACACACACACCTGTTTTTATTTTTATTTAGAATTGTATCTGTCACACCAAGGTATTCAATCAATGTGTTCTTCCATACTTCCACCCACTTATATTTTGTTGATATTTAATATGAAGCGAAATGCTTAGATCTTCAAAGTATGAGTCAATGAAAGCTTTCCTATCAGGAAGCTTCCATCATAGAGCTTCCATCTCTGACCAAAGCATTCTCCTCCGGATCTTATCATCTTTTATTGGTTTTACACATTCTTGTAGTCATATGAGTAAAATGATACAGTAGCTGCTTCTTTGTTTTCTGGACTGTTTTATTTAGCATGATGCTTTTGAGATCCATCTGTGTCATTGTGAGTATTGGTAGCTGGCCCTCCTTCTCATGAATAATATTCTATTATATGAATATATCAGACTGTGTCCATCCATTCTTCTGTTGATGGACACTTGGCTAGCTTTCAGTTTTGAGCTATTATGAATACAGCTGCTATGAAAATTCTTACATAAATCTTATTGTATATATATGTCTTCTTTTCTTTTGAGTGTATATTTAGGAGTAGAATTACTGTGTCTTAGGGTGGAGATATGCTTGTTTTTTGGCAAACATTTCTTCAAGATGGCAGTGCCATGCCACAACACTACTACAATATGGGTCCAGCTGTTCTGAATGCTCAGAAAAGTTTGTCAGCTTTGCTTTTAGGCATCGCAGTAGATACAAAATGGTATCTTGTTATAGACTTAAAACGTACTTTTAGTGGCTAATGGTATGAAGACTATTTCATATGCTGATTGGACATTCCTGTGTTTTAAAAAATTGTCTCATTTTCTTTTTCTATATAAAAACACTGATATAATGACAAGGAGATAAAGGAGAGAGAACATACTTCACTATGAAGAGATAGTAGGATACTAGGCTAAGCCTCACAGGGAGAGTAGAGAATGTCACTTAAGGCTTAAAATATTCTATGTGGAAGTTGAAGGAGTCTCTACAGCTTCGATGGCAGGGAGAGGTCACCTGTTTAGCAGGGCTCTCTCTAGTCAAGTGTGCAGAAATCAGAAGGCTGCCACTTCGCTACTCAGTCCATACAACCTTCTTCCTTATGCAGATAAAGAGTGTCCAGAGGGCTCGGAAAGCAGAGGGTTCTCTTATGAGGGTTAACCATCAGCACCCGCAGCATGCCTCTATGTCCGTTGTCACCCAACACTCCACATGTCCCCAGAGGTTACATATGTAGACTGTGGACTTTAGGAGCTTGGTACCAGAGTGTAATAATGAGAGCTATAAGGGCTATCTGGTAGCTGTAGATTGGTAGGCCAAAGTCAGCCAGCTTGACTATTCCACTAGAATGTTCTTTGACCTCATGTCTTGGTGGACAGTATAGTTTTGCATGAAGGAACTCTAAACCTTTCAGAAACTGGCATACAAGATCCTTGATGGGTTTAGCTGTTACACCTGGTAGAGATAGCTTGTGCAACTTTGTTTTTTGGTCTTGGTCTGTGAGCTCAAGCACTAGACCATCTTGATTTCCTGACCAGTTTTGGAACACATCCATCGGTGTGGCATCACTGGAATGCTCAAAAGTTCCAGCCACTTCAGTAAGATTACCCACAGAATGTGCTGAGGGAAGGGCCTCTCCAGCTCTGAGGGGAACTTTCACACTTTTGGGATCCGCAAAGTACCTGATTTTCTTTATTGGATACTTGTTTCCTTGCATTGATTTTTTTATTCTTATCTATTATTTATTTGTTTTTCTTACTTTTGGCTTAATTTGCCCTTTTCTTAGTTTATGACGATGGCTTAGATCTTCAGTGCCCTCCATCCTTTTTTGTTATAGACCTCTGAAGCTATATATTCTACCTGAACACTGCCACACTGCTATGTAGTGCACGCATACATATTCTATACCTTCCTAAATCACTGCCATCATTTGAAACTTTATAGTTTCCTCTTTGACCATTGTGCTGGTTGCTTTTGTCAGCTTGACATTAGCTTAGACATATCTGGGAAGAGAGAGAGTCTTATTTGAAAAAAAAAACGCCCCCCTTAGATGGGCCTGGATGCAAATCTCTATGTATATTGTCTTGATTAATGATTAATGTGGGTGGTGCCACTCTGGGCAGGTGGCCCTGGATGGTATAAGGAAGCAGGCTGAGGAAGCCAGTAGGCAGCCCTTCTTCATGACTTCTATTTCAGTTTCTGCCTCTGGGTTCTTTCCTTGACTTCCTGCCCTGGCTTTTCTTCATGTTGGATTATGGTTAGGACAAGTAAAAAAGAAGTAAAACCTTTCCTCCTAGGTTGATTTTGGTCAGAGTGTTTATTACAACAACAGCAGAAACTCTAACTAAAGACATCTACCATGGCTACTAAGTCCTTTTCCAAATATCCAAGGATTTTCTTGATATGTGATTGTTTGGTGTCAAATTTAATGCTATGCTGATCATAGAAGCCACTCTTAATGCTATTGTTCCCCTTAAACTCACTGAACCCTTTTATCGCCTAGTAGAAAATATTTTGTAACACTTTCTATCTAATTAAAGTATATTGTGGTGGTTTAGATGAAAATGCTCCCATATGCTCATATATTTGAAAATATAGTCACCAGGGAGTGGAACTGTTTGAAAGGATTAGGGGGTGTGGCCTTATTGGAAGAAGTGTGTCACTGGGAGCGGGCTTTCAGGTTTCAGAAGACCACATCAGGCCCAGTGCCTCTCTGCCTGTGGCTCTCATATAGGGATCCCCTACTTATTTAGTACCATGTATGCTGCTGTGCTCCCAGCCATGGTGATAACGGACTAACCAACTGAAACTCTAAGTGGTCTATGGCTTTTCATTTTTTCTCTTGAAAGGTATGTGTACCTTTATATTTGAAATATGTTCATCGTGAGAAAAATACTGCTTTTTATTAGTTCTTACATATTTGGGATTTTAGTATTACTATTTCATTAATATACATATGGATATGGGGTGTTTTAAGTCTATCGTTATATCATTGTATTATATTTTTAATTATGTTTTGTATCTTTTTCTCTTTAACACTTTTTTGCTTGTATATCTGAAACATTTTTAGTATATTATTTTTTCCTGTTGATTTTTAAGTTTTTTTTTTTTACTGTTACGTGAAGAATAGTTGTCCCAAATATGTCACTATTCATCCTTATTATCAGTTTACTGTCAACTAATTACTCCATGAATGATGCAAGGAACTTACAAGATTAAATTTCATTTTTCCTTCCTGCTATTTGTTCTTATATGTGTTTACATCTATATAGGTCATAAGCTCCATAATACTTTTGAAATAGTCAGTGGATGTTAAAACTGTATATAAATATGTATGTATGCATGAATGAATGCTTAGAGGAGGGGAATACGGGGTTGATAAGAAAGAAGAGAAAAAAAGAAAGATGGGTATGTATGTAGGAAGAAATACTGAAAAAGCCTTAAAATAATTACACATATGTTTAAGCTTTTATGGTTCTTTTTATGTTCCTAAAAAGACTGAGGCTTTTATCTGCTACCATTTCCTGCAGCCAGAGATATTTTTTAAAACACACACACACACACACACACACACATTAGTACAAATGTGTTGACAAGATATACTCTCAGATTTTTGTCTGTCTAGAAAAGTCTATAATTGATCCTTATTTTTAAATGATTTTTTTTTCTGGATTTGGAAGTAAAGGTTAGCAGCATTCAATTTTGAAAATGATTTAAGATATGTCATTGCCTTGTTTTATGGACTTTATTGTTTCTGTGTAAACAGCCACTGTGAGTACGTGTGATGTGTTTGTGTACTGGGGTTGCTGTAGGTAATGAGTCGTTGTTGTTTGTTTTGCATTGCTCTCACTGACCTTGACTTTTGACGGGTCCGTCAGGATGATGGCATTCTGCTTTTCACCATGAACTAGTGTCTTGGCTTTTGAGAACTTCCCATTTGGTATTTCTAATCAGTTTTTATAAAATTCTTGACTGTTATCTTTTTAGATATTCTTTTTTGTTTTAGTCTATTACTTTGTTTCTTCTAGGACTCTGATTGCATATATATTGTATCACTCCAAACTGTCTGGAGGTCTCATGCACTCTGCCCCTTTCACCCCTCAGCTTTCTCTCTCTCTATTTTAATTTCTTATCTTGTTTTCAAGTTCATACATCCCCCTTTGTACTGAATCTAATTTCTAAACCTACCTAATGAATCATTCAGTTCTGAGGTTGTATTTCTTATTTATTGCATTTCTACTTTTTTCTCTTTTATAGCTTCCATTCCCTAATGAAATTCTCCGTCTTTTCATATGTTGTCCACTATTTCCTATAGCATTTGAAAATGTGTTTATCATAGTTTAAAATTCCCTATAAAATAGATCCAAGCTCTATATCTTCTCTAGATTTTGTGCTATTGTTTTTACTTTGACTATAGTCATATCTTGCTTTTTAAAAAAATGTATCACTGTGTGTGCAAGAACATACATGTAAAGGTCAATGGAAATAAATTGACTTTCGCCCAGAATAGGGAAAACTTCTTTATTCAACAAGTTAATAATATGGAAAGATAAGTTGATTCAAGATGCAGCTGAACAGGTCTCAAGCTTTGCTGTAGCTTTGGATAGACCGAGCTGAGTGTTGTGAGAGTCTAATGGAAGCTTTGCTGGAAGCAGAGTTGAGATCTGCGAGGAGAAGAAACTTTAGAGCTCTTTAAACCTTATGACTTTCTAAACAAGACAGTCTTTTTTTTTTATAGCCCACCTGCCAACATTTGGGGCCACTGTGAAGAATTCTCTACTTTCCCAGTACCCTTGGATCTCTTATTTGAGAGGTCTCTTTTTATCATGCTACCCCACTCCCAACTGTGGAGGGGTGCTGCCTGTGCTGTGCCTTAACCCTCTGAAGATGTTTCATATTTCCCCAGATGTCCGGCTTGCCTTGTGCCTGCCTTAAGCCAGCTGCTTTGGGTACTAGATGTAATCTGTGGAGTTTCAATAGCTCTTTCTCCTGGCCCCTCAACACTGTCAACTATGTCACACTGTCTTGTACTGAGGGATTTCCTCATATGTCTTGTGATGTAGGAACCTTCTTCTTTGTCTCACCACTGATCTTTGGTGCACCATTCCCGTAAATTTGGTGCAGGTCAAGCAGGTGGACCTGAGTTGTCCACTGGAAGTGATACCATGGACTTCTCATCTCCCACCTGGCTATGGAGAGGAGAGGACTTAGTGGACCTTCCTTGCTCTTGCCCATGTTGAATTCCCCTGTCCGCGATTCCAGTAAGAGTGAAAGCTGTTCTGGATCTCTAACTGTAAGATTGTGTTCTCTCTGAGATTTTGGCTTATTAATACCCCTGGCTATCTAGTGGGCTTAAAGTTTTAATTTTGTAGCTTATATCTCTTCCAATGTCAAGATGGAATGGTGCTCCTTCACTACTCTAACTCCTGGACAATTATACCTATTTTATTGCTCTGCTGTGTAGAAGCCTTCACTGGGAACAATAGGTAGTTTCATATCTGAACAACAAGAGGTTATTTGATTCCAACCAATGGCCCCTTTGCTCTTCTGACATCTAAAAGCCCATCCATACTGATGAAGACATCCGTTCTCTTAAAATAAAAGTTTTTACTTTTCCAGGTCATTGCTTGTAACATTTGGAAAGCAATGTTGGGAGACATGTTCATTTCAACCAGCTGATATTTGACTGTGTGACATTTAATACAGCAAGTTTTTCTCTTCAGTTTTAAGCAGTGACTTGGACCAGTTCAGGAGCCACACAGTGGAGACCAAAGAATTCCCTTGTTCCTTTCTGCTAGGGCTACACCCATTCTTTGGGGAGAGAAGAAGAACATTGAAACAAATCAGAAGAGTGCTTTAGGCTATCTCTTATTTTTATGATTTCTGTAGGCAGTGATAACTGGTCTGAAAGGCTTCACTTTTCACCAACCAGTTTCTTTAAGATCTCCTTTTCTTCTCTTTGGGGTTTAACTTCTTCTGGTGGCTCATTCTGCCTTTGTTTGAATGGAGAGCTCAATTCTTCCCTCATCCTTTGACATCGATGTTGTCTTTTACTTAGGAGTCTTATAGAACAACCACGCAGAGCAGCCTGAGAGACAACTGGCCTCAGAAAATTAGGAGGGAAGAATATGTACACACTTAGAAAAGTCACACTTACTGCCGAGTGCTGTAGACCCTTGAGCTCCATTAGGAAGAGACACAGAAGGCAGGCACAGTTTCAATACCAGATATAATGAGATACTATGACTTCAGTTAGTCAAGATGAATGTGTAGCCATTCACACTCTGGGATGTGACCAACCTAAGATGGACTCAGGCTGGCCCTTTGCACTTTGATTGGCTATGCATCAAAGCTACCTTCTTTGATTTGTGTTTGGTCTGTGATGAAGCAGGGAGAGCTAACTCCAGGGCATGTTCCTAGTGGAGGATAGCAACAGTTTCTTCAGTAAGGTGCACAAACAGACCTATAAAAGCCTAAACAGTTGTAGTCCTTACAACTCCATCATATAAGCACAATCGTCCCAGGATAATTAGCATAAAATTATTAAGATATTGTTGATAATAGACCATGAATCCTGCCTTCTACATCAATTTTGCCACTGGCCACGGTGATTGTTGACATTATTACAAGTAATTGATTGCAGATTTTCCATTCTAAATTTTCTGAAATCTTACAATTTTACTTTTATGTATATTAATGTTTGGGCCACACAGATGTCTGCGTACCACACATGAGTCTGATGCTTGAGGAGGCCAGAAGAGGCCATTAGATTTTATGTTAGTATTTCTCAAACAGCCTTACTAGAGTGTGAGTATGATGAGAGCATGAACCTTGAGTGTGTGTGTGTGTGTGTGTGAGTGTGTGTGTGTGTGTGAGTGTGTGTGTGTGAGTGTGTGTGTGTGAGTGTGAGTGTGTGTGTGTGTGAGTGTGTGTGTGTGAGTGTGAGTGTGTGTGTGAGTGTGAGTGTGTGTGTGTGTGTGTGTGAGTGTGTGTGTGTGTGTGTGTGTGTGTGTGTGTGTGTGCATACACACATCACAGACAGGTACTCACACCTTTATGTTTATATGTGGAGCTCAGAACTCAATACCAGTTATCTTCCTCAATTGCTCTTCACCATTTTTGCATTTATTTATTTTTTTTTACTTATTGTTGTATGTACGAGTGTTTTGCCTGGAGGTATATCTGTGCACCATGTGTATGCAATGCCAGAGAGGGCACCAGGTACAGATGGTGGTGAGGAATCATATGGATGCTGGCAAGCAAACTCATACTCTCTGGAAGAAGAGCCAGTGCTCTTAACCATTGAGCCACCTCTGCAGGCCCTCTACCTTATTGATTTATTTATTATTTTTGTGTGTGAGCATGCGTGTGGGTATACAAGCACCATAGCACATGTGAAGAGGTAGCAGAACAACTTCTAGAAACTGATCCTTGCCTTCTACCATTTTGGTCTCAGATATCATCAGGTTTGGTGTCAAGTGTCTTTATCTGCTGAGCCATCACCCTTTCCACCTTATTTTTTGAGATAGAATTTCTTGCTGAATCCAGGACCTCACTTTTGGGTACACTGGCTGGCTAGGAAATGTCTGGAATCCTCTACTTTCTGCTTCTGGGAGGTGAGACTCAGGTGACTCCTTCCACACTCTGTGTTTTACATTTATTCTAGAGATGTGAACTCAAGTCCTAATGCTTGTGTAACAAGAACTCTACTCACCGAGCCATCAGCCTAGCTGGAGATCGACATCCCTGACAGCCAATTTTGCATCCCTAAGTACTTTGGACCAGGACAGCTAACAAACTTTGAACAACAACTTGTAAAGTTGTAGTTAGAAATCAAATATTTTCCATACAGGGCACCTCATACCCCAAGAGACAGACATATTCATCTAATTTCATTGGGGCCAAGGCTCTTGGTTTAAGTGGAATCTGCTTGGTGATGGTTAAGGTCATGAATCTAAAATCCGTTGGCTCAAGTTGGCCTGCTGAGGTCCTTATCTGCACGGCACTTTATTGTTTTAATTACTTGACAACATTAAACAGGCAGATTCTCTGGATCCCCTGAGAGCCTGGTCCATTAGGCCATACAGAACCCACATTCCCGCCTAGTGGCACACTGATGTGGCTGCCCTAGGGACAGGTCCCTGCTTTCTAGAAGGTCCTTTCCTTAGCTCCTTTCACATCTTTGCCAAGATAACTGCCTGGCTCCTGAAGGCCTCTGAGACCAAGACCCTGGCTAAGTGGTCTTTCTAGAGAATCCTTTGGAATAGGCACATTCTCCAGCCCCTACTGGCCTGAGGTCAGTCTCCAGTCCTATATGGCCTGGTGGAGATTTGGGGGCTAGTGTTTGGCTGCCATTTTGGTCTGGTATGTCAGGAAGAGTGTAGTATCTTTTATGTTTTCTGTCTATGTCCCAAGCATCATCAGAGAATCATGTTGAAGAGAAAACAAATGGCAGATGTTAACTACCCACAGCCTCTACCCTTACAGAACTGACTCAAAGTTCAGGTCCTGCTTGATGGCTATGGTTAGAACCCATTGACTAGAAGAACTCATGGTCCAAGTGGCACCTATAACCAAACAATATTATCCTTTATATCTCTGGATCAAGACAAGACTAGCACCAGGCATGTGAGTCTTTGAAATCAATCCCTGCCCTGCTGTACTTTTGTGTTCCAGGAGCTAGGACCTTTCCAGGAAAAAGAAAAAGCCCATCTGGATCAGAACCGGGTGTCACTCATGGGATGCTCTTGCTTTTCTTCAATATATATGTAGCTGATTTCCCAGAGATTTTTATATTTCTCAAGGGTGGCAGGAGGTCAGCCTTCTGTGAGAAATTACTCTGCAAGATGAAGTTGTGAATCAGAATTTCTCTCAATGTTTATACAACCATAGTGCATAGCTGTGGAGCCCAGGAGATTTCCCTTGGGTTAGAAATACCTATTCATTTTGTTATGTTGGGAGGTGATTTTTAAGGCACCGAAGGAATACAAATAGACAACACAAAGCCAGCGCATGCACAGCATACACCTGGGATTGTGACGTCACCCTTCATGTTCTACACCATGGCTGCATCTCAACTGCCTTCTCACTCATCCGCTGGCTGTTTTAGAACATTCCAATGCTCAATATGTTTAGTGCTTGTCTGGAAGACTCCAGTAATGAGCGCAAGGTGTTGCCCACAAGGAGTCACCACTTTCTCTAGCAGTGAGTAATTTGCTAGTTTTCTCATGAGAAAACCTTTAAGAGGGTTCCATGAAATGTCCTTTCCCCCAGTGTCATTAGCTATTGATTAACCACCCCAGTTTTTTATCTGACAAGTTTGTTAATAAGACAAACATGATGGCAAATGACAGTGCTGACCACAGAGAGATCATGGGGTGCCATAGTCTGAGTCAGCCTGTTCTGTGCTCAGTGGCCAATTTATTGGAAAGCAGTGCTGATTAGACATGTTTGCCCAGCTTGGGTCCTGGGTTTCTGCAACAGCTGTATGCGCCACTGGTGAGGTTCATCTTTTATGTTGATTTCTATTAGTGAATATATAAATACAGCCTGAGGAATGCTACCTGTCCCCCAGCTCTTGAACCATCAGTACAACCCAGAATGGTGAATTCTTTGTAGAAGTCACCTTGGTTCAGTCGGGGAAAAAAATTACTGATGTTCTTTGGAAAGGTAGAGAGTTTGAGGTTGGTTTTTTTCTTTTTTTAAATGTAGCTGAATAGGATTTTAAGAAAGCAGAATTATAATGTGGAGTGAAAAGAAAAGCAAGAGGTTGGGTCAGAAACTGGGTTATCAGTACAATGCAGAAAGGCAAAATAAATGCTAATAGACTGCACGTGTGCCCTTCCTGCTAGATTAGAGACCAGGAGGGCGCCTGCTGAATGCGGACCATTGTGTGGCCTCACAGAGCAGAGGGTCCGGGCTATTATCCCCTGTTCAGCCCCTTGTGCCACAGATGGTCCTTCTTGCTTCTCTTATCAGGGCTCTGCATTCAGTCTCTGCAGCTTGATCTCTTCCTCACTCTTCTGCTCATACAAAAAAAGCGGATTGATCTGCTGAAAGAGAGGGGCGAGCAGAGGGGCTGTCTCCAAGGAAAAGGGGAGGGTTGGGAAACAAAAAGCACGAGAGGCCAGGTGTAAGGATGGAGTGGGGCAGCGGATTCAGATGCTCTCTGAGGTGATGAGGACAGCCCAGTCAGCAGCGTACTATTCCCTAGGCCTTATGCTCAGCCACTTGGAAAATGGCCCTGGCTTTTGTGCTCCCGAGACCTAAAGCTCTCAGGCGTTGAACAAGAGGTGTGGCCTCTTCCCACCTCCCTGGGGATATGGCGCTGCAGGGCTAGCCTTGCTGCCTGTCTTCGTTGCTCCCAGTCCCACAAGACTGCTTCTGAACCGGCTGACAGGAGCTGCAAATTCAGCAAAGATGGGCTAGGCCAGAGGCCTCGGAAAGCTACTCCTCCTAAGAAAGCCCACCTGGAAGAATAGAAGGGACCGTTCTCAGGGCTGAATCCCGAGTCTCAGCTGAGCTGGACTAGGTGGCTTCCCGACTTGAGACCACATGAGATGGCGCGTCTTAGCCCAACTCAGGCTCTGACGTCCACCAATGAGGGAGTCTCTAGAAATCTACCTCGATTTTCTTGTGGCTGCTTTTTCAACTATAAACTGCTACCTAGTGCACAGTGTTCCTGGGAGGGAGGGCTGAGTTAATTTACAAAAAACATCTTAGAAAAATGAGTGGCTTAGAAACGATGCCATAAGAAGTTAGCTATCGCTGTCTTTATTGTAATTATTTCAAATGTGTATTATTGTTATGAATGTCCAAAAACTAAATACGTATTAGCACTGTGGTAACATAAACACCCCGAGGATACAGTGATATAAATGACAGAGCTTGGACTTTGGGGTCAAGGCCATCTGAGATATCATTCTAACACACTGGCACCACAGACTTTGTTGATTTGGGGGGTACTACTTAACAATTTGAACTGTGGTCTCCCAACTGTGAAGTGGGGTTAACAAGAGTGATTGTTGTGGGCAGAAGGGTGAGATGACAAGCGTGCATTATCAGAAACAGAGCCTGATGACTGGAGAAGTTCAACAAAATGGGAGCAGTTACTATTTCTACAAGACTGTGCAGTCAAAGAGTGTACAAGCTTGTGCGCTGTTGGGTCTGGCTCATTTCTGCTTGCCTGTGTCTTATGCGTATTTGCAAGCTCTCTGTCTCTGACTCAGTCTCTCTGTATGTGCATGTGTGTTGTAGGTGGTCATGTTGAAACCCTAAATCCTAATCATCCATGTCCTTCCTGCTCATGGCTCTTGCATGCCTTCTTTGATCAAGCTTACATCACTCTCAGAATGAGCTGCTTGGTAGATATTGTAATTCCCTTATCCATTTCTCAAGGACCCTGAGTTAATTCTGACTTCTTACCAGTGGAAAGTAAGGAATAGAATATGATCTCATTCTGTCTCATTTCCACCTTCTATAAAACAGAGCATTGGTACAGATGGACCCCCAGCCCTTCCTTTCTGTTTTCTATCAAGATCCAGGTGTCATGTTGCTATCGTTGTCTTCACCGCCATCTTTGTGGCTTTGTTGTTCTATGCGTTGTTTCATTGCGATCCCGTCCCCCTCCCTCTCACCCCCTTCCTCCTTTCCATTTTTCTTTCCCCATCTTCTTCACTTTTCTGAGACAGACTCTGTAGCCCAGGCTGGTCTCAAACCTCCTCCTGCCTCTGCCTTCTGAGTGAAGGGATTATAGATAGCTACAAGCCACCAGGCTCATTTGTCTGGTTTTATAAATACTTCTTTTGTTATTTTCTATCAAGGGAAGTTGTGAATGTCAGATGGCTGTAGGGACCAATAACCTGTGTTAGCAAATCAGGCTGGGAGATGGAAAGGCCGGTGAGACAAAGACTTCAGAAATACACATTGCACAGGTACTTCTACACATGCGTCCTGGGCTATACTGCTCCCATACTCGAAGATTCCTCTCCTAGTGTGAACTCCTGAACTTCCCCAGGTCCCTGATGCTGTTCTCTTAATCATTTCTGGTACTGTGCCTCGGCCTCCTGAGCTGGTCCTGATGATATTGATCTGAGCTTACAGAGGACAGGCTCATTTTTGGTCATGCAGTATGTCTGTGTGGTCCCAGGGAGCAGTGCACACATGCACATCCATCCGAAATTTATCATCATTATAAGAATTTCCAGCAGATGGCCATAAAGGGTCTTGAGAAAGCAAGGCCTATTTTTCCTTCTTCTCTCATTTACAGGAGGTCACCATGTTGCCTAGCAAGTGCCCTGTGAAACTACATTGCCTTCTGTGGTACCCTCAGGCCAGGCCTGCTGCCTCCATGCTCTCTAGCCTTTCCTCCAGCCCTCTCTCTACACGGCCCCTTTCACAACACCATTTTTCCTCCTTACCCTTTCTCTAGGCATTCCATTTAGAAACTGTGAGGATCTATTAGGGAAATTTAATCATTACTGGAGGATATACATTGCTAAGAGATGCTGCAGTGTACCTTCAGGCTCAGTTTCCCTTAGTGGGCAGGGCCTAATGGGACTTCTCTGGCATGCCACTTCATAGTTTCAAATTTGACAACCCTCTTCGATCTCAAGGTCTCTTATCAAATATTCCAAGACGGTGGGAGCTTGATCCTGTACCCCTCCAGGATATATTGCTGTGTTGCTTGCCCTTGATTCTGGAAGAGAGAGCGGTCATAGCACATGTAAATCTTAATGCGAGGCCTATAGACCTAGAAGTGGTGGGTGTGAGTTGCTGACAGCAAGATGGCGGCCTACGCTATCTCCCGAGGGCTTAGCTTATCCATGCAGGCTCTGACCCAGGAGGTTCTCAGAAGTCACATCACGACACCTATAGCCAAGACACTGCTGTTAACATCAGTACCCTGAGTGATTATAGACGTAATTCTTGGTCCTGGTGTGCCCTGGTTTATAGTGGTTTTACTATTTCCTTTTGGAGAAAAATCTTCAACTAGGAGCTGCTAAGTTAAAAATCTGAGTATTGAATTAGCTGTTTCCTCCCTGTGCTACCTTTGGCATCATACTTTTACATTTTGGGTCTTATAGGTGTTTTTTTTTTTTTATTATCTGCAAATTGGGAGTATGATATTTACCTTGCCTAAAGAACTGAGGGTTTTTAGAACAAGTAGGCAGAAAACACGAGAGAGTTTTGGTGATTGTATTTAGGTGAAAAAAAAAATGTCGTATTTGTGTTGGAAGTTCCCAGCCCAGCCCTTCTTTACTTCACTTAGGTAGCAATATAATTTTGAGACCCAACAGTCTTAGCCTAGCTGTCTTCACCAGTAATAGACAACCAAATTTATATTTGAGCATTTATACCTTTATTTCTCCAACATTTGGTAGTAATTCCTCATGAAGCACAGAGCGTGTCATAAAGAAATGTGGCACGTGCGCATGCCCACGCGCGCACAACACACACACACACACACACACACACACACACACACACACACACGGGATGCCTGTTGTAGACATTGACCCCTCCACTTGTCTTTGACAAATGCAAAGATGAACCCAACAAAAGGTGCATGTTTCTATTGTTCACAATACCACGATCTGCGCTTCCGCTTCAGGTAAAGAACATTCCCATGGC
Organism: Acomys minous; assembly: GCF_964271855.1. NCBI lineage: Eukaryota > Metazoa > Chordata > Mammalia > Rodentia > Muridae > Acomys > Acomys minous. The sequence continues at coordinate 99,431,279 of NC_140489.1, read as the reverse complement.
TATACTGTGCGTCCCAGGTACTTCCCAGTTCATTTTCACAGGCAAGGTCTCTTGACTGCATTGCAGCCTGTAGCTTTCCTTCCCAGCTGTCCTCTTCAACTAGCTTGCCAAGCCATGAATCTGAAGACGATCCCTTTCTCACATCCAGAGGCCAGCCCTGGTCAAGCTGGACATCTCGTTCACGGCACTTGGATCTATATAGTAGGATTTCTCTGAAGGACAGAGATCTTTCCTTGCCTAGAAGAACTAGGAATCTATATCCATCAAATGGGGGCCTCACTGTGGGGCAAACCATGAACTGCCCTGGATTGCTTTTCTCTTTGATTTTTCCTTGGGATCACTTGCCAAAGTTACCGTGAGAGGAAAACACCCCCCAGCATTGTGAACACATCACCAGCAGCTAAAACAAATCAGTCTGAACATTTCTCTACCCTTTCAGAGTTTTACTTCTGAATAATAATAAAAAAGTCCATGAAGCAAATACTATTTTGAGACTAGTTTTTAGTGGTTCCTAGCAGGCAAATCACTCACTTTTCCCCACCGAGATGCTCTTTTTACTCTGAAAAAAGAAATGTCTTGGGGGGTGGGGTAGGGTGGGAGATGATGGCATTTGTTCTTCAAACATTGAGAAGATATTTCAGGTGGATTCCCCAGATCCTTTGGTAGCCACAGGGGTCTGAGCAGAGAGAGCAGTAGGTACAGGAGGCTGAAAGAGACCTCAGGGTGGAAAAGGAAATTCTCAAATTCAGCAGTTCCCAGCCATGCTGCACAGTAGAAGCCCTTGGGAATGTCTTACACAGTTTGGTTCCCATGCCTGTCTGATTCAGCTTGGTTGGCATAGGGTCGGGGAGTTTGTGGTTATGTAGAACCTGTTCCTCTACATTGGGAATCAGAAAGGCCATGGTAGAAATGTGAGGAGCTATTTAAAAACTGGTCACAGTGATTCTGGGACTACCTGATATCTGTACTACACACCGGCATTTTCAGGGTATCTTTTTATTTCCAGATGCTCTCTGTAAAGGCCTTTTTTTTTTTTTTTTGGAATGGAGTGTTCTGACACGTACTAGAAGGTGCTAGAAGGCACTCATATGTGTAAAGCTTGAGGACTCAAGGGTGAAGCTAAATGTGGGATCTAGAGGCCTTTTCCGACTCGGCCTTGGCACGTGACAGCATCCCTCTTATTGCCAGAACTCTGTGGTAAAGCCATGTTCAAGTTCGTGAGCAAGGTGAGTGGAAGGGTTACGATTGTTGAGCAGGAAGAAGCCATAGCAGAGGAGGTGACGGCTGCCTTTACCACCTCACCCCTCCACTAACTCTCACTTGTTCTGGTCTGTCAGTCCTGGAAGATAACTCTGGCTTTACCACACTAGCGGATTTGTTTTACAAAGTCTTTCATGGTTCCAGCATGGCGCATTTCATCCCTGTGTTTGCGCTGAGCTACCTGGCACCTTCATCTTCCCTGAAACTGCTCCTGTCATCCCTGACAAATGTGGAACTCAGGGGAAGAATGAACCAAAGGGCAATCCACAGGTTGCCTCTGTTCGCTCAGAGTTGGGCCTTACGAGATGGGACCAGGTCCTGGCTGGGGACTTTGGATTCAGGTTGGGGTTGGAAATCTCTGCATATGGGGAGGTCGCCACACCTAGCATATAGCTAGTGGTGTTGACTGTTTATAGCTGATAAGAAAATGCTCACATCTGTAACTATTGCAGACAGTCAATGAAACCTCACCAATACCAGGTGGCAGGCAGTTTGATTCATTTAACTTCAGCAGTGTGAAATGTTTTTAAAAGAAAATAGCAGGGCTGAGGGGAGATCACAAGTTCAAGTTCATCCTGGGCTGTGGGAGTCAGTCCAAGGCTAAGCTGGAGAGCTTAGGCTTTGTTTCATTTTTTATATACATGTGTGTATATATGTGTGTGTATGTGTCTATATATGTGTGCATACATATATATTATATGTATGTATGTGTGTGTATATATATGTATGTATGTGTCATCTATCTATCTATCTATCTATCTATCTATCTATCTATCTATCTATCTATCATGAGAAATTAGAAATAAAACAATCTTTAAATTCCAAGATTATATTTGGGCCAAAGTTATGTTTCTTTTTAACCATGGTCCCGCAATAGTTTCAGTTATCAAATTTTTTTATCTTTAATATTGTGATAAAAATATGTAATTAGGATGCCGAAAGGGGTGAAAATATATTCATTTTTCTGTAAAGGATAAAAGTTACAGGCCTGTGAGAAGTTATTGTTACCTACATCTCCAATCTGGCATATGGATCAAAGGAATTCATAAAATGTTTGGGATCTTTAATTTCAGACACAAATTAGTCTAAGTAGTCATTTGTGCTGTGGCAGAAGGATGCCTTATGTTCAAGGAATGGCCAAAGGATGCATTCGTTGAGGGTAGGAACAGGGTGGGCTCTTGAAGAAATTCTCTGGAAGATATGGAGTAATGGAGAGAATATTTTGTAGAGGAGAGAGCAGATACTTGGTTCAGCTTTAGGGAATAACCTATGTATGCGTGGACAATGTGAGAAGATGGGCCGAGTGTTGAGGGCCAGCCTTAGCATGTCAGGTACTGAGGGGGCGTGTGGGGTCGGCGATTAATCACTCAGTGGACTTTTCCTCTGAGGGAGTAAAACTTAATTTTCCGGGGCTGGTTTGAAGGATGAGGAAGTAAGAATTCTCTGGGACTGGCAAAAGGGGTGAAACACACACACACACACACACATACACACACACACACACACACACACACACACACACACACACACACACACACACACTTCGTGGATGGAGCAAAGCTCAAATAACTTCGTCTTTTTTCTCTTATCCTTTTTATACCACCTAAGGCAAAAATTATCTATGTAAGAAAAGAAATTACCTCATAGACACAAGTTACATATTCTCCAAAAGCAATCATAACAAGAGCATAGTCTTCAAAAACAGATTAAAATGTAAAATTACAACAGGATTTATAAAAGTAAATCACAATAGGATTATTGATTATGTATTCTTCTTTTGAAACTCATACCTAAGTAAACATTTCAAATCTATCTTTCTCTCCGTAAGTTCATTATAACCCCAAAGCAGTAATCCTTTTGTCATCAATTTACAAAGTTTGAGCAAGCCAAGTCTATAGTAGCAAGTTTTCCCCCTGTGCTTAACTGATGACAATTTGTATTTATCAGGATACAGATCATCTTATGTCTTATTTTTGAAGTTCTGTTCAGCTGAACTGGCTAGTTGTCTATCCTTTACCCTTATACTCAGATTCATTAACTCTTGTTCAAAACCCTGTATTTTCATGTGTGCATTGAAACCTGTGACCACAGCCCTAGATCACAAGATCCAGGAACTCAGACCCAACCTAGAAAAATGCTTTCTTTGATCGTTAACTTGTCCCAAGCCTATTTTTCTCCTCCTAGTACAATTACGTGCTTGTATCTCAAGAAGGCTCACTGTCTTTTACTAACTTGTGCAACCTTCACTATTCTACAAGTAGGAACACGTTCTACTCTTAATTCTAATTTTATTGTATATTTCTGGCAAAGCAATCTAAACCATATCCTTAAACTTTTTATCAACTACCTAAGAACTTCTTTATTTTTTATTTTTTATTTTATTTTATTTTATTTTTTTCATCCTTTATTGATTTATTCTTGTTACATCTCAATGGTTATCCCATCCCTTGTATCCTCCCATTCTTCCCTCCCTCCCATTTTCTCCTTATTCCCCTCCCCTATGACTGTTCCTGAGGGGGATTACCTCCCCAGAACTTCTTATCAACTTCCTAAAAATTATTTAAATCAAATCAGTAAAATCACTAGTTCATGTAAACAATATCATTTTATAAAAGTTCATCTTAATATGGATCTGCAGAAAATTGCCCACTAGAGTGGGCTGTCTCCCAAGAGGCAAAGACAATAGGCAATGAGGGTCTCCTCACACCCAATCACACCATACCAGATATATGAGGACTACAGCAATGACCAACATGAGAAGGCACAGCAGAGTAATACACTAATACAGAGATGAAGCCCCTACAGATGTGCTCTCTGAGGTGTGTCCTGTGCAAAATGGTGGACGACCTCCAGGACTCTCACTTGCCCACTACATGCCTCCTGCATAATATTCACTAGTCGACTTTAGCAATTCGGGGGACTCTGAGGTGGGAAAGATCATTGCGTCTGTGAGTTCTTCACACCAAACAAGATGGAAGGACTTGAGTGAGGAGGATGTCTATGAGGGTTTTGACAATGGCAGGTGTTGACTGTATCTAAACGGGTTTTAACACAAACATATGTAAGATAGCTTTTGTAAAAATCTCACCTGCCTAGGAATAGGGTGGAGTAGGTAATGCCAAGCTGAGTTAGGTACTGAAAAATCTAGTCATATACTCAACATAATGATGTCACCTAAAATATGATTTACCCTTAGAAGACATCATCTGTATGGTTCTTGTTATAAAATCTTGCTACAGGATTTCAAGATGTAGCCATGATGGAAAGACCACTGTTACATATTTCAAGTGATTAACCCAATAGTGCTTGCTCACAAATGCGTAAAGCTGTCAGTTCTCTAGGCACTAAGGCATCCCTGTCCAGGTGAAAGGATGACTGCCCATCTGAGTCTCTACCAGATAGCTGTGCAGGCTGTTTCCTGATGGAAACCATCATACCAGAGAGAGCAATGGACCTTCCTATCATCTGCTGAGTTTGTGTGCTGAAAGCTCCATGTGTAATTAATTGCAGGCTTGTCCACTTCTCCCTTTCATTATGACAAGTTTTTGTCTTGTGTATTTGAGACTGTTATCGGACTGAGAGAATTTCATGACTGTTTTGTTCTTCTGGCGAATTGACTCTCTCACAAAACCAATTCTCTTCATGAATTTAAAATCTGTGTTTTGAGATCAGCACCTGCTATTAATATATACACTCCAGTCTTCATATGCTCAGTGAGAAACACTTTGTCAGCCATTTAGTCTGAATCCTTCTGTACTGTTACCTTTAAAGCTCATTTCTCACAGACAGTAGATGGTTGAGTTTAGCTTCTTTCTCCATTCTGGTCATCTTTCTCTTTTCCTGAATATGACATAATTACCAATGTGACTTATTCACACGTAACATTTTACTATTTTTTAAAATATCTGTCTGATTAGTTCTTGGTTCTTTTGTTTCCCCCCCTGAATTATTCAATATCTTACAGAAGTCATTTTGAGTTCCTTCAGTTGGATCTTTATCTACCCCTCTTTATATGATTGGGTTTTGTTGTTGTTTTTCCTGTGGTGTTTTTTCAACGTAGATAATTTCGTTCTTTAGGGGGAATTTGGAAAATGTCTGTACAGCCTTTTGGTTTGTCACAGTGGATAGTGCTACTGGCATCTAGTGGGAAGAGGCCAGAGGCACCGTGCAACCTCCTCCCACTATGTAAAGATTAATAGTGGTAAGGTTAGAAATATTGTTCCATGAATTACAGCACACATTTTTAAATTTCATAAGTTGCTATTTATTTCATGAAAATAACCTTGAAATTGTAGATGTACATGTACTATTTCAATTCTTCATGCTATGTACAATTAATGTTTGGATTACATAGTTATATATTTTAAAGAAATAAAAAAGAATTATCATTATGCCTAGCACCATATTGGACAATTCCCAGTGTTCTTTATTCACTAAAGATTCAAGTTGTCTTTTTGTGTCCCTTATTCTGGACTTGAAGGGCTTTCTAAAAATTTCTTTGGTGAATTTTTTTCTGGCCACACATTGTCTTGCAAAATACACTGTATGAAATTCTCAAAGAATCCACAGAAATATATTTTCACATACCTGTCTGGCTTATACTCTTGAAGGATATTTTTTTCTTGCTATACGATTCTGATTGGCAGTTTTTTCTTCAGCATTTTGAGGGTGCTTCCATGGCCTGCATGATATGTGGGATGCCATCAAATGTTCCTTGGTGTGCAATGTCTCTTGCTTTTGTTTGTTTGTTTTTGTTTTTGTTTTCTACTTTGAACCTTTTCTCTCTTTCTTTGGTTTTCACAAACATGTCCATGATGACCTTTACATGATTTTCATATGTTTTCTGTTTGTGGTTTGCTGAACTTTATTCCCTGGCCCCAGCCCTACTGATATTTAAACAAACCCTCCACATATTTACTGTATATAATTAGACGAGTTTGAATGTGTGCATTCACCCAGGAGCCTACAGTATAAGCGTATATCAAGACATCCGTCCAGCTCTCAGGTTTTCTGGGTCCTCCCCTTCCTTGTTTGTGGTAAGATGCTGCTTCTAGTTATTCCACACTGTGTAACTGACCTCTGGACCATATATGTCCTGTGTAGGTGGAACTTTATAGCTACTGGACATCTCATTTTCTGCTTCCATTAGCAGCACCTGGTCATCATTATTCTATTCTTTATAAGGACATCTATCGGTCTGTTTTCAATAATCCATATGAATGGAGTTATGTAATATTTTTCCTTCTGTAACCAACTTATAATGTCTTCTTGATCTATCCATGGCGTTGGAAGTAGTATGGTTCCTTACTTTTTAGAAGGTTATCTACTACTCCATTGTGCATATGCCACCCTCCATGTGCTCTGTCCATCGCCATTTGGGCTATTTTTGTACACTGGTGATTGTGACTACTGCAACAAATATAGGAGTGGGCACGTCACATCATTCCCAACAGTGGACAAAGGTTCTAATTTCTGCACATGTGGTGGCACTTATCTGTTTAATTAAATAGCTATCCCAGTAAATATTCAGTGACATCTCATTGTGGCCTGGGTTTGCATTCCCTTTTTGGCTGGTAGTCCTGAGTGAGTGCCTTTTCCTGTATCTGTTAATCAAATGCTATGGGTTTCTTTAGAGAGCTGCCATTCACACTTGTTACCCTTTTAAATTGTTTTTAGAAATATTTGCAGCTATTGGGCAGTAGGCTCCTTATATATTTTAGTAATTAGTCTCTTACCTGAGAAATAGTTTACAAATATTTTCTTCTAATATTGCTGGGTTTTTCTCTGCATTGTTTCCCCCTGCTTTATTTTTTTCTTTTCTTGGCATTGCTTCTTGAGCGGAGAAGGCATATTTGACAAAATGAGGGCGTTGGGTTTGTTTGTTTGTTTGTTTTTGTTTTTTTAACAATTACTTCTTTTACCTGCTCATAGTCCACTTTTATTCTCTCAGATTTTGTTACTTTGTTTGTGAGGATGACATTTTGACGGTGTCACGTAGATCAGAAATGCCTTTCTTCATCATTTTTATAACTTTCCCTTGTTCTTGAGTTTGAAAAACTCCCCCTTTTTTTTTTGCCTAGAAAATATTGTTTATCATAATTTACACAGATTGTATCCTAATTGTTATCCCTTCACTTGTATCTTCTCTTCCCCCATCCCCTCCTTCTTTCTACTCACTTATTTGTGGACTCTTTTTTTCCTTCAGTATAGGGCTACATGGTGGCTGTTCTCTAGGTTAGCAGCTTTATTGAGGCAGAGATGAAATACAATAAACTACACTCACATAAAACGTATACGTTGCTAGGTTCTGCTATCCAAACACACCCATCCATGAAAGCACCAGCATGGTAAAAATACTGAACACAGCCATCAATACCAAAAGCTTTCTTATATTCCTCATCTCACTTCTCTTTTATCTCCCATCAGCCCACTGGGAAAACACTGATTTGTTTTCAGTCACTATTGACGAGTTCCCATTTTCTGAATTTTATAAAAATGGCACAAGGCAGTTTTCTTCTCTTGTCTGTCTCTCTCTTACAAAGTTTTATACAAACATTTCACGCATTTGTGTGTGGCTACTTCATTCCCTTGCCATATGCAGCAACACTGCATTGCGAGACTATATCCTAGCTTGCTTATGTGCTTGTCCCTAACATTCAGTTATTTTTAAGGATTTTGGCTACTTCACATGAAATTGCTGGGAACTTGCTCAAGTCCTTGAATGAAAACGTGCCTTCCTTTTTCATGATCGAGTAAGTGTAGTACTGAGTAAGTGTAGTACACATATATATTAGGTGTGTTTTCTGAAATAGGGGAAGTGTTTGCCAAAGTGATTGCAGCACTTTACACCAGTCAGCAATGCGTGAGAGTTTCAGTTGCTCCATATTCCCACTGTCATTTGTTATTGGAATGGTCATTATTTTTAATTTTAGCCATTCTGGTTGACATGTAACAGTATCTCATTGTGGCTTAAATTTGCATTTCTTTAACAGCTAATGAGGCTGAGCTTCCAGAATGTGCTCTGTGCATTTCATATATCATTTTGCTGAATTGTTGGCTTCCATATTTTGCTATTTGTCATTATTTTGTTTCTTATTATTGAGTTTTGAGAGTTCATTGTGCATTCTGATACAAGTCTTTTATCAAAATCTGTGTGGCAAGTATTTTCTCGTAGTCTGTACTTTGTCTTTATATTCTTGTAACAGCAGTGTCATTGAAAGGTAGTTACTTTAAGTTTTTGATAAATGTCCATTTATCATTTTTTTCTTTTATGGATTCTTATTTTTATGTCACTACTAAGGTAAATAAAAACTTTTGATACTTTCTTTTCTAAGAGAATTTTAATTTTAGATTTTAGATTTATGCCCTGCTTTGATATGATTCAATCTTCATGGTTAGTTTATAGGGCTGATGGATTGAAATTAATCACTTACTTAATCAAAGCATGCTGAGGTCTAATTATGTCATCACCTTTGCAGGGAAGACTATCTCTACTTCACCTTTACAGTTTTTCTGCAGAACAGTGATAATCAATATGCAGATCTCTTCCTGAATAATCTAGGAAGTCTGTGAGCCCCCTTGTTGCTTGTTCTGTACTGTATCTTTTATTATTATAACTTTATGCTGTAGTTTAGGGTTGAAATGCCCCTCAAACACTCATCTGTTAAATAGGTTTTGCCCACAGCTTGGAAATGGGAATGGTTGGAAACCTCTAAGGGGTAGAATCATTTGAGAGGTTTAAAAATCTTTATACAGGAAAGAGAAGTGAAATACCTAAAGCTTTGCTTTACCATGAGTCTCAAACCATATTGGGCTACCTTACTAAAGCTACACAAGCAATGGATCATGGACTTAGCCTTCAAAATAAACCCTTCATCCTTTGTTTTTCTTTTAGCTCTTTTTTTATTTGACTATTCACTTCACATCCTAGTCATGGCCTCATCCTTCCTCTACTTCCAGTCCCACCCTCCCTCCCTCTTCTCCATCCGCACCCCCCCTCATTCCTCAGAAAAGGGGAGCCCCTTTTCCCATCCACTCCAGCTCATCAAGTCACATAAGGACTGGGCATGGTCCTTGGTTAGCGCTTCAGTCTCAGAACACCCCAATGGGCCCTGTTTTGTTGGTCTATTGATATTCTTGTAGAGCTTCTGTCTCTTCCAGGTCCTTTTCTCCTTCCCTCCACTTTTCCACAGAACTCCCTATTTATAGACCTATGTTTGGCTGTGAGTCTCAGCATCTGTTTCAAAGTACTGCTGGGTGGACCCTCTCAGAGGACAACTCTGCTAGGCTCCTGTCTGCAAGCATCATAGAGTATTGTTAATAGTACCAGGGGTTTGATCTCTTATATGGGGTGGATCTTGGGTTGGGCTACGTATAGTCAGACATTCTCTCAATTTCTGCTCTATCTTTATCCATGCATATCTTGTAGACAGGGTAAATTTGGGACAAAAAAATGGGTATGTTGGTGTTCTCCTCCTGCTACTAGGGGTCTTATTTAGTTAGCAGGACTCCTCTTCAGGCTCTATGGCCTTGCTGCTAGAAGTCTCTGTTAGAGTCCCCCTTATATACTCCTTGGAGCCTACCCTGACTTAGGTTTCCAGCTCGCCACAGGGATGCCCCCACCCACAGTTATTTTTTCTCTACAGGCCTTCTGTCCTCCTACCCCTACTCTCCTTAGGTTTGATCTCCACCCTCATATTTCTAGGCACTCCCTCTCCTGCCTTGTTCCCTCTCTTCAGCCATTACTTCTGTCTATTCTATTTTCCCATCTGAGTGAGAGTTATGAATCCTCCCTTGGATCCTCCTTGTTACTTACCTTCTTTGGGTCTGTGTGTTGTAGTATATTAATGTTGTACTATATGGTTAACAACCACTTATAAGTGAGTACATACCCTGTGTGTCTTTCTGGATCTGAGTTACATCACTCAGGATGATCTTTTCTGATTCCATCCTTTTGCCTGAAAATTTCTTGATTTCTTTGTTTTTTTAATTTAATTAATTTATTCAGATTACAACTCAATTGTTATCCTCTCACTTGTATTGTCCCGTTCCTCCCTCCCTCCCTCTTTCACCTTATTCCCCTCCCCTAGGTCTAAGACCAATGGAGACCTCCTCCTCCCCCACTTTATGGTCATAGGCTATGAAACCTCATCTTGGTAGCCTGCTTATTCTTTCTTTGAGTGCCACCAGGCCTCCCCACCAAGGAGAGGTGGTCAAATACGGGGCATCAGAGTTCATGTCAGAGTCAGTCCCCACTCTCCACATAACTGTGGAGAATGTCCTGTACATTGGGTAGACCAGAGTAGGGGTTTGATGTTTACTACTTGTATTGTCCTTGGTTAGTGCAATAGTTTGAGCAGAACCCCTGAGAATTTCATACATATATACAATATATTTTGATTATATTCACCTTTCCCATCCACCTTTTTCTTTGCCCCTTCCCTTACCCACACATGTCAACAGTTACAAATCTCTATTGCGTAAATAATGACATTTGGATTTCTTTTTTTATATACATATTTATTTTATTACACATGCATAAAACAAACTATATACATCAGGGAGAACCATGACAATCATGAGTTCTATAAATGTTACATTCATAGTGATTTGGCTATTTGTATTTGTCAAACTTGAAGTAAACATCTTTCCTGTCTTGTTGTGTCTAAATTTCTGAATGAAATTCAATATCTATCCTATCTCATCTCTATTAACCTAACTCCTTTATCTTGATCTAAAAAGATCTTATCCCCTAACCAACTAAACTTGATTGTAGAACTATCTGTTTTTCAGCACCCCTCAGAGACTTGAGAAGGAATAAGACATAAATTCCTGAGTGCAGGTTAGCAGCTTCCAAAATGAACAAAATGACTGAGACAGTTTACTGCCTGGACAGTCACCCAACACTCTCTATAATGTTGGAGCCTCATCTTCGGCCTTCTGGCCCAATATCTCTGCCAGTCTTATTTGCAAGGCAGGAACTATTGAGGACTTGCAAGATGGCTATTTTTACTATGTTAATCCTACCAATTCATGAGTATGGGAAATCTTTCCATTTTCTGATATCTTCTTCAGTTTCTTTAGTGACTTGATGTTCATGTCATACAGGTCTTTGACTTGTTTAGTTAGAGTTACACCAAGATACTTTATATCATTTATGGCTATTATGAAGGTTGTATTGTCCCTGATTTCTTTTTTTTAATTAATTTATTCTTGTTACATCTCAATGGTTATCCCATCCCTTGTATCCTCCCATTCTTCCCTCTCTCCCATTTTCCCCTTATTCCCCTCCCCTATGACTGTTCCTGAGGGGGATTTCCTCCCCCTGTATATGCTCATAGGGTATCAAGTCTCTTCTTGGTAACCTGCTATCCTTCCTCTGAATGCCACCAGGTCTCCCACTCCAGGAGACATGGCCAAATATGAGGCAGCAGAGTACGTGAGAAAGTCATCTCCTACTCTCCACTCTACTGTGGAGAATGTTCTGCCCATTGGCTAGATCTGGGTAGGAGTTTAAAGTTTACCGCCTGTATTGTCCTTGGCTGGTGCCTTAGTTTGAGTGGGACCCCTGGGCCCAAATCTGCCTTTCATAATGTTCTACTTTAGGTTTCTAGGACCCTCTGGATCCTTCTACTTTGCATCCTATTGGGACTCTAGATGAGAGAAGCATGGGAGAATGTCCCTGATTTCTTTATCCGCCCATTTGTCATATGTATACAGGAGTGATACTGATTTTTTAATAAATTAATCTTGTATCCCAGCCACTTTGCTGAAAGTGTTTATCAGTTCAGGGAGTTTTCTGGGTCACTTCTTTATACTATCATATCATCTGTGAATAGTGATACTTTGACTTCTTCCTTTCAGATTTGTATACACTTGATCTCTTACCATTAACTTATTGACCTAGCTAGAACTTCTAGAACTATAATGAAGAGATTTGGAGAGCGTGGTCATCCTGTCTTGTCCCTGGTTTTTAGTGAGATTGCTTTGAGTTTTTTCCATGTAATTTGATGGTGCCTGTTGGCTTGCTCTATATAGCTTTTATTATGTTTAGGTATGGGCCTTGTATTGCTGATGTCTCCAAGACTTTTATCATGAAGAGGTGTTGGATTTCATCAAAGGCTTTTTCTGTATCTAATGAGATGATTGTGTGATTTTTTTCTTTAAGTTTCTTTTTTTAATTTTAATTTTATTAATTTATTCTGATTACAACTCAATTTTTATCCCATCTTTTGTATCCTCCCATTCCTCCCTCTCTCCCACTTTCCACCCTGTTTCCCCCCACCTATGTCTAAGACTGAGTGGGACCTCCTCCTCCACTATATGTTTGTAGGCTATCAAGTCTCATCTTGGTAGCCTGCTTATTCTTTCTTTAGTTTAAGTTCATTTATGTTGTATTGATGGATTTTCATATGTTGAACTATCCCTGTATCCCTGGAATGAAGCCTAGTTGATCATGGTGGATGATGTATTTGATGTGTTCTTGGATTCAGTTTACTAGTATTTTTGCATCAGTGTCAATAAGTGAAACTGGCCTGAAATTCTTTTTGTTGAGTCTTTGTGATATTTATGTATCATGATGACTGTGGCCTCATAGAATGAGTTTGACAATGTTCCTTCTGTTTCTATTTTGTGGAATAGTTTGAGCAGTATTTTTGTTAGTTCTTTGAAATCTGGTAGAATTTTGTGCTAAAACCATCTGATCCTTGGCTATTTTTGTTTTTGTTTTTGTTTTTGTGTTTTTGGTTGGGAGAATTTGATAACTGCTTCTATTTCCTTAGGGGTTATAAGACTATTTAAACTGATTGCCTGATCTTGATTTAACCTTGGCAGGTGATAACTATCAAGAAAATTGTCCATTTCCTTTAGGTTTCTCAAATTTTTAGAATATAGGCTTTTGAAGTAAGACCTGATGATTCTTCGGATTTCCTCAGTGTCTGTTGTTATGTCCCCCTTTTCATTTCTGATTTTGTTAATTTGGGTACTATCTCTTTGAATTTTAGTTAGTTTGGCTAGAGATTTGTCAATCTTACTGATTTTCTCAAAGAACCAGCTCTTGGTTTCATTGATTCTTTGTATTGTTCTTGTTGTTTATAATTTATTGGTTTCAGCCTTGAGCTTGATCATTTCCTGCTGTTTACTCTTCTTTGGTGTTTTTGCCTCCTTTTCCCCCCTGAAAGCTGTCAGGTAAACTGTTAAGTTGCTAGTATGGATCTTTCCAACTTCTTTATGAAGGCATTTAGTACAATGAACTTTCCTCTTGGCACTGATTTTGTGGTGTCCCATAAGTTTAGGTATGTTGTGCCTTCATTTTCATTGAATTTTAGCAAGTTGTTAATTTCTTTATTTTTTTCCCTTGACCCAGTGGTCACTGAGCAGGGCATTATTCAGTGTTCATGTATGTGTAGGCTTTTTGTTATTTCTCTTGTTGTTGAGGGCTAGCTTTAATACATGGTGGTCTGATAGAGAACAGTGAGTTAACTTAATTTTCTTTTATCAACTGTGGTTTGCTTTGTGACTGACTATATGATTGATTTTAGAGAAGGTGTCATTGATACTGAGAAGAAAGAATATTCTTTTGTGTTTGAGTGAGATGTTCTGTAACATCTATTAGGTACATTTGATTAAAGGTGTTAGTTTCTTCCTTTACTTTCTATTTCGATGATCTGTCTGTTGGTGAGAATGGGGTGTGGAAGTCTCTCATTATTAGTGTGTGTAGGATCAATGTGTGATTTAAGCTTTAATAATGTTTCTTTTACAAATGACGGTGCTCTTGTATTTGGGGCCTAGATGTTCAGGATTGAAATAGTCTTCTTGGTGGAGTTTTTTCTTTTAAGAGAATAAACTATCCTTTCCCATAATTTTTTATTCATTTTTATTGGAAGTCTATTTTATCAGATATTAGAATGGCTAGTCCAGCTTGCTTCTTGGGCCTGTTTGCTTGGAAAACCTTTTTCTAGCCTTTTATTCTGATGTAATATCTATCTTTGTTACTGAGGTGTGTTTCTTGTATGCAGCAGAATGTTGGACCCTGTTTACATATCCATATGTTAGCCTGTATCTTTTTATTGGAGAGTTGAGTCCATTGATGTTAACAGATACTAGTGATTAATTATTGTTAGTTCCTTTTATTGTGGTGTTGGTGATGAGAGTGTGGTTGTATACTTATCTTCTTTTGGTTTTACTGTTGAGAATTCAGGTGTGATTCTTATAGGTCTGCCTTTGTAGTTACTTGGCCTTTTTCTTTTGCTGCTTTTAATATTTTTCTTTGTTCTGTAGATTTAGTGTTTAGATTATTATGTGATGGGAAGAATTTCTTATCTGGTCTAGTCTATTTGATCTTCTGCAAGCCTCTTGTATGTTTAAAGGCATCTCTTTCTTTAAGTTGGGAACATTTTCTTGAAATTATTTTCTGGTCCTTGCAGCCTGGAAATGTCTTTTTCATCTATTTCTAGTATCTTTAGCTTTGGTCTTTTCATGGTGTCCTTGATTACTTGGATGTTTTGTGTCAGGAATTTTTTTCAATATAGTATTTTCTTTGACAGATATATCCATTTATTCTACTGTATCTTCTGTGACTGAGACTCTCTCCTCCATCTCCTGTATTCTGTTGGTGATGCTTACCTCTGTAGTTCTTGTTCTCTTTATATATCTGTGTTTTCTTTATTGATTTGATTTCCATTTTCAGGTCTTTAACTGTCTTTTTTTTTTCATTTCCTTAATCTGTTTGATGTATTTCCCTGGATGTCTTTTAGGCCTCTATTTGTTTGATTATATTTTACTGAATTTCTTTGAGGTATTCATTTCCTCTTTAAATGTCTGTAACATCTTCATAAGCATAGATTTAAGGTAATTTCCCCATGTTTCTACTGCATTGGAATATCCAGTGTTTTGGGGGGATTCTGGTGAGGCCATATTGCCCTGGTTTTGTTGATTGTGTTCTAATACTGGCCTTTAGCCATGTGATTGTCTGTGGCATTGGTTGTTTGTTCCCGGAATCTGTTGTGTTTCTCTGGCCTTTGTGATCCAATGAGGTACTGTGGATCTCCTCAAGACCGCTAGTAGATCTGAACCAAAGACTGGATTTACTGGTTCCTGGAGTCTGGAGTCCTCTTCAGGATGGCAGGGAAAGTTTGGAGGAACACAAACAGGCATGTTTTGGAGTCTGCTGTACAGCAGGTTTCTAGCCAAGCAGACAATGTGCTCTCAGCACTCAGACTAGGCTGGGCTCTGCCATCTTGGACCTGGGACTTTGTATGTTCTTATTGTTCAGCTGGACTCCTCTGGGGCACCAGTGTGACCATGGACTGGAGGTTATGGCACCTCCCTGGGGGAAGCTGGAAGAATCTGAGGACTGGTTTCTGGGTTGGAGTAACTAAGGAGTGCTGGGAACTGAACTCAGGACCTTTGGAAGAATGAAGGTACTCTTAACTTCCGAGCCATCTCTCCAGCCCATCATTTAACTTAAAAAAAAATGGTTACTTATTGCTAGCAAATGCAATACAATTGAATTTTATACTGGGGATATATGTATTTATCTAGTGTATTTGTTTAGGAAGTTTTCCTATTGTTTCTGTAAATCCCCTGAGGTGACCTCATTTCTATTGTTTCTGTAACATTTTTCTCTATGGTTTTGCTAACTCCATCCAGTGGCTAGGGACAGATTGTCCCTGGCTTATGAAGAGTGTGGGGTATAAACGTTCAGATTTGATATGGTTCACAAGTTATATACATTCATTTGGTGGAAACTGTACTGTGGACTTTGAATTTGTTTTCCCAGACTCAGTAGTCCAGGGAAGTGGCAGTGCTCTTCTATGTTGCTAAGCTGTGATGTTTATGTAAGTTGGCTATTTTAGGGGCACTTTCAGGATTTTTTTTCAAGACAGGGTTTCTCCATAACTCTGGCCGTCCTGGAACTAGCTTTGTAGACCAGGCTGGCCTCAAACCCACAGATATATGCTTGCCTCTACTTCTTGAGTGCTGGGATTAAAAGCATGCATCACCATCACCCTGCCATTTTCAGGTTCTTATGTTGTCAGTTTACAGCAATGGTAATTAACACGTACGGCCTTGTCTTAAACTAAGGGGGCGTCCGTACTTTGTTTCAGATAACTTACATTTTCAATCTTGTAATTTTATGTGGTTCTTTTTTATAGTCTTTTTTTTTTAATGCTGAGCTTTTCTGTTTTTAATTACTTGGTGAACACAGTTCTTTATTTCTTTGAGCACAGTGATAGCAGCTGATTTAAGGTAAGTTCTTCTTGAATGTCAACATCCGCTCTGTAATCTCAGGGTCTGCCTCAGGGTCTGCCTCTATTTTGTTGCATTTAAATGTGTCTAATGTTTTCAGATTTTTATCTAGGATATTCTGTAGGTATTTTAGAGTATTCTTTTCTGTCTTTCGAGAAAAGTTCTAATGTGTGTGTGCTTTTTAGAAAGATGTATTTATTATTTTTAACTCTGTGTGTGTGTATGTGTGTGTGTCTGTGTGTCTGTGTCTGTATGTCTTTGAAAGTATGTGTATGTAAATGCAGTGTCCACAGATGCTGGAGGCATAGAATCCATGGGTCCTGGACCTATAGGTAATTTTGAACTGCAGACACTCAAACTCAGTCCTCTGCAGGAGCAGCATATGCTTTTAACTGTTGAGTCATCTCTCTAGTCCTAAGTTTGTTTGTTTTTAAAGCAGAAAACTTAGCTTAATGGACTAGGCAGAAATTATCTTACCTCAGCTGGGTTTTTTTCTTGTCTGTCTTATATGTGTGTAGCTTAAGAGACAAATAGTTTTTAAAGTATGTATCTCCCCAAATTTCCTCTTTCTAGAATTAATTTTTTAAAGTATTTAATCCATGAGCACTATATTTACATACTTTCCATCTCTCTGTCAAGCTTCTCCTATTCCTCTTGTGCTCACCCTCTCTCAAATTTATGACCTTTCTTTAATTATTATACATATACACATACACAGGCTTATACACACATGCATACAGAGGAACACATCAATACAATCTGCTAACTCCATTTATTGTTTCTTATATGCATGTATGCATCCATGTATGCACATATGTATGTATCACTTGGGACTGGATAACATATTAGGGCTTCATCCCCTGAGGAGACCTCATTTCTTAGCTTCCATTAATTGCCTGTAACTATTCATCTAGAGGTGGGGCCTCCCAATATTACCTCATCCATGACACCATGTCAACTGGTGTTGTGATTGTGTAGGTCTTGTTTAAGGCTAAACAATATGGCTTTATTGTTGAGATTTTCATGGGCACAACTTCCCCGTCATGTACAGAAGACTACCTCAGAGGAGGCATTCTAGTCCTGTGGCTTTTACAGTCTTTCTGTTCCCTCTCCTGTGATGGTCCCTGAGCCTGAGATGTAGTAGTTGTGTTGTAGATGCATTCATTGGGGCTGGCTCTACATGGTCAGCTGTTCTGTGCATTTTGACTAGTTGTGAATTTCTGTAGTTGTCACCATCTGCTATAAAAAAGAAGCTTCACTGATGAGGAACACAGTTTACATTTGCCTATGGATATGAGGATAGCTATTTAGAATGAAGTTGGGAATTATACTGGTTTAGGGAAATTGTAGTAATGGGTTTTCCAGTAGGACTCATGGCTTATCAGCCACGAGTAGTTGTCTGGGTTTATAGTACCAGGCATGAATTATTTCCTCTTAAGGTGGGTGTTAGGCCCAAATAGGTGGCTGCTGGTATCACAAAGAAATAAATACCCCCATTTTGGCTGTCTTGGCTGACCAGTGATCTCTTAGGACCTGTTTGTCTCTGCCCTACAGTGCTACGCATACTGGATTAAAGGCGTACACAGTTATGTTTGGATTTTAACTCAAGTGGCAGAAATTTGACCTCAGGTCCTCATACTTGCACAGAACATGCTCTTATTCACAAAGTCCTCTCTCTAGCTCCTCTACTCACTTCCTTGAAAGCTCTATCTACCATCAGTGTGACGCAAGCTTCTCTGGATTGATATTGCCATTTTAGCCTGGGTCCCAGATGAAGCTCAAATAAAACAAAGCAGAGCACAGACTTTGTTTTAGATGCTGCAAACACACCCTTCTGTCTAGCATACACTGGAGCTTTCCAGCCAAAGCCAAACTAGGTTAACAAATTTACAGCACACCTACAAATTTAAGAAAGAAATTCTTATTTTTCTCTCTAACTGAGCCTGTGATTTGTTCATCACACAGCATTTGCTGACCATTACAAAGCTATTTTATTTCTGTTTGATTGTGTCTCACTTTATATCTGCCCATCTTGTTTTCATCAGTAAACTCTGGGCACTTACCTGTCCATCAGAAGTGTCAGTGTGGCTGCTGCATTAGTATTACATTTACTTACAGCATTTCTCAGCTTCAGATCGTGTTTATTTCATGCTGACAATGGGAGAAAGGCAGCCAGTTAATCTAGACACAATTGAATTCAGAAATGCCTCAAATCTAATTTTACTCTCTTCTTCATTCCCCAGTTACTCTTTCTGCTTCCTTTGGTTATGTGTGTTTCAAACCATTCCCACTGTTTACTTTTAATTTTTACTTTATTTTAATTATTTAATAGGTGGCATCTGTGTGCACCTGTCATTCATTGAATTCATTGGACAGTCTGTTCTCCGCTTATGAAATGTCAAAAGTATTTGATCTGCTGTTTCATTGGTGCCACTGTTCTTCAGACTGCAACCACAGGATCCAGCCTTCCTTCTCTTTCTCAACGCTTGGAAGGGACAGGGTTCTTAGAGGTGAACAGAGTATAACACAGAGTGTAACACAAAGCTGTACAAGAGCAGTGAATGGCAAGTCAAAAAGTTCCTAGTTGTTTACCTGCTGATTGTGTACCCACATGTGGAACTCAAAGGGCCCACAGCACACTCAGTCACTGGTGTTTGGGGTCAGTGATCAGTATTTTTCCCAAGCTAAATCATATCTCTTTTAGCAGTCAAGTCCACTGGCCAGGGAAGTGAAAATGTGGGTCTGTGGAGTTGTATCACTTATGCACGACAGCCCTGGCCCTAGAAGCCTTGTTAGCTTTGAATCATGGGAGATAGATTTCACAAAGGGGAAGAGAACAAAAGAGATGGAGAAGATGCTTCTAAACATCTCAGAAGCAATAAGACTGGTGACAGAGTCTATCAACGTCATTCTAACCATTTCTGATATATGCTGCAATTCTATAGCTTAGGACAAACCCATTTTTGTGGGTTTCTCTGCCCAAACCTATTTTGGAGGCCTCAGTTCTCTCTTTAAAGTGAGTTAGTTGTCTCAGACCTTTGTCACTTTGCCATCCAAAGCACTGGGTGTATCTGGAATTATGTTAAAGATAAAAAAAAAAATCAATGTTGTTGTGTAGCTATTTCCTCTGTTTTGCAGTGTTTCTATGTGGAGGGATGTTTTTTAAGACTCAGTAAGTAAATCAACTTAGGACTCTCAGGAAGCTCCTGAAACTGAGAAGATTAAGAAAGCTCCTCTCCAAGATTATGTAAGCAGTGACGGTTGTTTATGTAACTTCAGAGATGAAGATATTCTGACTGACATAGCTGCCTAAAAGTGGTAGAGGGTGCTCCAAGGGTGGAATTCTCAGGAAGCAAAGCCTGTATTGGCAATGGACTTCTTAGTGATATAGCTGCCTTCTAACTTACCCATGCTTCCTTAAGTAACCTCTGACCCTGTAAGTGACCTGGGTAGGCTTCCTTATTGAGTTCATTGAGACTTAGGTGGAATCTTTTGTTTGGGTTGTCCTTGGTGCCCTATCTAGGATGAAGAGATATTTGTTCATATCTTTCTAGGTAATTCACATAACATATATTGTCATATCTTATTTTATTGCATGAAGGGCCCAATACCGTTTTGATATTATGTATGATATTTGTTGAGAATTCCGAACGGATGTTGCCAGAGGTCCATACTTTTGTAAGAGATGTCCCTTGAGCAGGTTTTGAAATTACACCTGCCATTTAGACCTTCACAAGACTCAGTGTGGAAGATTAGTTAGCTAATATGCCACCATCTGAACAGAATTTGACCATAAAAGCAGACAGATTGAGTGCTTGGGGACAGGAAAGAAGCCAGGGAAGTGGAGTTGTGGGTCTATTTAGTAAGGTTGCAAAGGAAAGCAAAGGAAAGGAGAACACAGCAGGGGGGGGGAATGTAGGGAGTTGTTTTTTGGCTCTAGGAGGTTCTTTGGAGCCAAGCAGCAGGTTTTCCAGCTAGATAAAAAAACAGTCTGTCCGGAACAGGCTACAGCTGAGCTTGGAAGATGACACAAAGGAAATAGCAAGAACCAGCAAGGGGGACTCTGGCCTGGGCTTTCAGTCCCTACTCTTGGCCATGCACAATCTGTTTCCCAGGGTGGCTCTTGGAAGGTGCGCAGCTTGTATCTGACAATAGTTTCCTCAACAGGCTTTTATCACCCAGCAATGCATCTCACCCTTGTCTGTAGGCCTTTCTCTCCTAATATCTTTCTTGTCCCCAATGTTGATTCCTTTATGCCATTGTTTTCCAGCTGTTCAAGTTTTGGTTTTGCTCACTTTATATATGATTTAATCTCCCGTCTCAGCCCTGGAACATGAGGGGTTCTTCCCTCATGGAAGTACAGCCTTTCAGATATTAACATCACTTCTCTCTCTATTTTCTTCAGGCCTTTGCCCAACTGTCATCTCATTAGACTCTCTATCACTGCCTGTACTTTTATAGGACTTTATCTTTTCTCAAATCAAACAACACTGTCTCATCTTGTATGTGTGTTTGTTTGTCCTTAGGCTATCTGTCACGGTAGCATAGGCTTCCTGAGCACAAGGTACTTTGCTTGTTTGAATTCCCAATCTCAGAAGAATTGCCTGGTATGGTGTGTATTCTCTAAACAGAGGAGTGAATGAACAAATGTCTTCATTGTCTGGTAGTAAGGTGTGTGTGTGTGTGTGTGTGTGTGTGTGTCCATCACTGTGACAAAATACCAAAGGTACATCTGCTTAAAGGGTGAGAGCTTCATTTTGGCTCACAGTTTTAGGTCTCACTCTGTATTTGATTCAATTGCCTTTTGAAGTTGTAACGAGCTAGAATAGCACGGGAACCAAAGTGTGTGGTGGAAGAATTTGCTCACAGCAGCACGGAAGAGAAGACAGAAAGGGCCTGGAATTCCCCCAAACCGTGTCCAGTGGAACTTATGTCCAGTGACCTACTTCTTCCAACAAGGTTCTACTTCCTACCAATAACTCCATCATCTGGGCATCAAGCCTTCGGCACATGAGCTTTTGGGAAGGTATTTAACATCCAAGTCATAACATAAGGTTGCCTGCTACCTGCTTTTGGGAATACGTAGCTTGCTGAAGCTTCATTTAGCTGGCTGAATACCAGCCAAGTTTGTTTAGATCTGCACAGAGTGGACTAAAGTGGGAACTTTGGAATGATAACTGGTGCTAATTGGGACCAAATGACAGAAACAAATATTAACAGTAGAGATTGTTTCTTAAAAAAAAAAAATCAAAATAACCAAAATGCGCACTTCTGTTTTCTTGACCTATTACATCACTTAACTGGCTGAACCTGTGCTTTTGTTCTGTACCTTCTTAGGACAACAAGTGAGCTAAAAGTCCTGTGCAAATGGCAGTGACATGGCAAAAGGATTATGATCCAATATGGAAAAGGTTTTTTTTTCCCTTCGGATCACTCCAAGATGGTAGGTACAGCCTCTAGATGACCAAGATTGGTCAGGTTAGTTCAAGATCTCATGAAAAGCTTGGCTCTCAAAGAAAAACAACATATATAAACTTACAGGTTTAATCTACAGACCTCCAGAGAGTTGAGAATGAGCACTGGCCCTTGCTCTCTAAATGGCATAGGTTAATCTTATTGAAGGAACTTGAGTTGTGAAACTGTATAATAAAGATCTTTATACCACCTTTGTCTTATAAAGGTACATGTGTAATCACTGGGGTTTTTTACGCTTTTTAACAAGGTAAAAGATATTAAAATAATTTGTCTTGGTTTTTGTACTTTCTCAGAGTTGTAAACATCACAGGAAAGAGTCTGCCAATCTTTTTCTGGGCTGTTTGGATGAATGCACTTGATGGAAGCAACAGAGTGTAACTAAACAAGATGCCTGCAGAATGCAGACTCTCTTGTTCCTCCTGGTATTTACCAGGACGGATCCTAGAGCTGACTCAGAGCCAGTCTCAACACTGGGCATGTGGGTAGACTAATTCAGCTGCTGAATTCTTTGGAGGGTGGTCACCAGCCCTTTTCCTCGTATGGCTACAGAAAGGTGAAAGGCCACACGGAGGCAGCCAAGATCATGAGACTTATGCCAAGACTCTCTTTGTTTCCCTCCTCCAATGCTGTTGTCCCTTTTTGGGGGGGTCTCTGAAGAAGCCCCCCAATTGAATAGGCTTTCATTTTTTCTGCTACAGTGCTGAATACTTTATAAATTTAGGAATAAAAATGGATCCCAATTGCTTTACCTTGACCAACTAAGTTATAAGCCATGGATCTAACATCAAAGTAGTCATCCACCCAGCCCAGGCAGTCCAAGAATGGAGCAAGTTGACAGAGGCAGACTGCCACATTGCCAGCATTTGGGCAGAACTCCTGCTCTCTGGGGACTGGCTGGCTCCTGAATGCGATGAAGTGAGAGCATTCTCAGAGAACTTTTTGAAAAATCGCTAATAAACCAGTTGTCTAAGAGGGAGCAGGCCAATACTTTTCAACCAAACAGACTACTTGAAGGCACCTGTCCCTATCCCTCAAATTAGATTGTACAGGCAGGTTCCTCTTGCTGAAAAAAAAAAACAATTTCTTTCAGTCCTACCTGCTCCTTGTGTCCACCCCTCTGTTCTACAGCCTCCAAGTTCATAATGCAGACAGCAGTACTCTATCTTTACCCTACTGTGTTAAACATTGGTGCCCAGGTACCAAAGGCAAATAGAGGGATGCATAGCAGGAAGGTGGCTCTTAGCTCTTCTCTCTGCTGAGTTTCCCAAGGCTTCTGCCATGCCATGGACTGATATTACCTCCCATTTGCAGCAAGGTACCTGTCTTGTAAGGTGCATCCTGGAATTCTGTCTTCCACACTGTAATTCACACTGCGTGCTATCACTGGGCTAATGTTCTGAAAACACCACTCTTACTGAGTCACTCAAACTCCCCAAGTCTCCATTTCCTCATCGAAAAAAAACGGATGTTTGTTTTCCCTGCTTGCCTACCTCATATTGTTATGGAAAGCATCAAAAAAAGACCACAGTAGAAAGTGCTTTGAGAAGAGAATCATGCTGTGCAAATGGAGGCAGACCTGCCCATCTTGGAGGTGTGGTTTTCCTATATCCTACTGCCAATCAAAGCAAGTGCACACAGTTGGAGTTGGTGTTCAAGGCTTCTATGAGCAAGCATGCTCCAAATGTACTTGTCCTTCATTTCTGTACAATCTTGGTTGTCTTTCCCGTCTCCACCTGTCCTTTTGTGAAGTCTTTCCTGAATGTTGCTCCTTTCAGGGACCCTTTCTTCTGAGATGCTGTAGGCTCTGCAGATAGAAAAAGTGATTCAGTGTAGTTGCACATTTAGAAACCTCAGAACATTCTTTTTTTTTTTTTTAATACATTTTTATTAATTTATACATATTACATCTCAGTTGTTAGCCCATCCCATGTATCCTCCCATCCCTCCCTTCCTCCCACTTCCCCCCCCTACTCCCCTCCCCTATGTCTGTGTCTGAGGGGGATCTCCTCCCCCTGAATATGCTCATACGGTATCAAGTCTCTCCTTGGTGACCTATTATCTTTCCTCTGAGTGCCACCAGGCATCTCCATCCAAGGGACATGATCAAATATGGGGCACCAGAGTTTGTGTGAGAGTTAGATCTTCTTCTCCACTCAACAGTGGAGAATGTCCATCGGCTAGTCCGGGTAGGGGTTCAAGGTTTTTACTGCCTATTTTTTCCTTGGCTGTTGCCACAGTTTGCGGAGGACCCCAGGGCCCAGACTCGCCTGTAGTTTTCCAGGACCCACTGGATCCTTTCATTTCCTCTTTCTCCCAGGCTTCTCACACCTAAAGTTTCAATAGGATGTCCTCCCCTCTTACCCATTATTCTGGTAGGTACAGTTTTTCATGGGGACGTACACCTTGGGCTAGTGTCTCGATATAAGTGAGTATATACCATTTAGCTCTTTTTGCTTCTGTGTGAACTCACTCATTATGACAATTTCTAGTTCAATCCATTTGTCCACAAATTTTGGAAATTCCTTGTTTTTAATAGCTGAGTAGTATTCCATAGTGTAAATGTACCACAGTTTCTTTATCCATTCTTCTGTTGAGGGACATGTAGGTTGTTTCCAAGTTCTGGCTATTATGAATAAGGCAGCTATGAACATGGTTGAGCATATGTCCCTGTTGTGTGGTAGTACATCCTCTGGGTATATTCCAAGGAGTGGAATAGCTGGGTCTTGAGGAAGCCCTATTCCCATTTTTCTGAGAAAGCACCAGATAGCTTTCCAAAGTGGTTGTACTAGTTTGCATTCCCACCAGCAATGCAGGAGTGTTCCTCTTTCTCCACACCCTCGCCAGCATGAGGTGTCAGTTGAGTTATTGATCTTAGCCATTCTGATGGGTGTAAGATGGAATCTCAGTGTCGTTTTGATTTGCATTTCTCTGATGACTAAGGAGGTCGAGCATTTCTTTAAGTGTTTCTCAGCCATTTGATATTCCTCTGTTGAGAATTCTCTGTTTAGCTCTGCGCCCCATTTCTCTATTGGGTTATTTGGTTTGGTGGTGTTTAATTTCTTAAGTTCTTTATATATTTTGGATATTAGACATTTGTCAGATGAAGAGTCGGTGATGATCTTTTCCCAGTCTGTAGGCTGTCGCTTTGTTCTCTTGACAGTGTCACCAGCCTTACAGAAGCTTCTCAGCCTCATGAGGTCCCATTTATTAATTGTTGATGTTAAGGCCTGGGCTGTTGGTGTTCTGTTCAGGAAGTTGTCTCCTGTGCCTATGAGTTCCAGACTCTTCCCCACTTTTTCCTCTAACTGGGTTAATGTCTGTGGTTTTAAGTTGAGGTCTTTAATCCACTTGGACTTGAGTTTTGTGCATGGTGACAAATAGGGGTCTAATTGCATTTTTCTACATGTAGACATCCAGTTAGACCAGCACCATTTGTTGAAGATGCTGTCGTTTTTCCATTGAATGGATTTGGCTTCTTTGTCGAAAATCAGGTGAGCAAATGTGTGTGGATTCATCTCTGGGTCTTCAGTTCGATTCCATTGATCCACTAGCCTATTGCTGTGCCAGTACCATGCTGTTTTAATTACTGTTGCTCTATAGTACAACTTGAGATCAGGTATGGAGATTCCTCCAGCGGATCTTTTATTGTAAAGGATTGTTTTTGCTATTCTGGGCTTTTTGTTTCTCCATATGAAGTTGAGAATTGTTCTTTCAATATCTTCAAAATATTTAGTAGGTATTCCCTCAGAACATTCTTAAAGGACCCTGCCTACCTTTGACTGAATGCCTTTGGAATGAAGTCAGGATGGCTGTATTCCCTTAAACATACCAACAACTCTGCTGCACATCCAGGGTGAAGAGTTCGCCTTCCATTCAGCACCGAGATGCTTTGGTTTCTTGAGTGCAATGCTCTTTCTCGGTAGTCTCAGCTTTTCATAGACCAGAAGCCCTTCTTCATCTCCTTTGTTTGAGAGTGATTTCTGTTTCTTCTTCAGGACACGGCTAGATTCCATACAGGGACTTACGAAACCTGTGTGTGCACACTTCAATCTACTCATCGCCCCCCTCACTTCCTCATTCTGTCCTTCATTTCTGAAGCCAGCATTAGTTATCTCTGTGGAGTAGACTAAGCCTGAGCCTCATTTGTGCTTACCAATGGGAATTCAAATTCATTGTGTTTGCTTAGTAGACCAGTAGGGGATGCCAACAGGAAGCTCCTTTGCCTGGGCAGCTCTTTCTCTGGGGAGGGTCTGTTCTGTGGTGGTAGGAAGTAAGACACAATAGAAGAAAAAAATTAGAACCAGTCATCTAGAGTGAATACTAAGAGACAATATGAGGCATTTTCATGGACAACCAAATCAAAACCATATTTTCTGTTGGATATGTGTGTTTAAAGCCGGGTACCTAAGACAAGTATCTCTTAGTGATGACATAACAGCTTCTTAAACAGCATTTTCTGACCTTCCCTGATGTGCCAAGCCCACTGTTTCTGTTTGTCACAGGAAGCTTATGTGGGGTTTTCTCAAATCCTGTGGATTGGATAGTTTCAATTATGGGAGGGAGGTAGGAGCTCTTGGACCCGAAGAATGGAATTCCTGCTAACAGACATGTTTACGATTACTCTTAGACACCTCTGACGCACTGCACGGAAGTGGTTTCTACACCCACCCCCTCTGCTCTTTGTGTGTAGAAGCTGCTCTTATGGTGGCCACTCGGCAGCCGCAGGTGAGCTGCACTAGTCAGAGATTACTCCTTTTCAGTTCTGTTATTCCTAACAAGTTTTTAAAACATGTTTGATTTATTTTATGTGTGTGCTTTCCTGATGTGCGTGTATGCTACAGTGTGAGTGTGGGGATCGGGGGAGAGCTGGTGGCACTCAGTTCTTTCCTTCTACAATGGAGGTTCCAGGGACCAAACTCAGGTGATCATGGTGTGTGGCAAACACCTTCACCAGCTGAGCCATTGTGCCCAGTGAGTTATCGATATAAACTCTCTTCATACCTTAATGCACATCTTCGTGGTGGGGAATGAACCCAGGGCCTCACACATATTGGGTAAGTATTCTACCACTGAAGCACTCTTTAGTCTCTTTTAGTCTTTGTGGGTGGATTATAAGCATTATGTACCTTGCCTTCTATTTTCCATTGTCTTCCTGAATATCTGTAGCATTTAGCTTCTTCTCAGAGCATACATGATCTCTCCAGTCTTTGCTTAGTAATTTTGCTTCAAGCCATCTCCTTTTCAGGGTTCTTTTCCTAAGAAGCTGTTGTCTAGTTAGTGGAGAAAAACAACATTAAAACAAAATAAAATGCAACCTTGACTATACTGTGCTGTGGCTGTTGAATTTTTTCCTTCTCATGGAGACAAAAACCCTCGGCTGCCCACGGTACTTCATAGGCAACCTTCTCTATCTCTCTTTAAATCTATCTCCTATCAGTCAGTTGGCATGAACTCCACAGACTTGGCTTGACAGCCTCATGGTTGACAGTGACCGAGGCAGATTCAAATGTCTGTAGTGCTTACTACAAATGCCTTCCTTGTCCCAGGCCTCGACTACTCCATATCTGCCTAATACATGATTTTATTTTTAGGACTTCAAGTCAAGATCCAAGAGTGCAGATGCACTTTGGTTCGCACTGAATACAAACTGTGTTTGCACTCAGAAGATGGATTGGGTGAGAGTCATTCAGATGTACATCTCTTGGTGTGGTGAAGCTATCCTGGCCATGGGCTCCTAGTCCTTGTGTCTTGAAGATTTGGCTCTGGTATGCCAGTAGCATTGATACTCGTCATCTGCCCTGACATTACGCATGTGTGCGTCTGTGTGTGGTCTGCAGTAATTACAGTAGATGCCACCTGCCGCATCCTGGAAGCATGAGAGGGTGGCATGAGAGCATTTGCGCATTTGTGAGATGCTTTTCAAAATTCATTTATTTCAATAAATTCTCCTCCCTCTCTCAGGGTCAGTTGGCACATCTGCCGTGACTACACCCCTCGTTTCCTGGCACAAGTGTCATCAAAGACACCTGGTTTCTTCCTGCTCTGCGCAGAGGGAGAGGCATGAGGGTCTGTGGGCTCAGCACTGAGCATCTGAATCTCACAGAGACATTTCAGCAAATGTGCTGGGAAGACATATGCTGGGAGTTATTTTCCCAGAGTCGGGAACACAGCCAAAAGTACTTTATTTCATTCATTCCTTTGTTCAATATGATTTAGGTTATGAGAGTATGTTTTTCCTTGTGTAGAGAGTTATGGGGGCAGGGAAAGCAGAGCTCTGTAAGGCATGTCTTCTTTCAGATCTGAGAACACACACACACACACACACACACACACACACACACACACACACACACACACACCAGATGCTCATTAGGTAGGGTGATGGGGACTGTCAGTCCGGAGAGCTGGCCCCCTGGACCCTGCCATGATTGAGTCTTCATCCCTTTATTCACTCACAGGCTGAGCCTAACTGGTCTAGCTGTGAATAACATTCTGCACATAGAAGGAAAAAAAAAGGAATATTCACATCTATATTGAACACCAGAACCTGAGTATGAAGAAATAAAGGTCTGTTTTGAATCAGTGTTCAGGGACTCAGTTGTATTCCTGGTAAATTCCATTTGAATGTAGCTGCAGTATTTGGGGCTCTGGCTCTGGCAAAGAGTTTTTTTTTTAATGGAAATTTACATTCTTTGCTGAAACGTAAGCAATAGCTTAAGGCTGTTGAGTGGTCGGCGATAAATGGGATATTTCTATCAGTACCTCTAAAGCCTGGGAACATCTTGGAGGAGGGAATGGACACAATAAAGAAGACAGAGGAAGAAGTGGACTATTGGGGAACACTGTATTCCTGAGGTCTCGATGAACCCAGCTGAAAGCTAAGCCGCCCCAGGGAAACAAGCGAAAGGGACAATGCTGGGCAGCCTTCCTCAGGCGCACTCGTGCCCCACAGAAGGCAGAAGGTTACTGGGGAAGTGGAAAGGGGGAACAGCAATTTCTTGGGCTGCTAGCTATTGATACAGCTGCCTGGCCTAATGGTGAGTTTATGGTGCTCTAGCCTTTGCCTCTTGAGATTATAGGCTCACTTCCCTATGCCCAGCAAAAACAGTGCTTTTATTTTCCCTTTATTTATTTATTTGCTCAGGACTTGGGGTACCACCCAGTGCCTCCATATAACACACAGCAAGCATTATACTGCTAAACCACAAGGCCAGGTAAAGTTTGTATTTGCATAACTCTTTTTTTTTTTTTTAACCAAACCCAGGAGGTTCTGCGTGCTACACCAGCATGCGTTAGCAATCACCTGCATCCCAACTGGAATGCTGGTATGTGTCTGTCATTTGTTGATTCCTGTATTCTGGAAAAGCCTTGGTAGCAGAGATCCTGGAACTGGATGGAAATGCAAGATCAGCATAGTGCCTGTGGAAGGATGACACCAAGTATTCTGGGAAAGAAGGAGCAGACATCCCTGCTCTTCACTGGGAAGTGGGTCTCTAAGGGGTTCACTTTATGATCCTTTATCAATGCACGTAATCTTTTTGGCTCTATCTTTGGGAAATTACTTCTATTTAGTGAACTTAATTGCCAAGACCACTATGGGCTTTCTGCACTTTAAACAACTCATCAAAAGATGCAAAAAGATTGACAATGAAATGTTTACCAGGTGAAAATCATCTTCACAGATTGGCACACCCACTTCAGTCTTATAAACACTGAATTTGAAGGTCCAGGAAATAGCTGGGAGGGTATTTATTTTTCCCCCATTTATCTATAGAAAGAAAATTATAGAAACCATAACAATGATATGCACGCAGTCTTGAACACCTACACTGTGTTAAACACTCCAATTTTACATCAAATTGAGCAAAGATGGGAGAACTGTTGATCCTGCTCCTGAGGACTCTGCACAGACTGCCATGACCACTCCCAGAGCTCAGTGCTGTCCGTGTGGGCAAGTCACAGGGGAATTCTGGGAATGTTCCTCCTTGTTTTGTAAGGATTCTCTAGTTAGTTAGCATTCAGGACCACACCCAACCAAGAAGTTAAATCAGAGAGGTTTGTGTGGAGCATATGAACAGGACTGTCACAGACTTAAGCCCCAGTAAGCTGTAGCTGCCATGTAGATAGCAGAGAAATGACCAGAGCAGCTGTCTCAAAGAAATCTTTGAAATTTGGCTCTGTACTCCAGCAGTGACATTCAACTGCTTCTAGCCGTGCATTGAAGGGAGTGCATCCTTTTTTATTTACATTTCCTATTACCTGAACCTGCTGACCTCTTTCCAGATAACATCTGTATTTGTTAGAGCAAATTTTTAAAAATGATGTGCTCATTCATTCATAGTTTTATCCGTTCCCCATGGTGGGAGGCTTAAAGCAAATATTCTGAGTTGAAATGTTCAACTTTCTTTAATAATGGTATCTTCTAGAACATGAGTGGAACACTGCTCAGCAGGGGTCCTCAGATCTTTGTATCGCCATGTCCTACTGCCCATTGTTTCACAACTATTTTGGCATCTTTTATGGAGCCCCTTGATGCATGGAGAAATTCTAAGTGGCTATTTGGGAGCTGGTGAAGATATTCGATTGACACAATGATATGAGAAGAAAGGGCTGGCATTGGTCTTGCACATGAAGGATTATTTCTTATTATGTATAAATCTCAGAAGTCCCAATGGACATTAAATTAAGCAGACATTACATTAATGAACATGGCCTAGATCTTAATTATACCATATATACCACAGGGTATCTGATACCTGGTTATGGATGAGTACTGACTGTCCCAGGGAAGACATCCACTGTATAAACTGAGAGAAGACTGGGTGCTGTTTTGTTCAGGAATTTACAAAGAATCGCTCACATTGTTATGGAAAATCATGGTCCCCAATGGTGATGCTGCTCTTGGCATTGGAGCTGTCCCACAACTTACTGATAATAATGTACACCCCTTATCACCCATTCCTATAGGGTTAATGTGAAGATATAAAGTGCCCGGCAGCTTCATCATGGTTTCTAGGTTGGTCATCCTCAGGAGGATTGACAAATTGAAATGTGTGTTCTATCGTGTACCCTTTTCCATGTCTTTCTGCACCACACTGTATTTAGGATGGTATGCCAGTGTTTGTTTTCACATATATTTGATACTGCAGCTTTTATTTAGGAACATTGTTGCTGTGTGGAATGGGATGTGGTGATTCTTTTGCTCAAAACTTTACCAAGAGTTGTTCATTTCTTTGAAAAGTCAGTTCCCTGATGGAAGAAAACAGTGTTCCAAATAACTGATGTCAGCCTGTGTGTTCAGAATCAGCCTGCTTGGGTGTTTGGTTTATAATATTTATCCTTATACAGGTGAGAGTATCTGAAGATTTTCCTGTCTTCTAGCATAGTCACACCCATTTACAAATGGGGAGGTGTGTTTTATCGCTAATTATCTCATCTGATCTCTCCTTTAGCTCACAAGTAAGACATAGAATTTCCATTTTTAAAAATTATGTGGGCAGGCTATATTATCCACGGCTTTCACAGGGGGTTGGCAAGAGGACCTTAGGAATAGCTGTTATGAAGGAAGGAAGACACTGGCTGGGATAGGGCTCAGATGAGGGACTGGGTGACAACTTCAAGCAGCCAATACCTGCTACGTGGAAAGTCTAAGTCTTTCTGCCTCAAGCCTCCATGGACAGTGGGCACTCAGCTTCCTGTCACACATTCTTTCTCTAGACAGCCACATGATTTGGCTCAAGACCAGTTTGCTAATTACCCATCAGAGACTTGTCAACTGAGTTCCTCCCAAGTGATTTTTTTTCCTCACCCAGAGGTTAAATATCCTTTTGTGTCTTTTTCTCCAAAATGCACTACCATATTTAACTTAGCCTTCCTTCTCTTTCTTTTATACTCTGTATACAGTCATTCCTTGATAGTCCTTCCAGAACTCTCATTAGCTAGCCAAATCTGTGTATCCTCAAGTATGGTAAATACATGGCATGATATTTGCATCCTCTCATTTGCTTTAAATTATCTCTAAATGATATTACCTAGTATTATCTATATCTATAGGGTCATATTACCTAATGTAATATAAATACTATGAAAATAGTATTATACTCTATGGTTGGAGGCTAGGGACAATAAGAAAAAGACTACACCTTCAGTACAGTTAATTTTTCCTCCCAAATATTTTTGATCCATAGTTGATAAAAGAATCCATGAAAATGGAATCCTACAGTGGGCCTATCTATCTATCTATCTATCTATCTATCTATCTATCTATCTATCTATCTATCTATCATGTTTTCTAATTTGTTGAATTTTGCAATGGTCCCCCAATTGCATTAAATATCAAACCATCATCACACACAAGTATTTGCAGATCTGCTTGCCCCTGTGATGTTCTTTATAGATGCAGCAAACAATTCAGTGTCAGCCATTGCATGGAGTTATCCTGTACTTTTAATTCTCATCACTGTGTGGTGGTTTCCATCCATCGTCTTTCATGGCTTTGATGATTTTGAACACAGATATTTTATGCAGATGCTATCCCATAGTTTGGGGTTTGGAACATTTCTTCATCAATAGGTTCAGAAGATCATCCCTAGTTTGAGATTCTGGAGATTTTCTTCATTAATAGGTTCAGCTTCTGCATTTTTGATCAGAACTCCATTAAGCAGATTCTGTGTTCTTCTCAGTGCCTCATGTTACAAGGCACTTGACATCCACTTTCCCTTCTGTGTGTGTACATATTTCACTATGGGCTCCTGAACTCATGGTCTATTCAATAGGAGATAACCATCCATTAAAATAATTTATTTTGGTGCTTAATCTTTTCCCCATTTGGATCCTGAGACTCCTGTCTAATTAAATCCTGTGGATTTTGCACATTTTTCTCTTTCATTCCAACAAAAGATAGTCTCACACATTCCTTCTTTCACTCTGCAATCAACCATTTTCCCAGGAAGTCTTGAGTCCTTTTAGAAACAGAGACCTGGTGCTGGGCCTGCTCATTACTCCTGGCTTATTTTGCTTCTAGGTCTTCCCAGGAGACAGAACCACATCTCTGGGTCTCTCCCTTAGTGTAAAGTGTATTCATCTACCTGACAGAAACCCCAGTAGACATCAATATCTCTAATATCACAGACTTATTCTAGTTTCTCCTCTCCATTCTTGATGGCGAGAACCTCAGCTTACATGGTATTGCTTTACTTATTTTCCCAGTCACCTTGTTAAGCAGTGAGCAACCTAACTACCTGGCCTCAGGGACTGGTAATTCAGTGCCCCCACTGATGCGAAGGGAGTCACCTCTTTTCCAGTCTTGCCCTGAGAGGATGTGGGAAGGAAATATTCTGTTATTTATAAAATTCATTTCAGATCATGGCAGAAGTACTTTTATAGTAAATATTAACTAAATGTGCCACCATATAGCAGTTTCCTATATATCGTATCTTACATCTCGTTTCTATTGGTTTTTGTGTCTGAAAGGTGGCTCCAGTCTTCACTTACTCCCCAACATGTACACTGTACGTCATTCGCTTCTGCTCTGGTATCTGGGGTTCATTGTGACAAGCTTGCTTTTGCTCTCCATCGGCTGGTCTTAAAGAAAAAGTTTTAAGATTTTCTTTCAATGCTCAATATTCTGACCATGATTACCAATAGTCTTATCTTCATCTTTCTCATCTGATGAGTGAAAATATTTGGTTATCAAGATTTCTTTTCTTCCTCCCTTCCCCCAAACAGGGTTCTCTGTGTATCCCCAGCTGTCCTGGACTTGCTTTGTAGACCAGGCTGGCCTCAAGCTCATAGTGACCCACCTGCCTCTGTTTCTTTGAGTGCTAGGGTTAAAGTTGTGCGCCACCACGCCCGACTAAGATTTCCTTTTTCTGATTCTGGAAAACGCACCTCTGAATGTTCCTCCTGTAGTATTCCCTCCGTTCTTTTCTGGAACCGCTCACTCAACCTACACTGTACCTCTCAGTATATCCCTTCGCCTCTCCTAATGAATAGGTCTTTTGTATTTATTTTCCTTTTTATTTATTTATTTTTCTCAGCATAGCCTTTCCTTCATTAGTTCGCTGCCAACCTCTATTGTCAGGCCAGAGTCGATCCCATTGTTGGTTTGAAGAAATCATAAATGTTCATTACTATAGCTTTTATTTGTGAGGCTCATCACTGGCTTATTTTC
The DNA here is from genome assembly GCF_964271855.1 of Acomys minous. Classification (NCBI taxonomy): domain Eukaryota; kingdom Metazoa; phylum Chordata; class Mammalia; order Rodentia; family Muridae; genus Acomys; species Acomys minous. The sequence continues at coordinate 99,397,123 of NC_140489.1, read as the reverse complement.
ATGGTTTTTTTTTTTTGCCTTTAAAAATATTTATTTTTTTAATCACTTTACATCTTGATCCTAGCCCCTTCTTCTTCTCATCCCAGTCCCAGCCCCCACCCTCCTACCATTCCCCCTCTCCTTCCTCCCAGAGAAGGGGAAAGCCTCCACCTGGTACCAATCCACTCTGGTATCTCAAGTCACAGCAGGACTAAAGGCATCTTCTCCTGCCTGTGAGTGACAAGGCAGCCAAGCTAAGGAAAGTGACTCAGTGGTAGGTAGCAGATTCAGACACAGCCCCTACTCCTATTGTTAGGGGACCCACATGATGACCGAGCTGCACATTTGCTATATATGTATACCTGAACAAGCCTGATCTTGTCTTTTTTGCCTTTTAAATGTAGGTTTTTGCTCATTCAAATAAGGTTATCCTTTCACTGATTTGTGTAAGCAGTTCTTTTCTCACTTCTCTAAAGGGCTATGGGCTGGTCTTGAATTTTATTTACTAGTTTCTCTCGTTTTTGTTTTCATTCTTACTGATGTGTATATTTTTAAATGGTTTGGAGTTTTGACTTAGGGCATCATTTTCAGGAGTGATATTCTGTTGTATTCCTTAGTATTCCATCTCTGTTTTCTCTTGTGCCTGCTTACTCCTACCTCGGTGGTTATGGTGAAAGATGCTATAATGGGTGTTGTAGTTCCCTGCTCAGTTGTATAGCCATAGAAACCACTGAGTGTGTTGGGAAGCCAGGAGGTGCCTTGGTCGGTTCCTAGTCTCTGGAGTTGTACTGCTGTGCCCCATAGCTGCACTGCCCAGCCCGTCAAGGTTCCTAGCTTCTGAAGCACCCCGGGGCTGGCCCCTTTCTACCCATTTTCTCAAACAATGAGTATCTATGGGGGCATCGGTCTCTTTCCTCATTGCTTTGACAAAACACCGGCGAGAAACATATTTAAGGGAGGAAGGGTTTGTTTTACTTTAGTTTCTCAGTGCAGGAAGGACCGGCTCCTGTCTGTGGCAAAGGAGGTTCAAGCTTGGAAGCAGCGGCAGGTTCTCCTTTCCAAAGCCTATCCCCTCCAGCTCCCTGTTTCCTTGGAGTTCAGTCCTGCATCCCTAAGGTTCCACAACTCTCCCCCAGAGACAGTGCCCCCAGCTGGGGCCCAGCGGCTTAAACACATGAGTCTTGGAGGACTTTTCACACCCAAACCCAATGGAGGAGCAGCGTCTGAGGAACTTAGCTTCGTTCTTAGTCCCATCTCAGAGAAAAGTGCATTGTAGGTCTCACTGCCTTGGTCCGACCTCGGAGCTTGCCAGTCTATCGTGTGGGAACTGTTTACAGCTGGAGTTGCCGTTCTGCTTCTCATTTTTTAAAACATTTCTTGTTGTTTTGTTTGTTTTGTTTTGTTGCTTGTGAACCTGGCTGGGTTGTGGGTTTTTTTTCTTCTTTGTTTCGTTTTGAATATATCATCACTGCATGTCTTGAGCCAGGGTGACAATGTCACAGAGCTGCTTTGATAGAAAGTTTCCCATTTCCATTGAGCAGAGGTAACATTATGGTAGAAAAGAATGTGGCTTTTAACTCAGAGGAGCTGGCAGCCCAGTCTCACTCAGAGCTCAGGGAGAATTTACCGCTAGCCTCCACGGAATCACAGACTCACCAAACACGCCACTACTTTGGGCCTTGTTTTAGCTCTCAGCCCAGGAGCTATTCCATGGCAAGTTTATGCCTATGGATACCTTTCAGTGTGGCTCACTGTGAAAACTCTCTCTGGTGTACTTTCTCATCGTGGCGGCACAATTGTCAGCCATCTTGCCTTGGGAAGGAAACTCCCGAGAGGTGCCAGCACCCCTCCCCCAAAGAACAAGCACCTTAGCAATTCCTGGGAATTAACCACCCACAGAGCGGTGTGCAAGGATATGGTCTTATGTTCTAGTAGGCAAGCTGCTAGCTGACATCCGCATAGAGTCAAAACCTATTCTTACTTTGAAGCCTACATATGTCTCCTTATAAAGGCTATCATGATGGCCCAAGAGGGTCTCTGACAAACTGGAGATACTGTTTTAGATGCTAGGGTTGTCTTTTTTTTTTCCTACTCTTTATTTCCTTTGGATCTGGATTCTGTACCTCAGATCCTTCATTATCCTTGCTACCATCTCTCAGTATGTGCTATTTGGTTTATTAAACATTTTAACTTCTTATTTCTTGGGGGATGGTATATATAGCTTATCTACATGAACATATAATTTTATAATTTAGAAGAAGCAAGCAAGGAGAGTCTATTCTGGTATCTTGCCTCTAGCTCTCCTTAGGTGGATTCTGTTTGTTCCATCACAGACTTAATGGTCTAACCAGATGGCTTATTTTACTTGCTTCTAGCATGGGACTTGCAGCTCATTCTTCTCCATGTACTCACTGAAAACCCTCAGTTTTCAGTTTGGCCTGGCAAGTGGTTCAATGCAATTTTGTAGTCCTTCCCGTGTTATCATTGCAGTCTGGGAAGAGCTACTCACAAGGCTGGTCCATAGACCAGGTAATGGTGTATTGATTGCTGAGCAGGTGGTAAGAGTGCAATTTGATTTTTATATATAATTCCACTTTTTTTTTTTTTTTTGGCCTTTTGGCTGGTTGCTGAAAGGTGTTTTAATGTTATAATTTCATTACAGGATAATAATTTTTATTTCAATGCTTGCCAGTTGTTTCGACTTTTTTTTTTCCCTTTTCTTTTCACAGACTGATCTAATGCTCTGAGACTGAATGAGGGTTAGGAAAAGAAAAAGTGTGGTGTGGTTTGTTACACCGTATATACTGAAATGGTATCTTCTCTCACAGAGGACCCAGGTGAGCCGGAGAGAAGCGGTTTGTGCTGAATGTCTCGGGGATGCATTTTTCCAAATGATGCTTCCTTGAGCTTCCATAATTTTATGAGATGCTTATGGGTGATGATCTCTATCCACCCTTGTGTGAATTAGAAATCACATGCTCCATACCATTGTCAGAGAGAACGTTTTCATTTAGTCACATAGAAAGCATTGAGAGACTTCTAGAAGAAAAACTTTCTGATGTAACATTTTCCATGCTTACTTAGGGTGCAACTCCTTGACTAAAAGCACCCATCCATATTCCACTTGGCATGGCGCACTCTTGGGGATTTTTTTTTTTTTAAACAGCTGTGCAACAGAGTCATGGATATTATGAAGTGTATTTTCATTCATAAACATGCTTTCATGCTTGACACATGCTCTGTGGTCCAAGAGACGAAGAGACATTTGTTTGTTTCTGTTGGGGGAATTAATTTGAGTTTTCATCCTATAAGAGACACCAATAACCATATAGCTGTGTGGGCCTTGTGAAAGACAACATTAGACTTTGTGTCCGGAAGTAAGGAAGAGCATCAGGGCAATGATGCCATTAAAATGAGGTGGAAAAGCTGGGCGTGGTAGCATGAGCATGGAAGCAGTATGGGTAAGAGGCAGAGACTGATGGGTCCTGGTGGCTTGCCAGCTGGTTATTCTAGACCAAATGGTTCACATTCAGTGAGAGAACCTCCCTCAAAATCTAATAGAAAAGTAGAGATGCAATTGAGGAAGACATTCTGACGTTAACCCCTGGCTTCCTCTAGTGCCTGTATGGATGAGAGCACCTTCACATATCTGCCCCCCCCCACTCTCTCTCTCACACACACATACGCCTCTCTCTCTCTTTCACACACACACACACACACACACACACACACACACACACACACACACACACAGTGATGATAGTCACTATGGTGGAAATTTTTAAGTAAAGATTTATGAAAACAACTGCTATGGACAGCTAGGAAAAGAGTTTGTTTGCTGGAGATAGCCAATCATTCAGCATCTATACACATAACAGTAACAATTAAAGAGATAACGTGTTTGGGAAAGGGACCTTGAGAGGGAGGATTTGGAGGAGGGAGGAGGAGTCCTGTTGATGCAGTGCCTGTGTATAAAGTCCTCAAGGCAAGAACATTATTATTTTAGAAAAGGAAGGAGGAAGGAGCTAATGACTTGGGGTGGGGGGGGATGCAAGTGCATTCACTGTCTTGTCTAATGCACAAAGGAGAACGGGAAAGTGGGCTGCTGTGGAGGGATGGATCTGGAGGGCAACTATGGAACAACACTCCATCCTCACCGTGGAGGTTGCATAGTCATGACTTAGGAACCTTCCTAAGGCTCTCCGATGGAAGCTCGCTAAGATGCAGACAGTTTTCAGAGACAGAGGTCCCTGTTCGCTGGCAGACATATTTCAGGTCTCTTAAATACTGGCTTCTCCTCTCTCCTGGAAACAACGCTAGGCTCATGAGTAGAGTTCTTAGCTGGAGGCTACCCAATCACTAGGTAGTCATTAGGAGATAAAAACTATTGATCATTATCTGTTTGATGCTTGTTGGAAACAGCAGGTTTCCAGCTAATATCTTTATCCACTTCTAAGGCTGTCAGCTTATTGACTCTTTTTTTTTTTTTAAAACCAGTTGATTGGAGTTTGAGGTGCAGAAGAAATTACCTGTAACCAAATGATGGGATGTTTGATCGTGGCACATGTGTAGAAGAGCATGGGAAGCTTTTGATGATCCTTTTCTCAAAATAAAACAGAGAAAGAAATAACACAGGAAGCAAGGTTTAATGATCTGCACACCACTAGTCACGTGGCATCCCTGGCTTTGCCTCATTCTCCTTGTGAGGAGGTCGTATGTTTTGAGGGTGTGGTGACAAGACGTCTGCTCACGGTTCCCTGTGGAAGCTATTGAGTCTCTCGCATATGTGACACACAGAGTCAACTGTTGAAGCCTTGGATTTCTCAGTATGATAAAGTCTGTACTGCAGCCAGATGAAATGGTTTCCTTACATAAACAAATACCAAGGGCCATTCTTGAAGTTTTGTTGTTTCCAATAAAGAGGTCCATATAGGCCCAGACTAGAGGTACCCAAGATGTCCTGCTTCCATTTTAAAACCAAATACTGTGCCATCACAGAATGAAAAGTATCTACCTCACAAATGTCATCCCCTCACTGGGGATGTAGGTCAGTTGGCAGAGATTCACCTACTACACATGAATCTCTGGATTCAATCCCCAGCACCAGACACAACTGGGTGTGGTTCTTGCTTTTAATCTCAGCACTAAGGAGGTGGGAGAAGAAGGCTCAAAAAGCAAGGTCATACAGCGACGTAGGAAGCTTAATGCCAGCCTGGAATAAGACTGCATGAGACCTTATTTAAAAAGGAAAGGAAAAGAAATTTTCTTCTGCTATTAACCTATTTATGTAATTATCTTGAAAATATATTTCACATAAGAAGCACACATTGGGTCTCATGTTTTAAAATCAAATTTTAGAAGGAGGAGAACATCCTATGTATTTAGCAAAACCATGGCACCCTCTGTCTCATTTCCCTTTGTCATGTAAAGCTGTAGGACATTGTCACTGTTAAGATAATTGATATTGATATAAACCATCAAATTTGTTCTGATTTCCCAAGTTTTATTTGAATTTACTCTTGTTTTATATGTTCTGTTCAAATGTAAAGTTTTTAGGAATGCAGTTTCATGTCTCTACTGCTATAATTAAAGCATAGAAGAGTTCTATCAAAGTCAAGGATTGGGTTTCCAATTCCGCATCCCATCTGTTTAAAGCTGCCAGTAATCATTAACCTGCTATCCTTTATGGTATTTAGCCTTGTCCCCTTAAACATGTTCTTATTTGTGAGTTTTGTATAAATGTTTGGTATTAAGTTGTGGTGATTTTTTTTCAATTTCTAAGTTTAGGGTACTTTTCTATTAAATAATGAATATGTATAAATTTTTAAAATTCTCCTTCCTACATTATTTCACGTAACCACATAATATTTGTTCTTTAACATATTGGTTCCATAGCTTAAACTGATTTAATTTTTAGTGTTGAGCCACCTTTGTACTTCTGGAACAAATCTGCCTGGCAATGGTACTTATCTTCATGCGTCATTGGATTTGTCTTGCTAGTGTTTTATTAAGGTTGTGTGTGTGTTTGTGTGTGTGTGAATCCATGTAGCATATTGGTTTCTTTCTTTTCTTTTGGCATTTTTGGTATTGTCTTTTTCTGTTTTTTTTTTAATCTCTAGTTTTAAAAATTAAAGTGTTAGCCGAGTGTGGTGGCATGTGCCTTTAATCCCAGCACAGGTGGATCACTGTGTGCTCGAGGCCAGCCTGGTCTATGAAATGAGTCCAGGACAGCCAGGGCTACACAAAGAAACCCTGTCTCAAAAATTACAAAAAACAAAACAAAACAAAACACCAAAAAAATTAAAGTGTTTAGATCACTTAATTTAATGCAGTTGTTGATATGTTAAATTTAAATTTAACATGTTAACTCTGTTTTTGATTTGTTCCATCTCTTCTTAGATCTTCTTGTCTTTGTTGTAACTTCTTTTGGATTGAGTAATGTAAAATGACTTTATCTCTTTTTTTCTACTTGTACTTACAATTCTTTGTTCAATTATTTTGGTAGTTTATTTAAAGTTCGTAGAACATATATTTAAACTATCACAACCTACTTTCAGATAATATTAAGTCAATTCAGAAAACCTTGTAATAGTAAACTTTAAATGGTCCCAGACCTCCAAGTCTGCCTGATTAACTTAGGGAACCTGCTAGGCTCTGCCTACTTTCTCTGTCCACAGGTCATGACCTAGAGACTCAAGTTGTAAGCTGGGACATCAACAAGTCTCTTTTCATTTGCTCCTCCTCTGGCCGACTTCATTGATGACCAAGTCTTGCAACCATGCTTTATGTATAGTGCTTGCTTTATTTTTTTTCCCAGGTAGGAGGCTGTGATGATTAATGCGATGTCAACCAGACTGGATTAAGAAATGCCTAGGACATTTGTGAGGTATATGTTTGGGTGGGTCTGTAAGGGGAATCCAGAGTTGACTACATAAAGGGATAAGGCCTGCTTTGAATGTTGATAGCATCATCCTATGGGCTGTGGTCCTAGACTGAATATAAAGGGACAAAGGAGAAAGCCAGCTGAGTATTAGAGCTTTCGCATTTCAGGTTTTCTGATCTACCCAATGTGAGCAAGGAGCTTAGTTAGGCATTGCTTAGAGAACAGCTCCCACTGTGCCTTATTCTGTTTTGAGAACTACACTCTCACACTGTGAGCTTAGCACACAATTCTTTCTTTAAGTTGCTTTTGGTCAGGTATTTGGTTAAAGCAGCAAGAAAAAGGACTAATACAGAGGATCAAGTCTCTTCTTACTTACAATGCAAGGGTACAATCTTTTATTTTAAAAATTATCATCATCACTACCACCACCAATATCATCATCATCACCACCACCACCACCACCACCATCATCATCATCATCATCATCATTTATTTTCCATTCTCTTCCCCTTCCCATGTTCTCTGATAGGTGGGGTCCTCCTACCGCACTGCCTGACCACAGCCTATCAGGTTTCATCTGGATAACTTGCATCCCCTTTCTCTGTGTTCCGACAGGACCTCTCCCCTAAGGGGCAGTGATCAAATCAAGGGCACCAGAGTTCTTGTCAGAGACAATTCCCCGCATCCCCTTTCTCCCCATGGGGAGAATGAGCTGTCCATTGGCTACATCTGATCAGGGGGTCTAGGTCTAGTCATCAGGGAAATGCAAATCAAAACAACTCTGAGATTCCATCTTATACATATCCAAATGGCTTAGATGAAACAAAACAAAACAACAACTCAAGTGACAACACATGTTGTCGAAGATGTGGAGAGAAGGGAACAATCCTCCGTTGCTGGTGGGAATGCAAATTTGTACAACCACGTTGGAAATCAGTGTGGCGGTTTCTCAGAAAATTAGGAATAGTGCTACCTAAAGACCCAGCTATTCCTCCTGGGCATATACCTGAAAGATGCTCCGCCATACAACAAGGATATGTGCTCAACTATGTTCATAGCAGCTTTATTCTTAATAATCAGAATCTGGAAACAACTTGCATGTCCTCAAGCAAAGAATGGATAAAAAAAAATCTGGTACATTTATACAATGGAATACTACTCAGCTATCAAACACAAAGAAATCTTGATATTTGCAGGCAAATAGATAGAACTAGAAATTATCATCCTGAGTGATGTAACCCAGACCCAGAAAGACACACATGGTATGTACTCACTGATAAGTGGATATTAGCCCAACATAGATGTCCTCTGAGGGACTCCATCCAGTGGGGGATGGGGACAAATACTGGGACTTGCAGCTGGACTCTGGGTGAAGAGCTGTGAATTATAATGAAGTGTTGAGGGATGGGAAGACAGTGGGCTGTGTTGTCAGGAGCTCCACAAGGAGACTATCAAGGCTGGTGGACCTGGATATGGTTGGGGGCACCAAGGGCAAAGGCAGAATCTTACATTGTTGCTTTGATATGAACTTCGCAGACTTCAAGCCAGGGTTAAGGAGAGAATTCTTCCATGGAAGTCTCAGTTGTTGTCTGTATGCTATATGCCGTGGGTTAGAACTTTACTCTTAGAAAAACTCATGTCATACACTAGACCCTCATGGTGTGGCAGATGTGTGCATGATGATGGAGCCTGTACTCCAGGGAGAGGTTATTTGCATAAAAGGATTTTGTTAAATGTGTACATGCCCTCTATTCCACTCATATCTGTTTGTGAATTGGATGAAATCCAGGACCATGAAATCCCACACTTCACACCTAACAAATAAAGAACTCTACATCAAAGGCAAAGAAAATTGAAGAAAAGAAATGGCATTAAATGCTTAGAGAAACAAGTAGTTCTGGTTCTGGAGGGTCCTCCAGAGTAGCTCCCTGGCTTTAGGCAAACAGGGTAATCTCACCTTCATTTACATATCCTGGCAATTCCAAGTGTTAAGAGACTTACATGGGGCCATAAAATGCCCCAGTTCTCTTTCCAAGTGTATCAGACAACTACTTTCAACAATAATTGCCTACAGCAGTTTTCCTTTTTCTCACTCTACTGTCTCTTGTATAGTCAGTCCCTGATCCCCAAGTTTCTGCCTGCCCCCTGACTATCTAGCAGCACGCCACTGAAAGGTGTTCAGTGAATCCTGCCTCTCCGGCTGAAGACAAAACATAACCCACTCAAGTTCATCTGAGCGGGAAGGCTTTAAAGCTACACAATTAACAATTCCCTGTTCCCTTTCTGTCCCCTTGTGGTCTTGGCCTCTGATAGATGGATGGCTGTATCATAACCCTACGTCATTTGTCATGTCCTGGCCCAGTGACAATATCTTCTCTGTCTCTCAAAGTCCAGGAGCTAGAATATCTGGCAGGGAAACTAAATAACTCTTGCACTTAGTACAAGGCTTCTCCTTTAGAGAGCTGCAGGGTGCTGAGGGCTAGTTTGAGACCAATGAGCTACTGAAGCATGGACCATATCAACCAGCCTACAGTGCGATTGTGAAAGCTTTATTACCACCAAGCTTGGTCTTAGGAAAATGAGGTGAATGCTTAGGAGAGGATGGGACTGTCCTCTTGCATAAATCAGAGGGCTACAGTCTTCTGGCCTCTCCCAGTAAAGTGTTGTCATAGGAATTCTTATACCAAGAGTGACCACAATTAATAGGAAAAAAAGGGGTTTGCTATGGGACCAATAACAATGACATCAACAGCAAGTACTTACCTAAGGATCGCCATGAGATTGGCTTAAGGCTTGTGGATACATAGGCAGAAGACTCTTAATCTAAAAGGCCAAAGCCCAAGTGTTCCAAAGTCTGCAACTTTTTGGAAATTTATATCTAATCTTCTGTGATGGATCGCAGGCAAACTCCAGGCATAGTAACTATGTTGTTTAGCGTTACATTTAAGCTGTGTATATTAGGTGTGTGTGTGAAACAAATAGAGTTCACCTTTAGACTCATGCTTAATGTAACCCATCTGAGGATTCAGACCTTGTCAGTCCCATGTGAATCTGTGATCTTGACTTTAATATCATATGGCCCTTGACTAAGAATACAAGATTCTTCTCTATCAAATCACAATAAAGGAGCAACTGGCTCTCTAGTCAAGCAAAATTGGTTTTTAATTTTTGACTAAACAGAAGAATTGTTTTTTTTTTTTTAAGAGAGTATAATGTTCAGGAAATAGTTCAGACCTTGGCCTGCTGGGATTTCTATATGCTTCTCTTCTTTTTCAGACCCCCTTGATATAGGCTTACTATATAATTAATTCTGGCCAACAAGATGTGGGCAGACACAATATGGGCCAAGTTGAATAAGCAATCATTTGATTACTCACGTTTCTTTCTCTCCATCTCTTAGCTCGCTGACAGCCTTGAAGGACATCTTCAAGGTAATGAGGTAGAATCATAAAAAAGAGTAGTCTGGATCCTTGCACCACTGCTTGGATGGGGTTACCTATCAGCCCACATAGGTATTGATCAATTATTTGAACTCAACTGTCCCTCCAAATTTCTTTCCTGAAGCCCAATGCCCCAATGTGAATATGAATATATTTGAGACAATGTCTATAGGAAAATAATTAAGATAAAATATGGACATAATTTGATAACACTCTGCTATACTTGTAAATGGGAGCCTAGTATAGCCTCTGAAATTCTCCACTCAGCAACCAATCGAAACAGATGCTGAGACTCATAGGCAAACATTGGATGGCACACAGAGAGACTTGTATCAGAGTGAGAGGAAGCACAGAAGGTCCCAGAGGGAACAAAAAGACCAACAGAGCCAACTAACCTAGGACCAGGGGGCAAGCAGAGACTTAAGTGCCAACCAAGGACCATGTATGAACTGGACCTAGGCCCTCTACACATATGTACCTGATGGGCAGTTTGGTTCTCAGTAAAGGGGACATCACTGGGTCTGGGAAGATGGCTCAGATGTTAAGTGATTGCTGCTTAAGTATGAGGACCTGAATTTAATCCCTAACACGCAAATACCTAGTGATCTCGGTGGTGTAACAGCACATGCCTATAATTTGAGATATGGAGAGATGGAGGTAGGAGGTTCCCAGGGCTCACTGACCAGCTAGTGTAGCTCTAGGTTTAGTGGGAAACCATGTCTCAATAAGTAAGGTGGAAAGCCATAGAGGAGGTTGAAGAATACACTTGACACTGATGTTCTCATATGTGCATCCTTTGCATGCATATCCTGACGTACACAGGAGGCACTGGAATGTTCTCCTACTCTCTTCCCCTGATGCTGTGAGGAGTTACATGGGGGAGAATACTGAGAAAGCATCTGTCCTCAAGCCAGGAAGGGAGGTCTTCACAGAACAAAACCCTAGTATGCCTAAGTCTGGGATTTTTATCCTCCAAACTGTGAAAAGTAGATCTTGTTTGCAGAAGTTAGTTATGGAATTCCAAGCTAAGCATGGATAAGTAATAAATTTGTGTTCCTTTACTCCCCTGATATCTCAGTTTATTCATTATTACAGCCAAGATGAATTTCTCTGGATTAATTCCTTCCTGGGCTTGAAAATCCATATTGCCTAATGATTATTTCTCTCTTTTTAAAATTTATTTATTTCTTTACTTTACATCCCAGTCATAGCCCCCTCTCTCCTCTCCTCCCAGTCCCACTCTCCTTCCCTCTTTCCCTGGTCCCCCTCCTCTACCCTTTAGAAAAAGGGAGCCCCCCCACCCCCCAACTACCCATCCCAGCCAGTCAAGTTGCATGAGGACTGAGTGCAGCGCATCCTCTACCATGGTGACCTGGTGAGGGAGCCCCACCAGAAGGAAGTGATCGAAAAGCATGCAATAAAGTAATTGTCAGATACAGCCCCCCTCCCCTTACTAGTAGACCCATGAAGACCAAACTGCCCATCAGGTACATATGTGTAGAGGGCCTAAGTCCAGTTCATACATGGTCCTTGGTTGGCACTTAAGTCTCTGCTAACCCTCTGGGCCTAGGTTAGTTTGCTCTGTTGGTCTTTTTGTTCCCTCTGGGACCTTCTGTGCTTCCTCCCACTCTGATACAAGTCTCTCTGCGTGCCATCCAATGCTTGCCAATGAGTCTCAGCATCTGTTTTGATTGGTTGCTGTATGGAGAATTTCAGAGGACAACTATGCTAGGCTCCCATTTGCAAGTATAGCAGAGTGTCATTAAAAAATGTCGGGGGATGGTTCTCTTGCATGTTGTGGCCAGGCATTAGCTGGACATTTCCTCAATTTCTGCTCTGCTCTTTATCCCTGCACATCTTGTAGGCAGGGTAAATTTTGGGTTGAAGATTTTGTGCGTGGGTTGCTGTTCCCCTCCCTCTACTAGGAGTGCTCTCTGGTTAGAGATTGTCCTCTTCAGTGTCCATGTCTGCTGTTAGTAGGGGGTGTCAGCTAGAGTCACCTCCATATTCTTCCAGAGGACTACCCTGTTGTGGGTCTCCAGCCTGTCTCAGAGATGCCCCAGTCCATGGTTTCTCTTCTCTCTGTAAGCCCTCTGTCCTCCTGCCTTTACCCTTTCACACATCAGATCGCCATCTTCATTTCCCTCAGCACTCCCTCTCCTAAGCTGTTCCTTCTCTTTCAGTGTATGGCTATTTCTCTTAATGGCTCTTTTTCTTGGAGGAGGGAAGCTTATTTTGATCTTATAAAGAGAGATGCTGTCTCAGCAGCTAGAAGGAACCATTTTCTTTCAAGCATTGTTCAGTCTTTATCCAGCTTATGCTAAACTCCAATAAGGGTAATCAAAGAATATAGGTTGGGAAAGTGAGTATCAGTCTTCTAATGTATAAAATAATGGGGCAAAATTGTGTTATTTCTTGGTGTTCTTGAACCTCTGTCCATCAGTGGTTTGTAGTCACATACTAGGATATCAAATAACATATTACTTGGTTGTTTGAAATTTTAGTAGATGCCCGGAGTATAAGAAAAATATATGGCAACTGCCCTCATGTATTAAAGTGATTTACTACTAGTTTATCTACAAAGAATTTGAAAGGGGGTTATCTCACACCTCAAACCATTCTCCAAGAATTAATACATTACCTATCTCCACGGTATAAAAAGGAAGGTAGAAGAGAGGAGGTGGTGATGAGTGATTCTTTTATTAAAAAGTATTAACATGTGGTCAGCTATCCCTCCACACCAGGGATAGGAAAGGATGCAGAGGTTTCTTTCAGTGATACAGATGAAAATCCCAGAGCCTTGTGTGTGTTCTTGAACCTTTGGTGGACCCGGGGGATGGAATCTGAGAGTCAGTTTGGGTGGAAGTTACAAAGCAGGATCTCGATCCTCTCCGTTTCTCTTCTCGTCTCGTCTTCTCTCCTCTCCTCTGCTCTTCTTCCCTCCTTTCCCCTTCCCTCCCCACATGCAGAGCTGCTGTAGAAATGGCCTATAGGTGTGGCTAGGTCCAGTGTATTTGTTTTATTATAGAGTTCAGACATTTCAGAGGAGAAAGATCTGCATGGGACCAGCTACCCAAGAAAATCTGCAGGAGAAGTCAGAGATGGACGAAATGCAGGGACAAATGTGGGCCACAAGAGTCTCTAGACTAAAGAACTATAGCTGACCGTAGGAAAGGTTGTACTTGTGGAGGGGTACAAGATTAAGGTCCCTATAAATAACCCACAAAGAAAATAGTTAGATTTGTAAATTTGTCATATTCTAAGAACATCAGTGCCAAATTGCCTCTATGCTCATCACTATAAGAGGTCTTGCCAGACATTTATTCTTTCTTCCTCTTACACTCATCCGGAGACACACACTAAAGCAGCGCACTTGGTGTGTTATGTTTACATTGATGGGGCAAAATACCAGAAATGTAACTTAAAGAAGGAAGAAGGTAGAATTTCTTTTCTTTTTGTTTGTTCATTCTTTGAAGAGTTCTTTTTTTTTATTATTTAAGTAATTTATTCAGGTTATGTCTCAATTGTTATCCCCTCACTTGCATCTTGCCATTCCCCCCTCCTTCCCTCTTTCACCCTATTCCCCTCCCCTAGGCCTGTGACAGAAGGGGACCTCCTTCCCCACCATATGATCACAGCCTATCAGGTCTCATCCTGGCAGCCTGCTTACCCTTGCGCTGAGTGTCACCAGGTCTCCCTACCAAGGGGAAGTGGTCAAATAGGGGACACCAGAGTTCATGTCAGAGTCAGCCCCTGCTCTGCACACAACTGTGGAGAATGTCCTGTCCATCGGCTAGATCTGAATCATACAGTGTGTGTGGTTTTTTTTTTTTTATCATATTGTTATCCAGTCTCCAGTTGTTCTCTTCCATTCTCTATCCATTCAAATTCATGTTCTTTTTCTCTCTTAAAATATGCAAAACAAAACTAATTAACTAAACGCGCACACACAAACCAAAGCCAAAACCATGGAGTCTGATCTGTGTTTGCCATCTACTGCTGAGCATGTAACCTGTACTGGTTGGGAGTGTCATTGATATATCCATTGTCACTCCATTAGTGGGGGGTGTTTTTTCTCTCTTGTATTAGCTATCAGCTGTGAATAGCTTCTTTGCTAGGGGTGGGATTTTGTACCCACTTACCCTCATTTGTGCTGTGATTCATTCTTTCTTTCTTTCCTTCCTTCTTTCTTTCTTTCCTTCCTTCCTTCCTTCCTTCCTTCCTTATTTCTTTTTGTGGCTTGAGCTTATGTAAGTCTGTGTGTGATTTCACAGTCTCTGGTAGTTTATATGTACATCTGCCCTGTTGTGTCTAGACATTGTTTCCTTGGTCACTCAGCACCACTGCCTCTTACAATCTTTCTGTCTCCTCTTCTACATAGATTCATGGGCCTTGAGGGGCAGGGTTTGATAGAGACAGCCTATTTAGGGCTGAGCAACCTAAAACCATTGTAGGTCTTTGTATTAACTACTATTTACTGCAGCAAAAAAAAAAAAAAAAAAAAAAAAAGCGCTTTTCTCTTGAGATTTGAGTGATACACTTATCTGTGAGTATATCTATGTGTCATTAGGAGCAGTTTTATTGCAATTTTCACTTAGCAGGATAAGAGCGGCATGCTTTTCCCAGGGCTCATCACCTCTCTAGTCTCAGATTCTCGATCTCATTAACAGTATCAGGTCTGAGTTTCTTCTCAAGGAGGGAACCTTAAATTTAGTTTTAAAAGTGTGGTTGGTTACTCTGCTAACATTTCTGCCACTATTTCACTAGTAGGTCTATATCACAGGCAGGTTGTTATTATTTCTGATTCTCTCAGTAGCCTTTGCACTGTCAAAACACAGAGACGTAGTCCTCCTCATATGTATATCATCCCTGTGGGTAGTTACCAAATATGTTAAGTGGAAACCAATGAAAAAAGACATTATTTATTGGTAAATTCTGAGGGATATGTTTGATATATCATGCACAAAAGCATATTTAGCTTTTAAAGATGGGTCTTAAGCTTTATTATATATTAAATTATATTATAATATTTCATGACCTATGTGAGTCCACCCAGTATTCAGGTATATAGTTCTTTTAAGTGTGTCCTATGGCAACCTAGAGAGACAGGTATGCACTCTGAATAGCAAGAGTGGTAAAGTTGATAATTGGTTAATTGCCTTTATGATGACTATTTTCCCCAAAGAGGACAGCTAATTAATTGAAGAAATAGAGGTAGGCTGGGGAGTTTATCATAGGTCTAGGTCAGCAAAGATCGTTGGTATCACAAAAGAAATTATGTATTCCACTAATGCCTTGGAAGTTGAGAGATTCAACTCAAAAACGCAAAGATGAAAGCTTGAGCAAAGTGTTATTCAAGTTGGATTGTATGCCAGGAATTAATGCCTTCTCCTTTAGCAAGAGGCCAGGGGTTGCTGTTTCATGGATCTGCCATCCCGTGTAGAAGGGGTCATAGGTGCAAATGTTACACATATAAGTCATTTTAAACCCAACTGTGCTTGGTAACCTGCTTAGAGGTCTCAAAGGCAAGGTGGCTGGAAATATGCCAGGGCACAGGGATTTAGCTTTAATAGGCTCAGGCACTGGTATTTTGTTTGCCTGCTGCTCCTGATCATTTTTCTTTTCTGCCTTTTATTTTTCCCCTAGACCTTTTGGTACCCAATGATTTTTGATTAATTTATTTACCAGCGCTGGGTGATTGATGCTTCTTGGTGCTAGTACTTTGTAACTTTCCAATTCTCCTAGGTGTCAGTGTGACAGCTCCCCAATGATGGATTAGACCTCCATCCCTTGCTCTTTTCTTTCTCCCTATGTGCCAAGGCTCTTGGTTTTAGAAAATGTAAATATTTCTAAATGCAAATTTAATTATTAAGAGAACCCAATAAAATGTACAAAGATCTATGAGGTTTCCATACTTCTTTACTCTTACATTGAAACCCAAGGAGTAGAGGGGGGGGGTTTGTTGTGTTTTAGATTTGGAAAACTTTTTTTCTTTGGAGAATCTTCTAAGCTTCTTTCTAACTTTTGACATCTCCTGGTATCTCACCTTCTTACCTTCTCAGCTGTCTTGCTGGGTTAGGTAAACTCATTTTCTTTATTAATACAGGAGCTGGGGTTGGTGGTGAGAAAGAGTACTTGCAGAAAAGTCCTTACTCTTCATCAAGTTCACAATGGGGGAGGCATTTTTATACTAAGTCCATAAATGTTTATTGAGGACTTATTGTATGCCTGAAAGACTTGAGAGCTTTTGTATAGTATATTAATTTTTTTTCTGTATTTTATATACAAGAAGGCTGAGGCTCTTGGAGGATAATCTGTGTATTTTAGGTCATATCATCAGGAAGTGATAGAGTAATGGTTTCAACTCAGTCTTTTCCAGTTTATAAATTTGTATTGTTTTTCATGATCCTGAACAGATTAAGGGACTCCAGAATCCAATGGACATGTCTGTGTGGGTTTGAATCCAACTTCTGGTATCAAATCTATATATTAGTCAGAGTTTTCTAGAGTAGCAGAACTATCTGTCTATAAGTATCTATCCTTTATGTATCTGTTTATCTATCTAACCATCCATCCATCACATAAGTATGTATGTATGTATGTATGTATGTATGTATGTATGTATGTATATATGTATGTATTTATGTATCATCTATCATCTATCATTATGTATCTACATATCTATCTATTCATGTATATATGTATGTGTCTGTCTGTCTATCTATCTATCTATCTATCTATCTATCTATCTATCTATCCTTATATCATGTTTAATTTCCAAATGACTCATAAAATTTGGAGGAAACTTGTATTGGTTTATTTTTATATTATTGTAACAAAATACTTGAGCCATATTACTAGCTAAAGAAAAGTGTTTTATTTTGGTAGATATTCTGGTCCAAGTTTGAGGCCTTGTATCTAGTGATAACCTTCTTGTTGGCAAAGTCTCAGGGAGATACATGGTATCATATCACTAGTGATAGGGTTTACATGTATGTGTCTGTCTGTGTGTGTGTGTGGTTTCTACTCTGCTAGTTCTCCATAATGTGTATGAACTATCAACACATGTGCCCTCCATAGCACACACAAATCACAGCATATCTATAAGTGTCCTTGAAGTAGCTAGTTCTCAAGATTAGGTAATTAGACGCCAAGTTGATCAACTATATAAAAATCACTGTGGATGTTAACAAAATAAAGATTTATGAGCTCACAGTTGCTATGCTGTATGTATAAAACCTGAGCAAGTTGAGGCCAACCAAAATCCCAACACAGACCAGCTAGAGAGCCATAAAGTCTTACCCCTAGCTGAGATGTTATTGACAACTGATGGCTATTGGGAGAGGGGGGGGTGGTTTTCTTTATGTGCTTAGCTCTTGGTGTTTCTGTGAATGGCCTTACACCACTGGACTTATTGGGCACATGAACTCTACACAGTGGTTCAAAAAAGAACACATGAAGTTGGGAGGAAAGGTGGCGGTGGGGGGATGTGAGAGAAGTTGGAGAGGGTGAGTGGAAATAAATTTGATAAAAAAAAAATAAATTCATGTTTGCAGTTCTCAAACAGTAAAATTTTAAAAAATGTTGAAAAGCATCAGAGATTCATGAGCCTTTCTAAAACTGTTAAAGAGTCTGGGGTTGACCCAAAACTAAGGTTTTGACGACAGAGTAACACTCACGGTATGCCTTATTCCAGTTCTCAACCAGGGTTATTAATAAGTGCGGGGCATTTAGTGACATCTACATTGAGCAATGAATAACACAGAGCCTCTTAGATATTTGCTATGGCCCAACTCATACTCACCTCACAGAATTCTGGTAAGTTGCTCCTCACAAGCATCTGCCATGCATTCTTAGCTGCAGTCCATGGTG
This sequence comes from Acomys minous, assembly GCF_964271855.1. Lineage (NCBI taxonomy): Eukaryota > Metazoa > Chordata > Mammalia > Rodentia > Muridae > Acomys > Acomys minous. Next base: position 99,378,949 of record NC_140489.1, on the reverse strand, counting down.
CTCACTGTGAAAATCACAGCTTCTTAAGCAGTGGGTCCTGGACTGCAGCTTGGAGTGTGTGTAGGATCGGCTCCAGTGTATGTTTTCTGAGTTCACATGACTGAAAATTGAGTTGCGGTGATACATGTGGTGACTCAGAGTTACTCCTGGCAGGGCCCACTTGTGCTGCTCTGTGTAGCTTCACTGCACCCTTGCTTCTGAACATACAGGTCTGCTTTGCCTCACTGTATGCTGTCAACGCGATCCAATGGAAGTAAGTACTTCCAGGGTCACTTTGGCTCAGATTTAAGACTCTATTGCATGTAATGAACTGCACTGTGCTTTCACTGAACACACAATACTCTGCTTCTCAATAAACATAGTGGCATAATTGCAGAAAAAGAAGACTTCTAATACTTTTCTGTCACTGTTCCTCAGCACGGAAGTATCAAACTAGTGTGCCTTGAGATTACATTGTGTGACAATGCTTGCTTTTAAAAGATGCCTTTGAGTTAACTCACTTGAGGTTTATATAAATTTATTCAATGATTTCTGTTTTAGGATTAGGACAGAATTTCCAACAATTTCTAAAGTGGCCCTAAACATACTTTTGCTAGTTTGCACTATATATTGCAAAGTGACAATCTCAAGATTGATCGAGTCTGAAAAAAACACTGAGTACTCTGTGTCTTAGAGTGTCAAATATTTAGACAAGGTTTAATTATTTGTGTTTTAAAAAACTCCACTTGTATCTCACTGGTATTTATAATTACTTTAATCTTTGATTAAGAGTAAAATTAAATGTACACCAAAGAATTGTTTTTAGGATTCTTATCATAAGTAGTTGATTCATATATACTTAGGCTGTATTCACTTAAAATTTTTTTTTGGTGGGGGGAGTGAAAGGGCTTGCAAGTGGAAAAGCTTAAGCCTTGGTATAAATCACAAGTACTTCTCACTGAGGTTGTCCATGTGCTCAAGGGTGTAAAATGCCCTAAAATGAATGTGCCACCCAGCTACTATCACACATCCCCAAGGCTGCTGTTATCATTGTCCTCACTTTGCAGGTGAAGTCTTTTTATTCTGGAGACAAATTATACACACACACACACACACACACACACACACACACACACATATTATATGTATATGTATATTCTTTTCAGATAGTTGCAGTAAACATTCTTTCTAACTCTCCAGATTTTCATAATTTAGATGACTCAAAAACAGCCAAGGACTGACATTTTCTAAGCCAAGATGCTGACTTGAAAAGGTAAAGGCTGCCTTCTGGAGGGTCCATGATCAAGTGAGGGAGAACCACACGATCTTGTGTGTGAGCTTTGCCTCTTTAACTAGCGCATGAGTCCTTGAGGGCAGAGTCTTAGCATCACCTCCTCCAACTATGGGTGGGAGTAGGTGTAGAGTGAGGATTCAGTGAAGACACAGTCATGAAAGGATCTGGACACAGTCACCAAGAATTCCGTTTATTTGTAGTATTTCCTGAGTGAATCAAGAAAGGAGGGAGTTGGAGCTGAGGAGATGGTTTGGTGGATAACACACTTGCCAAGAAAGGCTGACCACCAGAGTTCTGATCAAAGCTGGGCTGGTAGGTGGTAGCCAGCCTGCTATTGCTTGGGCAATCAGAGAGGGGACCCCAGGGTAAGCCTGGTTAGCTAGATCAGACAGGTCAGAGAGCTCTAGGCTCAGCAAGAGACTCTGAGTCAGTAAATAAAGATAAACGCAACAACCTCTGACCTCTACACATGCACCCACATGCATGCAAGCACATGTAACAATACACATAAACACCCCATATACACATGTACATATGTGCACACAACAACAAAAAAGGAAGATTTAGGCTTACTCATGGATTACTGAAGCACAGGTATTTGAGGTAGCTTAGAAATTTCGTTGTTGTTCCTATTTCTGATAGGTGGGGAATGTCTCCCTTGGATACAATGGCTGTTTAACATAATTTCATATACCCTATGGAGAAAATATGGCACATTAGATTAAAAGATAAAGGCATCTATCTGTGTCACCAATTTTCTTCCAGGACCTTGAATGTACCCTTATTTTTTTTTGCCTTGACTTTGCTCATCTGCCAAATGGGAGTACCAGTCTCTTATTAGTTCTCAGGGCTGTGTGCAAGGAATGAATTAGCTATTATTAATGTGCTGCAAACTTCTTGGTGACACTAGCTACATAAATATAGATTGTTCTTGTTTTCAACAAGTGATGCTAAACAAAACCAAGGAATATTAAATTATGAATTTACAGAAGAGATAAATTATGGAGGTAGTTATTATTTAAATTGGAGAAATATTTCTCATTTTCAGCCCAGGGTTCCTTTACTAACCAATCTGTCTTGTGCTTTAAAAAAAAAGTAATTCAATTTACAAAAATTTGATTTGTGTGCAACTTTTTGGAAACATTTATCATGTAAAGTGAGACATCATCTGACTAAATTAGAGAATTTACCACTATGTTTTGGCTTAGGATAGATATCATTTCCTCCAAGAACGAGAATATTGGCAAATTAAATCTCACATCTCCCTTTCTCAAACCAAGACCATCCAAGTCCAGTTTGGAAGCAGCGGGCCTGGTAATTAGCGTTAGCGGCAGAAACACTTGGATGCATGCTTTTGATCTGTTACAAACCACCAGTGACCTCAAGTTCACAAGGGCTCAGTATTCTCATCTGGAAAATGAGATTGGTGGAGACGATGGTCTCTTCCAGCTTCAGAGTTCACTGCTACAAGGAGTGATGCAAGCTCACAAAGGACCGGCGCTGGCGAGCTGTCAATGTGTAATAAATCAAAACATCGATGGATAAACAAAGTCCTGGCTTTCATTTCTTTCCACCCGATTCTGAAAACCCTAAAGCGGAGCTCCAAGTTTACAAATAAGAAAATAAAAACCAGCTCAGAAAAGCGGATTCTTTCTTCTTCATCGACTTAACCTCTCCTGACCATTCTTACAGCTATCAGCTTGGGTGCGGGGTGGGGGAGGTGTGTCCCAGGATGGTATTTTGATGGCTCTTTCAGAAAAACAAGACACGCGGCTCGAAGGTCATGCTAAGCTGATCCACAGAAACTGTGCCTCTTACGTTCCACCGCCTACCATTGCATGCTGGAGTCACCGTGACACAGAGGTAGCTCGCCCTGAGACTTGCACTCGGTCCCTCCACGTTTCCCCCACACAGGTCTGTGCTGCCATAGCAGCGAGGCTCGTGTCCTGCTGCTACTGACTCTGCCCCACATCCATCAGTTAGACTCCTTGTCTGAATCTAAGCCCTGACCAACCGTGCCTTTCATGCTTTCTGGTCTCAGCTGCCGTGGCAAAGGCGTTCCTCCTTTCTTGGAGTGGAGGGAGAGCTGCTAAGGAACTCCATTAGCATGCCGATGGTACACGGATCTCACGGGGTTTTGGCCTCAGCCGTTTGACTCTAATCAGAAAATAATTTTTTTAGAAAGATTTGTCAGTGTAAGAAAACAAGCCCCTGAACTAAATTAGGATCCGGATTATTCTGCCCTCCCCTCTCCGTGTGCAGCGCACAGCAGACCAAGAACCATCAGTTTTTGCCTGAGGTTCATTTATCTCCCTGTACATTTTTATCTGTTGCCCCCATAGGCTGGTGAGGCTTACAGTGTGAAAGTAAGGCTCTCCAAGGCTTGGGTCTTGTCCTTTCTCCCTTCTTATAGGTTGGCACTCTTGGCAAGAGATCTTATCTTCTGGCTTTTGATTCTGTCTTTCTCCTTCCATGTTTTCACTTTCCATAGGAATGAATTCATGGCATGTCTCCAGGAAATTAAAGTGATCCATTATCTATTGTCTCCCCATCACCGAGGCAGGGATAATAACATTTAACCCACCTTTGCAGTATACTAAGTGGCTTGTCAGGATCTCTTCTTTCAAAGCACAACTTGGAAACACTTTAATAAATGCTCGTTAACTGGATGCTTTCAAAATACATGGGGTCAAATAGCGAACTGCTCCTTAACAACTGCTTTAGCAAACAGGACTCTGGTTGTCATTAACTCTACTTCTACGTCTCTTCTCTCCTTCTTTCCAATGATTCCATTTCTCCAGTGACGTGTTATCTCCATCCGGATGTGTCGTCTATGGGGGAACCTGGATCCTGCTCACTACAAACCAGCCATTTCTGTTACTGTAAACATTCCTATCTCTTAAGCTGGTGGCAGTGGGGTTGTATGACCCATCACATTGCCAGTAATTGACAGTACTGAAGTGACTCAGTTTGGTGGCGGAGCACAGTGACAGTGTGGGGCTGGGCTGATGTCATCCACTGTGGTCCTACGTTTTCATTTTTCAGTACAATTAGAAGCCTAATCACACACTTTGGGAAATCTGCTTTTGCATGTCAGACTGAGTTTCCCATCCTTGCCATCAGCCCAACCACTAGCCTGAAGCCTGGGTGTCACTCACTGCTAGTGAACAGGACAAGATGCAGGTGTTCATTTTATCTTCTTACCTCTCCTTCAGGGAGGCTAAAGAGTGACAGACAACCCATGGCCTAGGGAAGATGCTCCCCAGAATGGAGTGTTAACTTTTTCTCTCATCCTAAGGCAGGGAAATAAAGGGAACGAGAAGTTTTGCTATACTTTGAATCTGAAATATCCCCATGTTGATGACACTATTGCCAGAGAAGCATGAGCAAACTTCTACTCACTCCAGACAGGGAGCCGAGCACCAGCCAAAGCATGGGTACCACCGAAGTCCAACTTGAGTTTTATTGGGGTGATGTACAGAACCGTGGGTGAGGGCTTACTTATGGGAGCAAAAATGTCTCCAAAACCAGCCGCGCCACCCAAAATTCCATCCCAGTATGGGTGAAAACTGACAAAAGATGGAAACACAGAACACGCTGTGCAGCCTTTAGGCGTCTCAACGTGTACGATATCTGTGCGCGTTACTTCAATTGGTTTAAGCCTTTCCTAGGTCACTCAGATTGTCTGACTGTCTCTTTCTCTCTCAGTAGTCCTTACTGCTTATATCTGCCTGGGGAGTGAGGGACCTAGTGTATATGGTCAGTTTCAGGGACTTCCTGAAACTGTTTTGAGTTGTTTATTTCTTGAGCTTAGTAAGCTTCCCTGAGTGTTGGGATGCTACCCACACCTTAAACGGCATCGTGTTGTTTAAGTTCCCTACAAGCATCCTAAATCTTAAGAAGCTTTCACCCAAGTTGGAGGTTTTAATCCCAGAGTAAACTGCTAACAACATCCCCTAGCTTCATGTCTGAAACTCTTGGCCGGCCTTAGGAAGTGGTTCTTGGCTTGTAGAAGTATGCCACTATGGGTGGCCTGTGACGGTTATCCCTACTCCTCCTTCTGCCTGGAGTCTCTCTGCTTCCTAGTCCAACAAGATAGGCAAAGTCTCTGCCACAACCTCTTACCATGATGGAGCCCCGTCTTCTGCACTGTGGTGGGCTGGAATCCTCTTGAAACCAAGAGCCAAAATAATCCTGTCCTTCTTTCAGGTGCTCCTGCCAGATGTTTTGTTAGGCACAAGAAAGCTGAGTACTGTCGCTGTTAGGAATGTTCTCAGCAGCATCTGATGGCTCTTTCACCTGCATGGAGTGAACTCAGTTCAAACGAGGGCTGTCTAGGTATTTCTAGAAATGTCATTCTGTCAGCTCTGTGAATATTTTTTTTTCATTGCTTTCTGATAATTCTTCCCTCTCAATTGAGGTGCCTGTGTTGATAAAATCCCCTGCAACCTGTTTGAATAGGAGGCTCCCAGAACAAAAATATCTGAGTCATAAGGGATGTCCACGATACCAGCGAAATTCTAGGAAAATTGGAATGTTTTCATATCTTTACTTTGTAAGAGCCATGGCTTAGAAGAGCTTGGAAAGAACTCATTGAGTTTACCACACAAAAGCATGGGATGCAGAAACTATTCTTGCTCCACTGAAAACCAGACATAGAACCAAACAAGGTCCAGCTCGAATCTCCCAGGAAGCTCATTTGGCAGTGTTTTATGTTCTGAACTCAAGGGATGTGTTCCTCGGAAAATCCAGAAGCATCCAGGCTCTCTGCCTAAGCTCGTGGGCTATTGAATAAAGTTTTCTCTCCACCTCACAGAAAGGCTGAGGAACAAGACCTCAGATATTATTATACAGGTTGGTAGATTCCATGTGTGACACTCTCTCCCTCCCCCCCACACATGAAGATACCACTGACACGGTAGAGTTCAGGAAAAGAGAGTCATGCTAATGGGCGCTTATTTGTCTATATTTTGCATGGCCACCTCACATCAGCATCTCCCCAGGTCTACTCAGAGAACCCTAGTGTGAAAACTTCTGACCTCATTTAACTGTTATATTTTGCAAGTCAAGTCACTGAGGTTGGGAGATGCTGGTTTAGCCTTGTATTTGCAAGTGTGAATAGAATTTGGCCAATAGATGCTTTGAAAGCATTAATCTTTCTGGGTGGGATGTAGGAAAATTTCACTACAAGAGCCAGAGTGATGCCATGGATGTTCATTTTTGCAGTCAGGGCAAAAGGAGAGGACTTCTGCTCTCTTCTCAAAGTTCCCTTGAACCCCTTGTTTCTTTCTGGGCCTTGGCTGTTTATACAACCTAGCTGGGTTGGGGATGAGCCCACAGGAAAGACTTTTCTTCTGTGCTAATGCAGGAAGGAACATGGCATTGATCTTCCTGCAATTATAAGCTCAATGTGTTTCCCTCGAATTTTTTAGAAAAACCAAAGGTACTTTGCAAGTGCAATAGAGCTTCCAATTAGGCATTTAAGTTCCCCATTTCTGTTTCCCTAATGACTTGACTTGCTCTCTTGCTTTATGAAATGAAAATAGCTTTATTTGGGCGTGAGAATGCTGCTGATTGCATGCTTAATATGCCTTTGCAACAAGCGGCACTGCCTCTAGAATAAGCGATGGATAGAATAATACATTTCTCTGCTCCTTTCTCCTACATATTTATGGTTACTTCTTCAGCTCCAGACCTGTATTGACAGGGGGCGGGGGGGCAGTGCAGTCTTGGTAGAAATGTCCAGAAGGCTAGGATGTTAAACCTACAAAAGGAGAACTATTTCTGAAGTGAGTGTACCAGACTTAGGATTCTGATTGTGGGGAAGACAAGTGGGTCACGGAGTTATAAAATACTGAATAGTAGGATGTAGAGATGATGGGGGAGGGGGGGAGGGACAAGCGATGTGGGGGGAGGGGAGACACAAGGATACCTGCTGTGCTTTAACAAAGGAACAGAGGAAGCAAGCATGGTGGGTGGCACAGGCCTTTAATACCAGCACCCAGGAGGCAGAGGCAGGTGGGACTCTGTGTGGGACACCCCAGCCTTGTCTCCAGAGCAAGTTTCAGGACAGTCAGGGCTACATAGAGGAAACACTGTATCCAAAAAAAGGGGGTGGCACTAAGACCCTTTCCAGACCCCATAAGGAAGTAGTGTTCTGGGTCAAGGGGGAGGTTGACTTGACAACAAAGCAGGTTAGCTATTCCCAACTTTATCTTTGGACATTGCATGGGGATGGTTCCAATTTCCAGAAACCAAGCATCATTCCTTCTCCCACTTTCTGAACTACCAAAGTCACTGAATAGACTGTAGCTCTGCGGGTCTTTCCTATGACTGACAGCGCGTTTTTAAATGCTTCAGCAACCTCTATTCTTTTCACTGCTCAAATCTTCCTCATCCTTCAAGCCACACAGAGCACAGGATCCTCTAAAGACATCTCAGCAGGACTCTGCATGCTTATTAACCCTTTCATCCTGTACTACACTCCCACTGTTGTCCCCTGTGTAATAGATCAAGTTGTATAGTTTTCTGCATTCGGTTGGACCCAGATCAGTGCCCTGGATGGCTTATCCTTTGGCATCAAGCAGTAGAAACACACATGAGGACTATTAGAAGCAGCACAGCCTCTTTTGCCATCCTGACAAGCTTGTGGAGGATGCCCTCTGGTTCCACACTACTATTGTGTGGTGAACTGTATGCTTGTTAGCTGCAGAGACCTCTGCAGAGAAGACCACAGCCACGCCCCTGGTATCTGGGTACTTTGCAGTCTGGGGAGAAAACCACCTCTGCTCTAGTTTAGGATGCTCTTAGCTAGCTTTCTTGTCTAAAGTGCCCTTGAATGGAAGTGAGATTATAGAGGACCCTGGCCATTGCTGCAAGGCAACTGTGACTGAAACATAGTAAAGCACACCTTTAATCCCAGCACTCGGGAGGCAGAGGCAGGTGGATCGCTGTGAGTTCGAGGCCAGCCTGATTTACAAAGCAAGTCCAGGACAGCTAAGAATACACAAAGAAACCCTGTCTCGAAAAACAAACAAACAAACAAACAAAAAGAGAGAGAGAGAGAGAGAGAGAGAGAGAGAGAGAGAGAGAGAGAGAGAGAGAGAGGGAGAGGGAGAAAGGTCTCCCATGGTTCAATTCCTTCTTATTTCTGGGAACACTCTGGGCCTTCCTTAAAGCATATCACCTGCTCAGCAGTGCTAGCTGGCCTGCTGATGGGAAGGCCTGCTTTACCAGTCTGAAGGAGACCCTGAGGTCATTGTGTCCATTCCCCTGCCTTCAGGCAGGATTAGTGATAAGCTGGCCCTGGCAGAGGATAATCTCTTCTACTTGTAAAAGCTTCCAGAGCAGTCCCGACTCTCTCTGGAGACCATTCATTGCAACTTTTAACAACTTTCACCATCAAGAAATTCTCCCCCATAGCTATCCTAAATCCCCTATGCTGAGGATTAAGGTCTTTTTCTTATTCTATCCTCAGTAGCCACTGCCAAGACTTAGTCTGCACTGCCTAAGAACTATTCTGATACCTGAAGATTGAATGAAATCCTGCCTGCCTGTCTTTCCCTGATGAATAATCCCAGTTTCCTTTCCTCCCAGGCCCCACTGCCCACCTGCTTATCACCTTTGAGGCTGCCTCCTGAGTCCCACTGAGGGATAATCTCTCCAGTGGGAAGGGGGCCCGGATGGGCCAAGAAGCCTAGTAGGTCTGAAAGTCTTTCTGGAACTCGTAACTAGGACAATTCTTTTCTATCCATGAACCTTAGGGGTGCTTGTGTTGATAATGATAACTCAGCCTGTGGAAAAATGGTCACCTTTTATCTTCCCAGCTGCCAAATATACTCCACCCTCCATCTGTACAGGGAAAATTGTGTCATCCCCACCAGAAATATCAATGTACATTTCCTCTGGACCAGAACTGACAACCTCCACTTGTAGAAGTAAGGTTTAAGGAGAGTTGGGATGATCCAGCTCTCTGTGCAGTGTTTTGCAAAGCAACTGTTTGTCAAAGCAAAGACCTTGACAACTTGGTTGGGTGAGGATGCTCACAGCCCCCAAACAGTGCTCTGTTGAGGCAGAATCATCACCTAGGTCTTGGCGATTTCCTTCCTCTTTTCTTGTATGTTTTCAGACTTTTAGGCCTTTATACCCTCCTTTCTGTTGGGTACTGGTGCCCTCAATCTGTGTTTCTTTGCTTGCATGGCACTGGCTAAATACTCTATCCTTTTTCCTCTTTACCTGGCATACTACTCCAGCAGTGGCTAACTCCTAACTCCTACTTGCATAAATCTCAGTTTCAAAAAGCACTGGATGTTCACAGCCAAAATATGCTCATTCTCTTAGCAGGCCCATGCGTGGGTGGGCAGCCAGATTCCTCAAGAAACATGGAGGAGAGAGAGTTAAGACAAAGACATTCGACAATGTGTTCCATAATTAAGACGGATAGCAAAAGTCAGTCCCCCAGAAGGTGAACTGAGTTAGGTGGGGATTATGTTTAGAGAACATGGCTAGGGCAGTAGGAGAAGCTTCCTGGGCCAAGTTGGGTTGCGTGGGTCCTGGGTGCAGATGAATGTTGGCAAAGGTAGTACAGGTGAATCTCTTAAGGAAAAAAAGAAAAGAGGCACTTAAGTGGCTCCTAGTGCCAGTTGTGTTCTGTCTACACATTGTACTTTCCAGTTTTGTTTTTTGTTTTTGCATCTCTGCTTTCTCAGGAAAAAAAGTTCCCTTTATTTTTCATTGTTGTTGTTTACCACCACCACAAAATAGCCTATGAGTGCCTCTTTGCTGTAACCATTCCAACCTCGGGGCTCTCTTTAATGTTCTGCAGAAACTGGTGGGCTGTGATTGGTTTAAGATGCGTGGGATTTGCATTCTGTTAGTCCTTTGGCCAGAGTGGCAGGAAGGATGTGGGCTGGCCATCGCTGTGGATGCAGTTCTTCTCTGACGGTTGAACAATCTCCTTGGCTTGTCCCATTGTTCTGTGTGGCAGTTTTATTTTCTCCATATCTTTTGTGTAGTTGGAAGAACTATTATCAACTTTGGCTTTCATGGATAACAAGCTAGACAAAGGTATACTTCAGAATAGTACATGAAATTCTAAGACAGTCTCTGAGGTTCTTATTCCCGATGTATGTGCCATATACATCTTCCCTTGAGTGTGGCCAGAAAGTGAGATGATGATGTGACTGTCACTCCAGTAATTAGCTTAGTCTTTTTTTTTTTTATGGCAACCAGTGTCAAAGTTGGCTGGCAGGAGAGTCAAAAGTTTATTCCCTCTAAAGATGAAAGATTCTCTATGTATGCAAGGGATTCACTTGAGGAGGAGTCTTTGCTTTTAGCTTTGAAGATGGAAGAATCGTGGTAAGGTATGAGGACAACTTTTTGGACCTCATAGAAACCTTAGTCCTGTGATTCTTGGGAACTGAAGTCTTCTGGCTATTGTTTAAATATGGCTTGTCCTCTCTACAACATCGCGTTGAAACTTAATTCCCAGTGTGAAGTATTGGAATAGTAGGAACTATCTCAGGATCGTATTTAGAAGTGGGGAATTAGGATTAGGCCATCATGATTGAATGGTGGTGGCGCTTCAAGGAGGAGGAGGAGGAGGAGGAGGAGGAGAGGAGGAGGAGATGGAGGCTGGAGAGATGGCTCAGTGGTTAAGAGCTCAGGCTGCTCTTCCAGAGGACCCAGGTTCAGTTCTCAGCACTTACACAGCAGCTCACAACTGTCTGTAACTCCAGTTCCAGGTGACCTCCACCCTCACACAGACACACATTCAGACAAAACTCTAATGCACGTTAAAAAAAAACACCAAATATACAATTTTTAAAAAGATCAAGAAGGGGGCTAGACCAACAGATACATACACCCAAGCTTTTCATCTTTTGTCATGTTCTGAGACCATGGGATTCTGTCAGGGAGACTACTATCATCACCAGATGATGTGCTCCTTGACTTTGGAACAGAACTCTTGAGGTAAAATAACCCTCTTGTCTTCATTCTTACCAGTTTCTGATGCTGTGCTATTAGCAGCAGCATTCACACTGTGACTTTCTCACACTTCAGAAGCATGCCAGAAGACCCAAGGCTCCAGATGAGGCGGCAGTTACTTTGGAGCTCCAGTTCTATCTAGTTTTACACATTCTCAGCCGAGCACCAAGAAATGCTGTGCCCAGGCTTCTGGTCTGCAAAATTGTGAGCTAATAAGTGGGTGTTGTTCTCGGCTGCTAAGTTTGTGGCAATTTGTTTTTCAGCAATAGAAAATTAATACATGAGGGAATACATAAAAGTAAACATGAAAAATTCAATAGTGGTAAGTGTTGTAGAGAAGATTAAAATCCAGCATTATAATGGAGCTTGGGCTCCATGGCCACATTAGAAGCTGTGGTTTCAGGAGGCCATACTGGAATGATGTTCAGACCAAATGACATATATGGAGAAGTCTGATGAAGAGAAGCAAGGGTAGGGGGTTGGGGGGGGAGGGGAGCTGATCAGATGAAAGGAATCTCAAGGACTAAAGTGGTTCAATATGCTTCTTCTCCAGAGGAATGTGTGTGTAGAAAATGCACATGACCATTTACCCTTGTGCTCAGACTAGGGTGACCTTGGTAAATGCTTGTAGACAGATAATGGTAAAGTTTGTCCTCAAATGGTCGTTGATAGAACTGACTCTGGCCAGGATTACCATGTGCTAATTTGATTATCCATCCATTACCTAATTTGTTCCATAGACACGTCTGGAGCATCCAATGTGCCCATCTTATATAAGACTGTGGGTATCTTATCCCATTGGGGGCTATATTTGTTTCTACCTCCTAAATGTTAAAGTCCTGTCCTGAAATGGGACAGAGTTAGGAGGTGGGGTCTTAGGGGGCTACTTCAGTAATGAGGGTGAAGGCATTATTAGTGTCCTCACAGGAGGAGTAAAGGGAGGACTCTTCTTTTCCTTGCTCTCTATTACTTAAGGACACCAATGTTCTGCAAGCCTGGAAGACAAACCTCACTAGACACTGGCTTTGTGGCCACCTTATTCATGGATTTCTTGGCTTTAAAACACAACAGATAAATTTCTACTGATTAAACTGCATGGCCTGTGGGTTTTTATATTATTGGGCCCAGCTATTGGAGATAACACCTCAGACAAGCAATTGGTGGACCTTTCCTTTGATGAACTTAGATATTTTTGAAGATAAGACTTTTTTAAAAATAAAAAATAACCCAACCAACTGAAGAAAGTAACAACAAATGAAGCTAAATTATTAAGAGGAAATCAACAAGAAAACTAAATGTTTGGATCTAGAGGTTCACATAAGGACAGACTCTAAGTTCTGAAGGTGTAATTTAATGGACAAGCCATTGCAGAAATCAATATAGATTCTGTGCCTCTTGTTTTGCTGAATTCCATTTAGTTTCCCTTCTCAGAGTTTGCATCTCCTGAAGAAGGACTGTAGGACTAGACAAACATTCAGCAATAGAGTTTCAGGAGAAACCAGCTCTAGTTAATATTTCAGGCAGTGGAGTTAACACGGACCCATGCCAGAGGGGGAGATGATAAAATCACTGGGTTAAGAAGCAAGGAAGAAAATGGACTTTTTGGGAGGTGTAGCCTACAGAGGTTCACTGGTTAAGAGGGAGAGGCATATGAAGATTAATCTTCACTGTCAATTTGATGGGGTTTAGAATCAGCGACACAATGAAAACAGATTCCTGGACATGTCTGTGGGGAACTATCTGGAGTAGGTTAACGGAGGTCGGAAGACCCAACCTAAGTGTGGGTGATGCTATCCTATGAGCAAAGGTCCTGGGACTGTAAAGAGGAGAAGATGAGCTGAGCACTAGCGCTCATCTCCCTGCTTTCACAGCTGGGGCATAAAGCGACCAGCTATCTCATGGTCTTGCCATCTTGACAGGCTGTAGGCTGTGTCCTGCAATGGCGAGACAAAATAAGCTCTTCTATCATTAAACTGTCCCCTTGGGATATTTTTTCTATAGCAGCAAGATAAGTAACTAAAGTGGAGATTGAAAGTCAGGGGTCGTAGGCTGTGAACGTGGGTAATTGGTTGGCTAGACTCGATAGTCCTAATGTGAAATACACATTAAAGGTGGAAGGTTTTTTTTTTTTTTTTGAGACAGGGTTTCTCTGTGTAGCTTTGGCTGTCTAGACTCACTTTGTAGACCAGGCTGGCCTCAAACTCACAGTGATCCACCTGCCTCTGCCTCCCGAGTGCTGGAGCAAGTAGGGATCAGTTCAGGAAGGCCAAGAGCTGGCCTACAGCTCCAGGTATGAGGGCTACTGGCAGGTGGACATCAGACAACCAGGAAAATGAGCAAGCAAAGGGGGAAGCGTGGGATCTAATGTTGAAGAACGAAAGTTTAAAGATAAGAAAAGAGAAAGGCGGATGGGGAAATTAAGTCAAATGTATCAGGAGACAGAGTGATTAGGCAAGCATTGACTTCCCTTAGGAGACAGTGGAGGGGCCTCTGCAGCATATGTGATGTTACTCAGATGTGTTCAGGAGACTTCAGGGAGCATGGTCACTACAGGAAGGTTGAGGAGGTGCCCATTTGACACTGTTTGGCCTTGCTCCCGGGAGCAATCTGGGTGACCTGATGATTGTGATTCTTCCCATCTTTCTTACTTTTAAGAAATGAAATTATAGCACAAGAAAATGCTACAAGGAGGGATCCTGCAGTGTGGGAGAGGTGTTGGGGGTAGTGGTATAGATAGGGGTAGGGGGTATGGGCGAGAAGAGGAAGAAACAGGGCTGGGTAATGAGGAGGAAGGTGGCCTCTTTCCTATTTTAAGGGAGGATAGTGGGTAGAGATGTAGAAGTCAGACCTGTGTGTGTTGTTACTTGTGTCTGCATGTTTTATATATGTATTATGTGTTGCATATATGTTGTATGTTGGATTCATGTATATTTGTATGTGGCTCTGTGTGTGTGTGTGTGTGTGTGTGTGTGTGTGTGTGTGTGTGTGTGATATTGCGCAAAAGGCCCAGGGATTTGCATTGGTTGTCTTCTGCATTTTATGCGACATTGGAGATGAAAGTACCTCTTGGGAAGGCTGATGGGCGTAGTAGAAGGAGGAGGGTGGGTAGGTGGAGGGCTCCATGGAGGAGGAAGTGGGTGGCTAGGAGGTTTCCTGGAGGGGTCCTGCACGTGGGTTATTTCCATGGCACAGTCAGCAACCATGATGGCGCCGTTGTTAGGAATTCTTCCCATCTAGAGCTAACTGAGCTGGCTGAGAAGACCAGAGCTTCCATCTCCACAGACTCCTTAGGCCCCTAGGGCAGAGGCAAGTTCTGCCACTGAGAGCAGCCTGCAGTGTCACATTTCCTGAAGCACAAGGTGGGTACCACCTAGTGAGCCAAGACAGTAAGCACGTGTGAGTCTTCCTGTCCCCATCTCACTGTTGCTTATCTTGCCACCTGCAGCCCCTTCTGCCCCAAATCTCCCCATATATAATCAATGACAGCAACAGCAGCTTCTGTTCCTATAACTGAAGACACCTTTCGGCAGCTTTGAATCACTCGTGTCTTTTTTTGGTTTCACTAGCAAGGCTGCTCACCTCATGTCTGAATGGGACTCTCAGAGGGTCTCCTTTTGAGAGTCTTAGTGTTTTGACAGGCTAGCCCTCCTGACCACCATGGGCATCTTGACTGTTAAACCTGAGCAGTTTGCAGCAAAAGTCTCAGATGGTAAGGTGGGCGAACATTTCAATGGATGGTAAGTGTCACTGTACTGACCTCTGTGTTATCATGTGCTCTGAAGCCAGCATGCCCAGGAGCTTTAGCAGAGCCTGGCAAATGGATACTTCTGAACGTGATGCATTATGGGACACCTGCAGGGGATGAGAAAAGAATAGGACACCCAAAGGATGGTTTCTGTTGTCCGCCATCACTTCTGCTTCCTTGCTGTCTGAGGAGAGGCACTGTGTGTATGTAATTCTTCCTCATGTCCTATTGGAGTCAATGTCAGCTGAGAGAATGACCAGTGGTTCCCTTTATTGTGTGTTCTTACCTTTCTCATCTGTTAAATTCATTTATTTGTTCATTTATGCATTCAGGAATACACACTGAGACAGACTGACACTTCTTTCACCCCCGAATCTGGATCATTCAGAACACATTTTTCCCCCCTTCTGTAAATTCTGAGCTAGTCACCAAGAGCCAAAGGATTTTATACTTTCAGCACTGCCAAGAGACCTCTCTTTTGTTTCTGAGTATTTGCTGGCTCTAGCTTACCAGTGTATTCTTGGCACTGGCACCCTGTTTAAATAAGTTTACACGTCTCAGTGGGATGGAAAAATGAAGGGAGCACGAAAGCACTGGCTGCCTCAGGAAGACACAGCAGGAAGGAAAGGGTGAGAATGGGAGACCAAGGCTCTGTGCAGGCTTCCAAAACCTTACAGTTGCCAAGCACAGGCCACGTCTGAGATAGGAAGTGACGAGGACTACACAAGCTTTGTGCGTGGATCGGACTTAGCCAGAAGAAATGACGCTGAGTGAGCTTGTGGGTTGGTTTATTGTACTAGCTACTTTTCTCATCACCTTGACTCAACTCCTGACAAAGCCAACTTAAAGATTCATTTTGGCTTAAAGTCTAATGGAATACACTCCATCAAAATGGGGAAGAGATGGGGGTGTGTGCTGTGTGAGCTCAAGGTAGCTGATCCCTTTGTGTCCCTTATCCAGGAAGTAGAGAGAGGCATGTGCTGGAGCTCCTTAGCCTTTCTCATCCCATGCTCTTTATTTAGCTTGAGCCCTCGGCCCACGAGATGATGCTACCTATGTGGTGGGTGTTCTTTCTTCACTTACATCTCTCTGGAAATATCGTCACAGGTGCACTCATATGTAGGTTTTCTAGGTGAGTTTAATTTCAGTCAGGTTGATGATAAATATTAACGATCATATGTGGGTGTTCATTTCTAAAGAACCATAGATTCATGTCAAAGAGCCTCTGTGCAGGGCCTGAACAACATTTGCTCTATTGGCCAACAACTCTGAGCTTATCACTGCCCTTGGCATGATGCCAAGGAGAGGCTTTCATATCATTCCCCATTCTGTGACCCCCATGTGTGAAATGAAGGCGTCATCTGGTCACTTCATCTCCAAACTCCTTTCCATAAAGGAGGGACTTCATCTCAACAATTCTTGGTACAATTGACTTAGGACAATTAATATAAGCCTAAGGAGACATATTTGCTGAGATGTCAGGAGGCTCAGTCTATTCAATATTTATCAACAGTTTGGATGGAGGGGGATGGCGTGCTGCCATGGTTTGTGGGGAATTGACATGGGTTGAGAGAAACCGTGCTTGTGTCAGAATTGAGACTTGAAAAGCATGAAAATGACCCTAAACTCAAAAGATGAAATGCTGCAGTTTTTAGTGAAACACTCATAATTATATAACTACAGACCAGGTAATCCTGGCCCATAAGTGGTTTAAGTGAGACGACTTAAGAGTCTCAGTTCAGGATACACTGCATTCATTTACACTGATCCAGGGGTGAAGGATGCAACAGTGGATACTATGACATCATTGCTAGGTGGTCTACATTCTAATAATGTAATGTGCTAAAAACTGCAGCCCATAGCATGTCACACACACATGCAAGTAGGTTCTGTGATACAAGCCAAGCAAGTAATGAAGGTGAAAGGGGAAACACAGCAATCAACAGTGAGATGATGGGTCACCGCTTATTGAAAGCAACTGTGTGACATGGTTGGTAAGAAGCAGAGAAATCCTGAAGTCTTAGGAAAACGTGTTCCACCAATCAGAGTGCCTTCTTCGGAGGTTTCTGTCTAAGTGCCTATCCCGACCTCATCCAACTGCAGGGCCATCCATGAAGGCCGTTCTGTACCTTTCTAGCTTCTCTGACCTTGGCCTCATTTCAGCAACTTTACATCCCAGGCTTTTGTGAGTCATTGACTGTGGACAGAACCTCTATCACACACCACTTCCAGCACCGCCACGCACCATCTGTGCTAGCATGGCAGATGCTTAGAGTGGCTGGATTTCTTCTGGCCAATGCGGGGCCCACCCACAGTGCTCACCTCATCACCTTGGAGTGTCCAGTTTGACCTATCCCGGTTCTCTCTTCCTTTCAAAGTCCTCTTCTGGCAATGGCTGCCAGATAAGACTCAAAGGGAACATTTTTCTGTTTTAGTAATGCTCTTACTCCTCAGTTTTGCACAGTGTGTGGGATAAATGCTAATTTTTTTTTTTTAGGTGGGGAGAAAAGTTTTCTCCCAAACTTCTTGCAATTTTATTAATAATGTAACAAATGAGACAACACATTCTGAGGGCTTAGAGAATCCCAGGGAGGCAGCCTGGGCCTCTGAGCACCAGCCCTGTTCCTCCTGCTGTCTCGGTCTCTCTCTCAGGCAGGGAGCTGCAGCACCGAAGAGCAGAGGGCAGGGGAATTATGCATGAGCAGAGAGAGGAGATGCTGACCTTCTGTGTTTAAAGGTTAAAACGATTTCTTGGGAAATGGAGCAAACTCACTAATCAGAGGCTGTTCTGAATTTTTCTGCAAAAATTAGACCTAGTAGCTCTTTTCAGTGCTCTGTTTGAGTGGAAATATGTATATATAATATAGGTATATGGTATATATATATATTCGACAACCAAGTTATGTTAGGCTCAGTATACTGAATACCTACTATGTTCCAACCTTTGCATATGTTACACCAAAAAAGATAAAAAGAAGTACATCAAAGCCTTTGGTTGCTGATAATTCCAGTAACCAGAATGCCCAATTAGCCATCTTTCTGCTGCTCGTGACTTAAAAGGGACACAGTAGTTATTTCAGGAATTTACCAAAAGAGAAGCATGATTAGGGACACCATAGAGTCTCCCCATTGTCAAAGCTATGGTGCTGATGGCGAAGCAAAGCTCGGGACGATGGTGTTGGGCATGATGAGGTGAGGTCTTGGCCATTAGGCAGATGGGAATCAGGGCTTGGGACACAGCTCTCATTTACATATCCAGCCATCATGTCCTGGGTACTTCATCTATAGTCAGCATTGTAGTAGGCACTGAGTGATGGCTACTAAAATGGGGCTCTCTTCCTTCTAGCATATGAACATGGTAGAGATGGAAACTTTTGGTTTTATGTCTGCTGTATTTCTAGGACACAGAGAAGTGTGGATTTTATACAGGTCTCACGTTTGATGAATGAAAGAATGAATGCATTTGTTGTTGAAATGGTAGAAACGGAGGTGGAGATGGAGGTGTGAGCATACACACATGTCTCCAAGTGTAGGTGGGTGAGTCAGAGTTAGATTACAGTGAGCGTGGAATATGGGAAAAGGTGGAGAAATTGATTTTCCCTGCTGGGTGGGAATGGGATATGAGAAAAGACTTCACAAGTATATTATAACTTTTGCTCTTAGAAAACTTATACGAGCTCTTAGATTAAGCAGCAAATTGAATTTTGTTAAAGATCAAGGAAGTTCTCATTTCTAGGGGTAGAGAAATTCTGGACTCAATGTTATGGACCCAGTAGCTATGCTTACAATTGCAGAGCAGTGACGTGTAGTTCGGAGGAGTCATCATTGCCCCTTTGATGGATACAGCAGTGATGGTTTTCACTACACGTAGAGTAATGCTAGGCAGTGGCACTGTCATAGACCCTGACATCTCTGCCCAACCCACAACAGAATAGGCCCTGTGTCATGTGTGTTTCTTCATGCTCCTAGGCTCAGATTTAGAATCTGATGTGAGTTCCTCTGACTTGTGAGTCCTAGGTCTCCTTAGGCAGCTTGTACTCTAGCTGCAAGGGAGGGTGGGAAAATGATCTACTGGTTTGCATTTCATTCTGAGAATTCAGAGTTGAGGCATTTAGTAAATACGGGAGCATGTACAAAGGTGTGAGATAGTCAAGAAGAAAAATTAAATTATTGTGGCTATAGGATAGGAGCGAGGGAAGAATGGGAGGATACAAGGGATGGGATAACCATTGAGATGTAACAAGAATAAATTAATAAAGAAAAAAAAAAAGAAAAAAACCAGCCAATTCTTTAGAGGGGGGAAAAAAAAAAGAAGGTCCTGTTTTTCAATTTAATGGGATTGAATTGGAGATGGGTCAGGACAAATTATGAAGAGTGTGAAAGTTTGGATTCTTAGCCCTAAACAAGTGAAACCCCTTAAGGAGTCATATTTGAGTTTTAGAATGAGGACTCTGAAGACAGAGTGGGAGCAAAATGAAAAGGCCTGGGCCTTGGAGCCAGAGTGATTAGTTGTTGGAGTAGAGGTATTGAGGGACATGATAAGAGTTAAGAAGGTCCTGGAATAAGCAGTGGACACAGACATGGAGGGAACGATATAAGGAATATTATGGAGAACGAGTGGGCTAGAATTTGGTCAGTGAAGACAATATTATGAAGAATGACCCCGTGTGAGTGAGTAAAGAGGGTGATGATGGTTCTTAGTGAGCAACGGGGTCTGGGAAGCCGCCTGTGATAAGACATCCCTATAATCCTGGCCCTTGGGAAGCTGAGGCAGAAGAATCACAAGTTTGAGGTCCATTGGGTTCCATATCAGACCTTGGTCCTAAGAAGAAGAGGGGAGCAAGAGAGAGGGAAGAGCTGGCAGTACAGGAAACAAGGCGGCTGGAAGGGAGTGTTTCAGGAGAGGAAATTGTGAACATAGAGGAGGGTGTGGTTGTCACGGGGACGATTTGATTTGTTTGCTTGATTCCCCCCTCCCAACCCCCCCCCCCCAGAGATGAGAGGACAAGAGATGAAGCCAGCTATCTGGGGAGGTGGATATGGAATTTTGCTAGTTCATGCCTTAGGGACTTATATCTTCTATGGCCGTCTTCCTACCTGTTCTTCATGACTTGTCTCCCTCTCCTGCTTCATCTATGCCAAGAGTTATCTGACATTTGTAAAAGGGCCAGATGGTAGCTAGTATTTGCTTGTGAGATCCAAGGTCTTTGTCTCTAATACTCAACTCTACTGCTATGGAGTTAAATAAGGCATAGCTAATCTGCAAATGAAAGGATGAAGATGTGTTCCAATAACCTTTATTTATTAAAACTAGGCAGACTACAGTTACCGACCCCTGATCTAGCTGATTCTGATTCATCCTGACCCATGGGACATGCCCTCACTGGACTCTGTACTACTTCTTCAGAGCACTCAACTCAATTCTAATTAATTATTTGCCTAATTATGTTATGCATGGACTCATATGTAAGTGTTAAGGCAGGGGCCGTGCTTCCCGGCTTGGAGGATTCCCCTGACCAGCTCAGGAGGAAGCAAGATCAGCTCCTAGTGAAAAGTGAATCGCAAAAAAATGAGAGGCCATGTTTCTCTTTTGGTAAGAGGTTGGGCACGAATGTAGGAAGCTCAGAGAATTTCACATGGGAACAGGAAATTGTCCACATGGAGAGAGAGAGAGAGAGAGAGAGTAGAACTTTACCCTGTACCACAGGTGATCACGGAGGTGCAACTTTGCAGCTGATTTGCATGGATGTAGCCACAGAGGCAGGGAAATATCTGGGTAAGATCTGAGTTGCTGCAGCTTGGAGTTTTCGAGAAGTTTCCTGAGATCAGAATGACACCCAGAGCCTGGTTAGGACAGTTCAGCACTAGGCTTGGGCCTGAGCACTGCCTTGTGACATGGACACATTACTTTAGTTGGCCTTGATTTTCCTAAGCACAAAATGAGAATGAGAAGACACCTTTGCTGTTGTCTTTTTGTGGCAATAAGTAGTCAATTCATGTACAGGTTTGGTCTAATAAAAGCCCCACTAGTTGGCTCTGGGCTCTTCTGAGAGGCTCGTTGGAAAGGCGCGTGAGAGCAGTATCTGGTCCTGGATTGTGAAGCCATGCCGTTAGGAGAGTCTCCCTCTCTTGCTTCACTGTGCATTCTCTCCTCTCTTGTCTGCCCCAGAAAATGTTTGCAGCTCCAAACAGATAGTCTTTATCCCAGGCGGCTCTCAAATACCCATGCACTATGGGCTTATCTTACTGCACTGTCTCTCAACCTTCCTAATGCTGTGACGCTTTAATACAGTTCCTCATGTTGTGGTGACCCTGCCTCCCAACCATAAAATTATTTTGTTCCTGCTCTGTATCTTTAATTTTGCCACTGTTATGGATATTAATGTAAATGTCTGATATGCAGGACACCTAATATGGGACCCCCACTGTGACCCATGGGTTGAGAACCGATGTCTTAGTCTCATCTGGATTGTGCATACAGCTGTGTGTTAAGAGAAGAACACATACTTGGTTTCTGCTTTACATGGCCATGGGTTCCCTCCCATGTATGTATGTATGTGGATCTGTGTTCATGTAGAAATACCTGTATCTGTATTTAGGTACGTGGTACACACAGCCCTTGGTTCCTGCCAAGGTAGTTTCTCCTCATATGGAAAAAAAGTGGACTAGATTGTATCAGTCTTCTCTGGAGAGTAACGATCATGGTGTATCACAAACTCAGACACCAGACGGGTCATAAAGAATTTAAAGGACAGGTCATTTCTGACAGGATGAATTAATTCTGCGGTGTGTGTTTGAAGGTGGGAGGTACTGATTGTGCACGAAGCTCACGCACACTTCACTCTGTTCTTCTATGAGCCATGGGATCCTCTGTCTCTGACCCAGAAGGCGCGTGTCTTTGGCCGGCATCTATGAAATGGCGGCAGTCTACCTCGTCAGTTTATAAGCAGGCTTACAGCTTCTCCTTAACCAGGTCTGAGCGAGGAGAACTGCCTGGGTTGCTATACAGTGAAGCACTGGAGGAAAGCAAGTTTAGCTGTGGAGAGAAACGTCACAAAGGTGTTGAGAACCGTTTTTAAAAAAATCTGAGTAGATCACATGATGCAGATCCAAAATTTGCATGCAGCTGCAGGAGGAAAAGCAGCTCTGGGCCCAGCGCGTGGGAATTCATGGTGAGGGGTGATGTAGGTGACTTCTAGGGAACACTGCCTAAGATGCAGAGCTATATGGCAGGGTTCCAAGATGTGGTTGAGCGTTCATCAGTACCTCTGGAGACACCTTAGAAGGGAATTCTCGACTGTGTCTGGAAGTGGAGAAAACAGCCCCCGAGACCTTTGGTGTTGTGTATGTTTCAAAGCTGATTCTATTCCTGGTGCTTAGAATTCATCAGCTGAGAGGCATTATTGCAGACCTTGCTCTCAGGTGAAAATGCTGCAGGAACACAACATTTTGGCAGAAGTTCTCTGACCTTCCATCAGCACACTGGCTTAGACTGGAAGAAAATAGTGAAGAGCCAGGAAGTCAGAGCAGAAAACAATGGAGATCTCCCTGTAAAAGATGTTCTAGACCTCAGCCACTCCCAAAGCCTTCACTCAGGTTATTGACTCTCATTTTATAAACAGAAGCAAGAAATAATTGCTTGCGTAGTATGTGGCATTTGCAGATGAAATTAATGAAACATGTTTTTAACCAATAGCTTATAATTGCATATATTTTTATTTTATTTTATTTTATTTACAAACTGTGATTGAGAGCTTGCATTGCATCAAGACACAAAGCCTAATAAAACATAATTAATTCATTCAAGAATCTGTAATTTATTTGAAATGACAGGATCGATACACACAGAGAAAAATATCTCAAATATGAAAGTGTCATTTGAGATTGTGATGAGGCACACATCCATGGGATCTGCACATTCACAGGCACTGTTGTTCTCCTAGACCCCTAAGGCAGCATTTTGCTGTTAGCCAGTATCTCCCCTGCAATAAAGGAAGAAAGCAAGGCTCATGAGCTAGAGGAAGAAAGGGGTTCAAAAAGGAGATATTCAAGAGCACACCATCAGGATGAAAAGGAAATTGACAAAAAAAAAGTTTAAATATATATGCCTATAAGCTAGTTAGAACTCTCTTGACATCTCTTGAGAGGTATGAGCAGGAAATATAAGTCCTTTTTGGTAACATTGGGTAGTTGGAACTTTGGTGTTTCAAATCAGTCCAATCCAGATGGAAGCTTCCAGTTACCAAAGATGTGAACACTATTGAGAAAAAGACATCAGGGAGGAACTGAAACCCAATTTCCAAGCTCGGGCAGCAGAATCCAGATAGAAGGACGAAGCGGGGTCACACGTGGTGGTGGATAGCCAAAGGGTTAGTGTGAAATGGACAATGGATCCTGAGATGGCCCTCTCCCTCTCTGTGGGTAGTAGAACAGCTGCCAAAGGGTTCTTCTGAGCCTCCTACAGAATGCTGTCTACAGCGAATCAGATTCAGCCTTGGACATGTAGGGCTGCAGGTCCTTTCCTTAGATTCTGGAGATTGCCATCTCTTGCCCAGTGCTCCACCGGTCTCTTCTACTCTCCCCAATGGAATCCTGGCTGTAAGAATTAGGAGAAATAATCTTCTACCTCTTTTTTTCCATTCTCATGAAGTTTGGAGTCTCATCTCCAGGACTATTTCCTAAGTGACAAAAGACAGAATTGCAGAGTCACGGAAATGGATAAAATATTTATGATGAGCCTAGGAAGTTGGTTTCATCTCACAGATAAATCTTTCCTCCTGTGTATTAATTAATCCTGATAAAGATCCCCCACTACATAAAAATTGCTCAGAAAAGGCATTCATGTAGAAGACAAGCAGTCAGTGTATTTCAGATCATCTTAAGTGAACAAGCCGTAAATATTTCATGAGCACAGTAGACCCTTGACCTGAGAATACAGTCATGATGCCTTCATGATACTATGCATCCATCTGCAGGCCTTGAACCCATGCCCCACACTCGCTCTGTTGAGTCACAGAGACTTCTGCTTTTGTAGAAACTCAACAGGATGAGACAAGTTCAAGTCCATCAGAAGGAAACACTAAAGTAAGCAGCACTGAGTAGGTCATTTTCAAACCATGTGGCTGTTTTATGTCAGAGGATGAGGAGACCTCAAAGCATCTGGAATCCAAGCCCACATCTATAGCCTGTGAAACTAGGATGATCTTTTCCTGTACTTAATGCATTTTACCCTGAGGATGAAGGACACCAACACTAACATCAATCCAATCCATTCGCCACTGTGATGACCTGCTGCCAAGGACTCTTTAAGAACTTTGTATTTTTTTTCTCTCTTTTCTTATTTCAGTCATCAAAGTCCTTAATTTTTCTAGAAAAATCTTTGATTTTTTTTTTTATGGAGAGGTGCTATTTTACTCTGGCAATTTAATTCATGCTCACAATGAAATGTAATTTTCTGGCATCCCCATGTAACATACACCCACAAAGCCAGTCTGATTCGGGAGACAAATGGGAATAGCACTGAGAAGATGCTGGGTAGACAGGCAATGGGTAACACTGCTTCTTCAGGTTTCTGCAAGCTCTTTGAAGAAGACGGGAAAGGAAGGTATGTATGAGGAGACCACAAGAGTGATACAGCCGGAGGCATGTACAGAGTAGGGAGATGAAGTCAGGGACTGCAGCAGAAGCTGGGGCAGCCAGCATCCAGGAGGTTTCCAATGCCAGCATTCTCATGGAAACCTCCTGGGCACATTTAAAAAAAACACCATCACCAAGTCTTACTTCAGATGGATGTATTTTTAATAATTTATGCCTCAGAGTGGACTAATTCAATTAAACTGCTTTCTTTCTCTTAGACCACCGGATAAATGGAAGTTTGTTTGGGGAACTTAATTAATCTCGTGGCATAAATTGGTTGATTAATTAAGCAATCATTTGCATGCTATTTTTTATGCATTAGGTTCAAATGAAGAGATAAGAACATCCTGCTGCCACACGTTGAAGAGCACACTGACCAGTGGTGAGGATAAAGGAATGTTTCCCAACAGTGCTGTAGTATTCAAAAGTCCTGTGGCTGATCTCAGTCCTCCTAGCACACTGTCTTCTATAGTCACACCTTTGGTGCTTCCAATGTTCCCCTATTCTGAGATGTGTGAGTTTATATTCTGGTATGGCTCAGTTAGGGCAAGAAGGAGGAGGCTCTTGCTTTATTTGTATTTCATAGGTAGACTCAGGAAGCAGTATTCTGAGGGTTCACCTAAAGGAACTTAACAGCATATGGTATCCAAGATTGACACCAAATGGAAGAAAGAAAGTAGTGATGGAGGTGACCAGTTGGTTGGTAGAGGGAACCTGTAGATGTAGTAGAAGGGTTAGGTTGTGGAGTTGTGACTATCTATTCTTAGATCAACAGTATCTAGAGTCACCCAGGAAACAGGCCCCTGGGTGTGTCTCTGTGGGAGATGCTGGACTGGAGTAGCTGAGGTGGCGAAGACCCACTCTAAGTTGTGGCTCCATCCTGTGGGCTCTGGTTCCAGCCCCAACATTCATCTCCCTCTGCTACCTTACTGAGGATATAATGTAGTAATCTGTCTCGAGCTCCTGCTACCATGCCTTGCCTACCCAGATACACTGCACTCTCCAACGGTGAGCCAAATCCGCCATACTTCCTTGAGTTGCCACTGTTAAGCATTTTGTCAAAACAACTAGCCAAGAAACAAATACAGATTTCCTTTTAATAGTTTCTCATAACAGCTATTATGATCTTGTCAAGTAAAATTTAAAGGCTGAAGTAGAATTGATACTGAGCGCTACATTCTTTCTTTGTGAACATGGAGTCCATATTAAGAAGCAATCAATGGGAAACTAAAGAATTTCAGGTTCAAATAAAAATGGAGGGTATATTGATGCTTTTTCACCCTTCCACAGAAGATTGAAATACATGACTTTTCTACATATAGACAAGGAAAGGAAAGTATTTATTTAAGTCATCATGGAAAATATTTAAGTAATGTGAATCTATCTGTCTGACTTAATAATATAGGATTGTGGAACTCATAAAAAAGGACTTCGTGTTTTGGTGGTACACACACACACACACACACACACACACACACACACACACACACACACACTATTATTTACTACTTGTATTACATATTGAATTTACCTCCCTTAAGAGTCTATGAATCCCATTGGAAGAAGGATATTCTGTGCCTGTTGGCCTTTCTACAATACAGCCTATTGGCTTAAACATTAGTAGTGACCCACAAGGAGGCAGGCCGGAATGACCAAGGAACACACATTCCAGGGTGTTGGAAAAACTCTGTGGTGGGAGAGGTATCACTCACGTTTACCTGATAAGGGGTAGTGATCATGGAAAAAGCTGGAGCTAACACATAAGAACAGAAACTGTAGTACGTTAAAAATAGAAGCTCTTTGTCAAGGCATGGCACGAGTCTCTTAAAGTAAAGTGAAAATGAAACGAGTAGGCACCATCTCTCCTTCCTTTGTAGGCTAGTCTGAAGAGAAAGGGGCAACAGAGGGCTCCTTTGTTTGATGGATACACAGAGGTGATTTTGGAGACCAGTTGTTATATGGTTATGACCCACCAAGGGGGCTCATTTACTTTTGGCAAGAGTTCAGCTGCTTCAACACCTTTGCTACCTGGTGAGCATTCATGTCGACAGAGGTTGGATTGAGCAGCTAAATCCAGGCATGGGACTCTACAGTAAAGAAGTAGGGGTAAACACTACATTTTTAGAAAAATATAACAAACCCAAGCTTAATCTTTGGGTAAGGCATAGTATGTCTTCTAAAAGGAGACAAAACTGGTACAACTAATGACTGCAGGTATGGTTTCATAGGTCCTACTGTGCAGACTCCAAGTACACATGCGTGTACACAAACACTATGGGATATCAGCACTCGTATAGCCATGCATATTTTCTCTCTAGAGCAGTGGTTATCAACCATCCTAATGCTGCTACCCTTTAAAACAGTTCCTCATGTTGTGGTGACTGCCAGCCATAAAAATAATATGTTGCTACTTTATAACTGTAATCTTGCTATAGTTATAAATTATGCTATAAATTTCTTCTCTTCCTCCTCCTCCTCCTTCTCCTCCTCCTCCTCCTTCTTCTTTTTCTCCTTCTCCTTCTCCTTCTTATTCTTATTCTTCTTTCTTCTTCAAACAGGGTTTCTCTGTATAGCCTTGGTTGTCAAGGGTTCCCTTTGTAGACCAAGCTAGCCTCTAACTCACAGAAATCTGCATGTCTCTGTTTCTCTGAGTGCTGGGATTACAGGTGTGTGCTACTGTGCCTAGGTAAATTTCTCATATGCAGAATATCCAATATGTGATCTGAAAGGGGTTGAGGCCTGCAGTTGAGAATCATTGCCATGGAGTAAGTATTCATTTATTATTGGGGCAAGAAACCTACAGTGTTCTGGCCTTCACTAATCTGGTTTCCTTTCCCAGTAAAGCTATTTTAACTATTTCATTTAGTTTTGTTTACTTGAATCTTGTGTTTGAATTGTGTCTGGATGTCTAGAAGGAGAAAGGTCATGTAAAGCATATGCAGTCTAACTAAAAATCATATTATCTGAGCCTCAAAAAGATAAGGAGGATCTCTTACTCCAAAAACCAAATTTAGGTGGGGAGGAATACTCGTTTCACCCTTGAGAAGATGAAAATAAGTTTCAAAGTCTGAACTCATGAAACAAAAGTCTTGTATCCATAGTTTCCACATATAAAGGAATAAAACCAGATTTCTATTGCTCATCCTGCATAAAAACCAATTCAAAATGGATCAAAGTCCCTAATGTACAGCCTGAAACTTCTGCTAGGGGAAAACACATGTAAAATACTGAGACGTGAGCATAAGCAAGGAGTTTTCTGGAAAAAAAACTCCAATAGCACAGCAAATAGTCCCAAGAACTGACAAATGTGATGATGGGAAATTAGAAAGCTTCTGACGTAATCACCAGCCAATGGAGTGATAAAACATCATCTGCCAACTGCACAACAAACAGGGAATTGATATCTAACACCAGAAAAAAAAAACCCAAATCAACCAATTAATAAGTGTGACAACAAACTGAATAGATAGAACTCCAAGGAATAAATAGAAGTGGCCAATAAACATAACAGCCATCATTCAACATCATTAGCTATCAAAGAAATGCAAGTTCAAAAATCAACTCTCTGATCTTGCCACATATCAGTCAGAATGACTATCGTAAGGAAAACGACTGACAAGTGAGGATGTGGGGAAACGGAAACCTCTGTTGACCACTGATGGGAATGTAAAGTTGTGTAGCTACTGTGGAAATAACACATTATTCAAAACAAACAAACAATCCAAAAATAAAACTACCAAATGACCCAGCTGTACTACTCTCTGGTATTTACTCAAAGGACTGTAAGTCAATATATCACAAGTATCCACATGCACATCCAAGTTTATTGCTAGGCTACTTACAATAGCCAGGAGATGAAGGAGACTAGCTTCTAATGAACATATTAATAGACAAAGAAAATGCAGTTTTATGTAGTTATGATGAAAAGTGAAATCATAACACTTGTAGGAAAAGACTGGAGCTGGAGAGCATGATGTTATGTTAAATAAACCACGCTTAGAACTACCTTCTATTTATGTTTAAATAAAACATTTAGATTATATATATACACACATATGTACATATATATGTATACACACATATTTGCTGCAGGTAGGAATGTGAAGTTGACATTTAAAATATTGACTCTTTTTTAGTTTGAGTTTTTGTTAGATAAACATTGTACTTTATCTCCATTTGGTTTAAATGATATAAAGAGATAGTTCATACTAAATGAAAATTTGCCAGGGTAAGGCGAAATGGATGGCACAAAGAAAATGTGACCATTGAAAGCCATCCAAAAAGTCTTCTTGGTTAATAGAAGTACTTGCAGAACAACCTTTCTAATAAAAAAAAAAAATCAACTCACTCCAAAGATATTTCAGTTGGTTCATAGCTTATAAGGGAAAATTACATTGTAAAAAGATTAGCTAATAATAGTTTAGAGGAAGTAAGACTAGGAAAACATATCTGAGGTTTCCATAATATAGAAAAACATGGAAGAGATTAAACTTAACTTTAGAGAGGCCAAAGAAGTCAACATAATTAGCATACAAAGCAACGAATGATAAAATATCTTTGTCTTATACATTTGGTATAAGGCCCAGCACGCCAAATGTGTTAGTAAATTTCAAATGGAATCAACAGTAAAGCTGCTGATGTAAAGTTAGTGTTACCCACTTTGGGAACCCTGTTAACTCTTTAGCTACAGGAATTCTGTTGAGTTGAGACAGGAAAGGGTTCACTGGACATCAGTGTTGTGGAGGAAATAATCTTTCTTCCCATAGCAAAGTGATTTCTTGCTTCTCATTGGGATAATCGATTGTAATGTTATTAAGCAGTGGCCCAATAAATCTGCCCTCGTATTTTTCTGATACAAATACAATATACCTACCACTGTTCAATATCTTTCATATGTGAAGTAATAAAACTAATTCAATATGAAATCTTGTACTTTACATGTAAATTGGATTGCTATGGGCCATTAGACTACCCACATAAACAATATATTTTATTTTAAAGAAAATAATACTGTGCCCAGTTTAACATTCCGAAAGTTTATAATGCACAAAATCACATTAACAACGCAGATGATGTCAGGGATGCAGCTAACGGAGACAGAAAATAGAAATCTTGACCTTCCGGTAAAATAACTTTTTCCATGGGCAGTTTCCAAGATGACTGCAAATAGGTGAAGGCTCACTGATGTTGGATGTAATTAAAAATGGTAATCCTAGAATTATTCTCTAAACTATACACAGAAGACCATGTCAGAGGCTGAGGAAAGAAGGCCAACCAGGGCAGCAAAACATTTGGCTCTCTAAGAAGTCAAATATGGCTAGACAAAGATGATGGCCTATAAGGTCGAATCTGGCCATGCAGTATGATGTCACAGGACCCATTTTTTTTAATATCAGCTGGTTGAGTTCATTGCAGTCAGTCATAATTCCATGTTTGGCATTATTACTTCCATTATGCACAAAAATCTGCAAACTAGAATTCAGTAGACGAACCTTACCCAAGTGGACTGAAATATTTGCATCTTGGCCCTTTTGTTGCACAGATCCTTGTGCTCTGCCACAGCTGTCAGAGTAATGGCTTTCTCCCCCTTTTTATCTGGGTTGGCTTTATTCCCAGATTCCAAATGAAAGAGACAGCATTTTACTTGACCACCCCATTCCAACCGTTAAATACTGTGCCTTCAGGCTCCGATGCTCTAATGGTCGATTAAAGTTGATAACAGTCTGTCCAATTTCCACTTTTTTAAACATCCAGCTCACTGCAATTGTAATATTGTAAAAATCTGAAGCCTTCAGGACCTGACTGAGAATGTGTCTGGATGTCAACACATAATAATAAACAAGGGGAAAATGGTAATGTCAACAGGTCTTTTGAGTTTGCAGAGCTTGGGTTAGCAATGTGGTTGAGGCAAGTTTGTGTAGAGGCAAAGGAGATGATTAATTCAACTGGTCTACCAAATGAGATCTACCATGGAACAACTCACAGTATAGTTCATATCTGCAGAAGGAGAAGATCCTCAATGACTTTTTGAAACCATTTACTAACATAACATTTCCATCTCTATCTGCTTTACCACAGGCAAACAGATAAGTCTTTCATGGCCATATAAAGAAGACCTTTCCTTGTTTGGAAGACACATTTAATCACAGTTTTTAGGCTTTGTTGTTTGGGTTGAAAGGTCATAGAGGTACAGATCTAATTGAAAATATTTTCTTAGATCTAACTTCTCAGTAGGTTGGAATAAAATAGCTTGAAAGACTTTTCTTTCCCCCTCCAAAACCAACAGCAGGTTGCATCTCTTGAACCTTAGAAAAAATGGAATTAGGACCAAGGCTTCAGACACGGATCTATAGACCAGTAGAATTCTGAGCAAAGCAGTTTGATCCTAGTCATCTAAGTGAGGGGAAAAAAAAAAAGAGTCAGAACTTCACCAGGAGCCCACTCTCTGCATCTGCAGTTGCAGTGTCTACTCAGTTCCTTTCACAGTGCCAGTCAGCTTGCCTTTCTTAGCCATGCTTGAATTCTTTCTCTGAACATGAATGACTTCCCAGAGTTCTCATCTTTGGTAGGCTAGTCTCATTTTTTTTCAATCAATTGCTCAACTCCAGGATGCTTTTATCATGTTGGAGAAGCAATTGCCCGTTTTCTGAGTCTTTGCTGCTAAAGTAAGTGTAGACGAGCCCTTCAGACTCTACCAAATCTGTCACTGCCGATAAATATGATATTTCTGGGAACGTGGCTTCAATCTCCTTTTCTATTCAGGCTGAAATGAAGACTGGAGAACTTGAAGAGCAAATATTTGGTTCTTCATATTGTTACCTTGCCACAGAAGCAGTGCTTCCTTTTCTTAGTTAAATAGTGTTTCCTCTAAATGAATAGAAAGTATTGCTTAAGTCCTTGTAATAATTCGCCCCCATCACCAACATGATCTCTAGCTCTTACTCACTTTATCCTGGCTTTAGGGAGATTTTTCTCCAAGGGGAAAGAGCATACATGTTTTCTAATAATGTAATGAGAGAAGAACACGTAGAAATCCAGCATCAAAAGTTAACATAATGATGGGTTCTGCGTTGGGGCTATGTTAGCAGAAAGTCTGACCCACATAGCAGCTGGGAAATGCAAGTTTGTCGTTGTTTTTTTTTTTTCTCCTGCAAGAGATTGAAGATGCTGGTTGTGATGATTGGTATTAATTACCAAGTTGATAAAATCTAAAATCACCTGGGAGACTCTGGGCATTCCTATGGGGAAGACTTGCCCACTGTGGGTGGGGCTATTTCCTATATGGGATCCCAGACTGTATAAAGTGGAGAAAGCAAGCTAAAAAGTAAGTACCAATCCACCCATCTCTGCTTCCTGATTGTGTATGTGATGGAACCAATTGCTTTAAGCTCCTACTCCCTTGACTTCCCAGCCATGACTGTACCTAAACTCTGGGCCAAAGTAAACCCATTCGCCCTTAAGCTGCTTTTGTCAGTGTCTTTGATCAGAGCAACAGGAAAACAAACTAAGACATTGGCACTCAACTGTCTTTTTTTTTTCTTCTAAATTTTTTTTTAAATTTCCCAGGTGCCCATACTTTAGACAGCATGTGTAGGTTAAATAACAAAAACTCCATTCATTATCTAGGGCTGTCCTTATAGATATTTTACCTGGCAGAACATCCTAGTAGCCAAGTTTGCATTTCAAAAGTTCATTTCTCTATTTATGTCAATCCTTATGGTTGTTCTTTTACATCTCTAGCCACCCATGAAACAGTAATAATAATAATTAGTAGTAATAGCAGCAGTGTATTAACTAGTATGTTACTGAGTATCAGATACTCTCTGTAGCACATGACTGAGATGAATTCCTTCCATCCCTATGGAACTCTGTGAGTCTAGTAGCATGGCTCCATTCTACGGATGAAGGAACTGAGTCAGTTTGGGTTGCAAAACTTTTCCAACGTCACAAGTCTGGAAATGGTAGAGGTGAGATTTGAACTCAGGAAATGTGACAGCTAGTATTGCATGGAGCTTATTTTATGGGTGAACTTATTTTTCGTGACCTGGACTGAAATGAGGGGCTGCTCTGAGCCTGGTATTACTGAGGGGTATTTAGGTCTTCTGTGTATCTGTAAATTGAAGCATTTCTCCCATCTCTGTTAAGTGTGCTCTCCTGAAGAGATTTTCTGATTCTTCCTCCGTGTGGTTTACAGGTTCTAACTCCTGGCTTCACATCCAGGAGTTAGACTGAGTGCTCAGTTCTGTGTCCTGTCACCTGACAACGTTCAGTACCTCCCGCATCCCGAGCCATCTGTAAAGTGCCTTCTATAGTTCTTTAAGATGCAGCTTGACAATAAGAGTGAGTGGGGGAAGACAGAAACTACAATGGGAGTTTGGAAGAAAATAGAAAATAATTAGAATAATAGGTAGAAGAAAGCAAAAAAAAAAATCTGTTATGTAATGTCTTCTGAATTGGGTAATTTATAGGAAAGTACTTGAAAAGCCTTTGATGCTCTCCAGTGGGAGGTGGTATTATTATGATAATTGTTGCATTTGTTTTATCATCTTCACCTTGGGATTCTGGCTTCTGCCAAAGCTGAACACAGAAATAAATCTGTAGATGGATTGGAAACACTGAAAGCTGGATGCTGTTGAAGGGCCGCAGGTTGGGATGCTGTCTTCTTAGGGCTCCTGCTGACCCAGTGAGTGTCTGAGTATCAAGGGAATGTTGTGGCTCATGGAGCTGCAATCAGCAGCTGAAAAGAAAGACACATCTGTGCTGTAAACCAGAGAAGGCAGGTCCAATTCTCAAATCAATGCCACGCAGGATCAGTTCAGATCTCAGAGAAAAGACACAGGCTACCAAAACAGAACAATCCCAGTCTGGAAAATACATTTGGAGAGAATCAGAAACAATCTTGCCGGTGTATCAGAGAATGAGACAATGCAGGAGAGAAAAAATAGGCCAAGTAATAAGTGTGAAAGGGGATTGAGACTAGTAATGACTCAAAACTGGCCAAGCTGTGGAGCCCATTTAAAAATCTGCTCAATATCAGAAGCAATGAAGGAAAGGAACTTGGAAGGGCGGGGGGCAGGAATGACCTTGAAGAATAATTAAACCAAAATCCGAGAGAGGGGCGCTGCTGCAGCTCAGAACCTAGAGAAATCAGTACTGGATGGCAGGATTCCTAGGCATTAAGGGAGCTTGTGCTCTCTGAGCTAATTACTTCATGCACTTACAGTTACAGGGTGGGGGACTAATAAGGACCTAAGGATGCTAAAAAGAGAAGTGATCGTAAAAGGTAGTTTAATCTTGAATCCAGACAAAAACATTATGGAAATGTAACTCAATACAGCTAATGTCAACATGCAATGGAGGGTGGGAAGGAAGGACCCCAGCATCCAGAGGGTGATGGGGTCATTGGCTAGAACCATGATTGATTTATTTCCCCAAGAACAAAACTGGTCCAAAAATTGATTTTGTTCCCTTTGTGCACAGGAATTGGCTCACGGTTAATAGATATCACAAATCTTATTCACACATTTGGCACCAGGGCTCATCTCTTTTAGGGGTAGCTTGGCTATATGGAGCCTCGGCACATGGCTTGAGAGAAGATCACAGTAAAGGCAGATACAGGTGGGAGTTCAGGCAGATGATTATAGTGGAACTTTCACACTGCTCCCAATTGGAGGATTGTGATGGATTCTTGAGAGAAAGTGAAGCTGCCCAGTGAAACCACGAAGTTGTAAAGTGAGATTTGGCTAAGTAAAGCTAGATGCTCTCATAGTAGAGCCATTGGGCTTGAAGAGATTCTTGCTTTGGATGAAGATGTCACTTAACTGGTAATTTTTATAAATTTCTAGAGGCTTGTGGTAGACTCAGAGTCCACAGTCTTAGGTAGATGGTCTCTGTTTTGGGGGAAAGTTACTTGAGTGAACTATGAGGTTCTTCTGATTACAAAGTGAGAAATCAAGCAAGAACTCATAGCTCTGGCAGCTGAAGGTAAAAAGCACCTTTTATTTAAAGAAAACCCAGCTCTTAGAGACAGTGGTTTTAGCAAGGATGTTTTCCACCTGGATGGAGACTGGCTTCAGTCACCTTTAGATTTCCTGTCTCACCTAAGAAAGAAAATTTTCAGATGTGACAATCACAATGCAGGATACAGACTTTGGAAGACTGGAGTGAGGGTGGGAGAGCACTGTTCTATCACGTTTTATAACTATAACAACAGAGCACCAGTCAAAGGTCAAGATTAGGCTATAAGGGAAAGAACAAGATGTGAACTCCATTTAAGACCCAGTATAAAAGGAAGCTTCAGAACAGAACACAGGGGAGACAAATAAAAAACACTGGAGGGATTTAAATTCTCTGGTCAAAAAGAAACCCATTAAATATATAGGCAGCTCATAGCCATCTCAAACTGAGGGCCATATAACTTCATTCACATTGTGCTTGAAGTTCCACTGAACATCTTAAGGTGAGCTGAAAATCAGGATAGTGAAAGTCAGAAGGAACAACACTGGCATAGAAGTCACAGAACACAACACCAGATAGCATGCAATCATGGACGGGCAATGAAAATAGACAGATGGAAAACCGGCTATTCCAATGTTTTTGCCACAATTGCACCATTGGACATGTTTTACCAGGCCAGTCATTACTGTAGCTTGCAGGCATCATAACGTGATTGATATTTACTTTGGATAATGTGCTTAGAACCTTACTTTCACTAAGTATGCTATTTAATATGGACATCAACTGATAGAAAAATTTACCTCAAACTTTTAAGCACTAAATTTTAAAAACTGATATAAACTATTAATCAATTGATAAAAATGATATGTCAAAAGCAGAGAAAATTGAGAAAAATAGCAAGCTCATTTAAAATCAGAACAAAAAACCACAAAAGAGGAAACAAGAAGAAACAATATGCGAACTGTTGATTCAACTGTATTACTAATTAATTTAAATGTCAATGGTCTAATACAAAAATTGGAAGACAAAGCTTGTCAGAGTGGATATAAACAACACTCATCTATGTTTTGTCTACAAAAAAGACATTTATATATTTTAAAGCTGAGGTGATGAAGAGACTTATCATGCCAATATCTATCAAAGACAACTGTTCTAACTTTGGTAATTCCAAGGCAGATGATAAAACAAGGAAAACTATTAGAGACATAGGAGGATGCTTTAAAGGTGCCATTTTTTTTCAAGGAAAAACCAGAATATTTAGTCTGTGCAACCAACAGAAGAGTGCCAATATACATGAGACAAAACTAATAGAACTTTAAGAAAAAGTGGTTAAGTCCATTACTGTAGCTGAAGACTTTAATACCTCACAGTAATTGGAAGATCAAGCAGGCTGAAAATTAGTAAGGGTATAATTGGAAAAGCACCATCAATCAACTGGTTCAAATTGACATTTATAGAAGAGTCCATCCAATAACAATAGAATCCACATTTTCTCTCAAACTCACATGAAGAATTATAAAATAGAGGACTTTTGGGCTACAAAACCCATCTTAACAAATTTAAAATAATAGAACTTATATCAGATATGTTCCTGAATAATAATACGATTAAAACTAGAGATCCATAGCAGAAAAACAGATGAAAAATATTCAAATTTTTGAAAATTATGCAAAACATCACTAAATAACCAATGAGTGAAGAAAGTCTCAAGAGCACTTAAAATTGTTTTGAGATAAATGAAGATGAAAAATATACCTCACCAGCTCTGTAGGCTGCAGTAAAAGAATATCTGAGAGAAATTTCCAGCACCAAAAGTATGTTAGACTTTTAAAGGGCCATAGATTGAAAGTGTAAGCTTCTAGCTCATAAAACCAGGTTACCAAGAAGAGACTTGATACCCTATGAACATATACAGGGGGAGGTAATCCCCCTCAGGAACAGTCATAGGGGAGGGGAATAAGGGGAAAATGGGAGGGAGGGAAGAATGGGAGGATACAAGGGATGGGATAACCATTGAGATGTAACAAGAATAAATTAATAAAGGAGAAAAAAAAAGAACAATCAAAACCTAATTCAAACATGATGGAAAAAATTCATAAAAATTAAAAGAGAAACTAATGGAATTGAAGACAGGAACACAACAAAGAAAAGTGTGAAACCTAATTCTTATTTCTGGAAAATGCCAATAAAATTAATAAACATCTAATTGAGCATATCTCAAAAGTGGGAGAGAGGGAGGAAGGGAAAGAGAGATGACAGAGAGAGAGAGAGAGAGAGAGAGAGAGAGAGAGAGAGAGAGAGAGAGAGAGAAAGAGAGAGAGAGAATAAAAACTAAATCAAAACAAGGTCATCACTACTGATTCTGTAAACATTTATTTATTTACAAAATTCTGTGGCTATTGCTATTTCTGTGAGGCTGTGGATGTGAGTGCAGATGCTCTTGGAACCTAGAGGTGCTGAAACCCCACCAGAACTAGAACTACAGGACGTTATGAGGCACCTCCTCTGTCAAGATGGCTTTTGGGAAAGCAACCCAGGTCCTCTGTGAAGAGGGTACCTTACTCTTACCCATCTTGAGTCAAATCTCTAGTCCTGATTCTGCAAACATTTAAAGGATAAAGTAACACTTGCTAAAATGCTATTCCTACACATATTGATTAAAATGGATCAATTTTAATTAGTTTCTGAAAGTCCCATATGTATTTTGATTATATTCACCCCCATAACTCTTCCCAGATCCTCTCTGTTCCAAAATTTGTGGACTCTAGATGAGAGAATAATGGGAGAAAGGCAAAGTAGAAGGACCCAAAGGGTCCTAGAAGCCTACAAGTAGAACATTATGATAGGCAGATTTGGGCACAGGGGTCCTGCTCAAACTAAGGCACCAGCCAAGGACAATACAGGCGGTAAACCTTAAGCCCCTACCCAGATCTAGCCAATGGACAGAACACTCTCCACAGTAGAGTGGAGAGTGGGATATTACTTTCTCACATACTCTGGTGCCTCACCTTTGACCATGTCCCCTGGACGGGGAGACCTGGTGGCAATCAGAGGAAGGACAGCAGGTTACCAAGAAGAGACTTGATACCCTATGATCATATAGAGGGGGAGGTAATCCCCCTCAGGAACAGTCATAGGGGAGGGGAATAAGGGGAAATTGGGAGGGAGGGAAGAATGGGAGGATACAAGGGATGGGATAACCATTGAGATGTAACAAGAATAAATTAATAAAGGAGGAAAAAAAAAAAGAAAAGCAGTGAATGTTCACCATAGTGTTAACAAAGGGAAGTCAATGAAGGAAAGAGAATCTGTGTTTGTGGACTGTAAATACAAGTTAAGGGGAAACTGATGAGAGGGATGAAACTAAACCCTTGAGTTTTAGATCCCTAGGCCAGACTAAACCTTTAACTAGAAGTACAGGGCCTTGGTGGCTTTTAAACAGAAACAACTCTACAATTAGTCAATTAGTAGTCTTAATTATTTATCTTGGGTTGGAAAGGCAATACATGCTCAAGGCAAAATTTCAAACAATAGTAAAGGTCATGAAAAGTAAGTTTCTTTTCTTTTTAAGATATTATCTATGTTTTTTTTCAGTAGTGTTCTAATTTAATCAGCTTGTGCCTAAAGTTGATAAGGACATTTTGACTGGCCCATCTGTCAACTTGTCAGAAGTCATACAGATTCATTAGTGCTTATGTTGTTGTAATTGCTTTTTTATTTTTTTACAACGAATATGACTGATTTCAAATTTTGCCAATTAATAGTTAACCTATAAATACTAATATTATAGGCAATGTACAAAATGTACTGTTTTGTATTCATTTTCAGTGAACATGCAAGAGTAGGATCAGGATTGATAGGACCTGACCAGCTTCTTTTGAGCATGAATGTGGATGTGTGGAGTCCAGCAAGAAGAAAATGTCTAGAAAATATCTCCTAGGAGAGAAGCCACGAAGGTTCCCCTACACATCTGCCTTGAGGGGATGCAAATGGCCTTTTCTAGGTCTTCTCTGTGGATATCAGTGCTCTGCAGGGCTTCTTGGTACCTTAGCCAAAGCCTTTTAAAAATTTATTAATTTATTCATATTACAAATCAATTGTTATCCCCTCACTTGTATCCTTCCATTCCTTCCTCCCTCCCGCTTTCACCCTATTCCTCTCTCCTAGGTCTATGACAGAGGGGGACCTCCTCCTCCACTATATGGTCATAGGCTGTCAAGTCTCATCTTGGTAGCCTGCTTATTCTTTCTTTGAGTGCCATCAGGCCTCCCCACCAAGGGGAGGTGGTCAAATATAGGGCACCAGAGTTCATGTCAGAGTCAGTCCCTGCTTTCCATATAACTGTGGAGAATGTCCTGTCCATAAGAGTAGGGGTTTGATGTTTACTTCTTGTCTTTGGTTACTGCAGTAGTTTGAGCAGACCCACCTGGGCCTGGGTTCTTCTTGTAGGTTTCTAGGACCCTCTGGATCCTTCTATTTCCCCATTTCCTATATTTCTCTTATCTAGAGTCTCAGTAGGATGTTGTGACATCTATCCCAATCTCCTGGTAAGTGAAGACTTTCTTGGGACATGCCTTTTGGTCTAGTGCCCAATTATAAGTGAGTATATACCATTTGACTCTTTCTGCTTCTGGGTTAACTCACTCATTACGATCATTTCTCGTCCCACCCATTTGTCCACAAATTTTGGGAATTCCTTGTTTTTAATAGCTGAGTAGTATTCCATAGTGTAAATGTACCACATTTTCTTTATCCATACTTCAACTGAGGGACATTTAGGCTGTTTCCAGGTACTAGCTGTTATGAATAAGGCTGCTATGAACATGGTTGAGCATATGTCCTTGTTGTTTGATGGAACATTTTCTGGGTATATTCCAAGGAATGGAATAGCTGGGTCTTGAGGAAGCCCTATTCCCAGTTTTCTGAGAAAGTGCCAGATAGATTTCCAAAGTGGTTGCACAAGTTTGTACTCCCACCAGCAATGAAGGAGTGTTCCTCTTTCTCCACGTTCTCACCAGCATGTGATGTCACCTGAATTTTTGTTCTTAGCCATTCTGATGCGTGTAAGATGGAATCTCAGAGTCGTTTTGATTTCTTAGCCAGAGCCTTAATTTGCAGTGTGACGTTGGAACCTAGATCTATGGTTTGGGGCATACATCTGTAATTATGCAGCTTCTGTTTGTGACTGAGGGGGTGTAGTGTCATGAATGAGATCTCTGCTTTCCCACAGCTCTCTCAGTTTTCTTCATTCAGCAGCACCAAGGTGAAGCAGGTAAGGAAATGTACAGCATGCCCAAATGCACTCTCACATTCATCAGTCTTACCACTAGCACCTGGCCCTAACTGAAAAGACTTCTTTCTTCCTGTTTTTTTGTGTTTTGAATTTTTGAATAATCACAGATATCTTTTTCACACTTCAGAAGACAAATTGCATGCCATGTTGATGAACTTAGTGGATTCAATATGGTCAAAGAAGTAGAGAATGTAATATATGTATATATATATGTATATATGTATATATATACATATATACATACATATATATATATATATATGACCCTTGTAGCAACACTGGACATTGGATATTCCCTGACCATTGAGATAAATTCAGATTTTTCTCCTCGGCAGTGTTACATGTTCCATTGTAGAAACAAAGGAGAATTATTCTCTCAGCCACTCATGTATCTACATGAGATGATTTCGGTGGGTGTGGCCCTGTGCTGAGGTTTGGAGACTAACAGGGCTGAGTCAGGGATTTGACAGATAAGACATAAGATTCAAGAGGATGTCCTTTTGTTGGTCTGAAGACTTAAAAATTGGGAGGGGATACTGATTCTTTGGCAATCTTAAAAGTAACATCACAGCAAAAATCAACTAATGTATCAAAAAAAAAAAAAAAGCAATGTGTCAATACTATAGAGTGTCTGGAATAGTGCAGCAATCTCTGGGAGTCCAAAGAAACACTGCAACGTGGTTGGAAGACATCTCCCTGTACAGCGGTCTCCAGGGGAGCTTTTCATTTGTGGTTACCAGACCGTCCCAGAGATTCTATGTAACAATGCCATGCTCCTAAATATTCTAGTTTTGCTGTCTAACAGGTATAACTCCTAGCTTTGCTTGGAATTTTCTCAAAATCGGATGCCCTTTGGCTTAGTGACATTTCCCACAATGTGACACCCCACAGCACCCCCACGTTTACAGCTGTGTACAGCACACCGAGGTGAACTCCATAGGGACTTGAGTTTATCTTGACAGCTTTTAGAGAAAAGCATGCCCGTCCTGCTGGACGATGCTAGCTTTTATCTCTCTCCACTGCTCCTTGTTTTGGTGAAGCTAATGTAATTGTTGTTCTGAGTTCTCATTCTGTCTCAGAGAAGTAATTGTTGTTTTCACAGCCCTATAAAGAATGCCATGGACTGCTCTGAAATAGCATTATTGGAGGCCAGTTGTCTATCAAGTGTGTAGAGGGGTGCAAGGGCAGGCTCAGTAAGTCAAGTGCTTCCCAACACCAAATGAATCACCTAGAAACCTTATTAGGAACTTTCCTGCAACAAGTTCAAAAGTCTTTATTTGACATTAGTGGCTTTTCTGACTTTAGTTTGCTCATCTCAAAGGAGAAGGTAGAGTGATGTTGAGCAGAGCCAGCTGCCTTGGTCTTTGCTGGGGAGCAAGCATCGATCTGTTACTGAAATACTTGTGTATGAAGTTCAGTGAGGAGAGGGCGTGATGCTGGAGAACAGACACATACCTAGTGTGTTTTCCTCTGAGTAGGATTTTGACCTCTAATTTGGTCATTTTGAAATCCCTAACTTAGTCTAGGCTCACTTCAGAGAGTTCATCATCAGGCTTGTACTCCAGAACCCTAAGGAGGATGTGTTTGATGTGAAGGATGAACTGGGTAGATCACTCCTGATGATGTTTAAGGACTTTGAGGTTAAAGTGAAATTATTTGAATCGCAATTTACCCCTCTCACCTGCCTTGAGAGTTTCACTAAATTTGCTTTCCATCCACAATCTCTCCCAAACACTTTTACTACCATTTTCTCTCTTGTCTGTTGACTTAATTCAATGGGGGGGGGGGAGAGTTCATATCAACCATTCTTCGTGTGTTTTTTAAATTAGGCACTTATTATTTGGTTCTCATTAATATTTCTGTGTGGCTAAGCTGCTTTTGCTGTTGTTGTTTTGCTTTTCATGCTAAGCATTTGTACTGGGAAAACATATAACCATATTTTCCAGTGTATTAAATGACCCCCAACTTTAACTTTAACCTTAAATTTTCCAGTTAAAATACAGAGTTTGCATCCCGAGTCTACTGTACAGAGTGTACATTGGAAGAGGGGTAGCACTTATGGCGAATATATTCCAAACTCTATATTTTAAATGGGAAAGTTAAAGTTAAAGTTGGGGGTTGGCTTATACGCCAGAAAATATGGTATTTTTGTTCGGTGACATGATAATCAAAACTGTTCAGTACGAGTATGAAGACATAGTTACGTTATTTTTCACTAAGATCTTGAAAACTAATGTAATTTGAGCAAGACAGTTTATCTCTCCTTTAGATCTCAACAAACCAAGGATCATTTATGAAGCAAACTGGTCCCATCAGCTCAAAGCCATGACAAAGAAAAGAGAAGAGAAGGGAAGACAAGACAAGTTAAAGACAAGAGAAGTTAATAATATGGGCAGATGTGTTCCCAAAGAATTTGGGGTATATACGTTGTAAGGTCTTACCAGGAGTGGCACTGCCTTTATCTTCCAGCCTCCTGCCTTTTACTCCTGCCCAAGTAACCTACCATGCACACTCTCACCACAAGCAGGAGAGGTGACTTATATCCTTGCACGACTAGAAGACAAAAGTCTGACATAAAGCTATCAGCAAGTTTTGATTATTCTGAGACCTCGTTCTTTCGCTTCCCAATGGCTTTTGTTGCTTTTTTTCAGTTTTGCTTTTTTACGTTTCTTTATTGTGTGTATGTGTGCATGCATGTGTGTGTTTACATGTGCGTGCATGTGTGTGTGTATTTGTGTGTGTGCTTGTGTGTATGACGGCATGATCCATTCTACATATGTGGAAGTCAGAGGGCTTCTTTCTAGAACTACTTCTTTCCTTCTACCATATGAGGTCTGGGAATTGAACTCATGTCTTCAGTTTTGGCAACTAGTACCTTCACACACCAAACCATCTTTCTGCTTCTGCTTCTGCAGTTTTTGAGATAGGATCTTTGTAGCCAGAGCAGCCTCAGAGTAGCAGAATTTCTACTGCTCAGCCTTCCACATGTTGTGATTATTGACATGTGCTACTATGTGCTATTTGTTTGTTTTGGTGGCATAGGCATCTCTACCTTCTGTCTTCTGGTTGTCTCTCTGTACTATGTGTCCTAATTACCTTTTCTTACCTAATTACCTTCATATTGAGTTAGGCCCATCTATACAATCTTGTTTTAAGCTAATCATTTCTTCAAGAGCCTATATCTAATGCAGTCATATTCCAATGTATTAGAAGTCAGAACTTCAACAGAAATTTGGAAGATGACAAAACTCATACCACTATACCCTGTTTGTGTGTATGATTTTACACATTTTTAAATTGTCCAGTATGTATATTTC
Source organism: Acomys minous (assembly GCF_964271855.1). Classification (NCBI taxonomy): domain Eukaryota; kingdom Metazoa; phylum Chordata; class Mammalia; order Rodentia; family Muridae; genus Acomys; species Acomys minous. The sequence continues at coordinate 99,335,741 of NC_140489.1, read as the reverse complement.
CATGACACTCTCCTCCATTTTTCCTGGGCAGGCCACTTATGACCACTATAATTTCTCAGTTATTTGCCTATATTCTTCACAAGCACTTAATAAATGTGAATATATACCTTCTATATTTTCCTGTAGCCCCAATTACCAAGGCATATAGATTACTAATTAATTATTGAATATTTGCTGTATTTTTGAGTTCTTATTACTACTTGTGCTATATGAAATGAAAAAAATATACATTTAATATTTTTAATGTCTGGTATAGACTTTTAAATGTAAAACCTACTAAAGCTTTATCATGTAGGTATTCTTACTAAAATCAGTATTTTATAGTTGAGGACATAGAAGCATAAAAAGATCAAGTAATTTAAATGATAGCTAAGTACAAAGATACAGGTAAAGGTGGGATTTGAACCCATAAAGTATGGATTCAAAGCCTTCATACTTACAACCCTTAGAAATGTAGTCGTGGTGTGGTAGAAACACTGTGTTTTAAAGTTATACCAGCCGAAGCCTCCATTGGATTCATGTCCTAAGTAAAAAATAATTGTTATGGTTGTTTTAGAGTTGTTTAGGGTTTTTTTCAAGGTGAAGGTCAAGCAGGGATGAAGAGAGACAATATAGATATTGTGTTTGGAGTGTTGGCAGGAGAATTCCACATATTTACCTTAGAGATGACTAACTTCTAAGTCTTTACAGGGTTCAAGGCTTCTTTAGATCATCCTAAGTGATCTTTTATCATCTGATATAAAGTGAGATAAGATTTTTCTCAAGTGGAAAAGGCACAGAATTGGCAGTTACCTTTTTTTTTTTAAGATGTTGCTTTTGTTTGTTTTAGGTCTGTCTGCCTGAGGATATACTCCTCTTTGGCCTTTCCCCAAGCTGGATTCATGCCTCTGTAGCAGGTAGGTTTTCATCACCAAAGGGCATGCATGCTTTGGTTTCACCTTCCATCTGTTCAGGGTGCTTTTCTTGCAAGTCAAATAAAATGTTTATTTTGGAACTTTAAGTTCTGAGCTACACCATCTTAATTTTCATCTTGAGTTCTATTGTTCTCCCATAATTAAAAATCCTATATATTTCAGAAACATGTCTAGATTAGGAGTAGGAGGTATAGTGGGAGGAGTGAGAACGGCCCCATCAGGCTCATATATTTATTGCTCGGCCCGCAAGGGAGCTGTTTGGGAAGGATTAGGAAGTGTGCTTTTGTTGGAGGAGGTGTGTCACTGGGGCAAGGCTTTGAGGTTTCAAAAGGCTTATGCGATTCCCAGTCTCTTTCTATGCCTGGTAGGTATGGATCATGATGTGAGCGCTCAGCTATTCATTCTCTCCAACATCATAGACGCTAACCCTCTGAAACCTCAAGCCAAACTGAATGCATTCTTTCATAAGTTGCCTTTGTTTTGTCATGGTAATGGAAAAGCAACTAAACAGGAGGTTTCCTTCCTTGAACTGTCCTTTCCGTCCTCCTTTCTAATCTTTCCAACTTTCTAAACTGACATGCCGCTGAGCCTTCTCTGTGAGGCAGTTTGATCTGCTATGGGGATGAGATGGTATGTTTGTGATGGCAAGTTTTCAGTGGGGCCGTTGAATCTAGGCTAGGCAGGCAGCATGTTGTTTGTCTAACCTTTAATCCTTACCACCAGATTTGCTTGTTTGCTGGGATGAGAGCTGGATCACTTGAGGAAACAGTGCTATGCTGGTAAATTTCACAGATGGCAGGTGACTCAGAGGGCAAAGGAACACTGAATCTGGATGTTTCTTTCCACCTTGGTTTTGACACTGGAAACCATTCATTCACCTCAATCCTGATGTACAGAGCTGTGCCCACTTTTCTGCCTCAACTCCTGGTGTAGGTTGATAAATCACAGATTGTTAACCTTATACCCATGTTCTGAGTCAGGGATTCAGTTTTGGACAGGCAATACTGCTCGTCATGAAAAGTTAACCGGCTCACTTCTGTCTCTCAGAAGCTTTATTATCTTGGAATGTTCACATCCACTTTTTTTTCTGACTGTGTGGTTTTACCTGCTGTTGAAACTCAATTACAGTGCTACCTGCTCTCAGAACCTTCCCAACAAGGGAAGTCAAAGATCCTCCATGTCCTGATAACTCTTGTGTCTGGCTGTGGTCTAGCATATATTGCCAATTTTTTCTCCTTATGCTTAATCTTTGCCACCAAATTGTAAGCTCCTCAGGGCCAATGGCTCTGCCCTTTTCAATCTTTGTATTACCAGAAGCTTTCTAGCTCAGAGATTTGTTTATAGTACGTGTGAAACGAATGTGAGAGGTTTGCTGATTTATGAGCATACCCTCTAATAGAAGACATATGGAGTTCATTGGCTTGGTGTTTGGGTGTCACCACCCCCACTCTCACCCTTTTCTCCAAGTTATCCTCTTGGCCTGGGCCAGCTGAGGCTGTGGAGAGTAGATAAATCACCCAGCTCCTAGGTCAGACAGCTCAGAGACAAATGAACACAGCAGGTCGTTGCCACTATAATGATGCAGTGGCCGTTCTGTTTGCCAGTTTCTGGACAACAATGGATTGCCTCCCTTCTCTTAACTTTAATTCCATTTCTCATAAGCCTGAAATTGCACTTGCTATTTTCCAAGTACCCTCCTCTGTTCCTTGCCCTACTTCATGTCAGTGTTTCCTTAACTAACATTTTTATGGCTTAAAAATCAATTCAGTGTCAGTTATAAAGACATACTCTGTCTCCAGTTTGTATTTTCTGCTCTGGTATCCACACTCTCCATTGGCCATACTGTGGCTTGAAAGTCACCTGGAAGTTTTAGCCTTAGCTTCCATTTTATTTGAGCTTTATTTGGTTCCATGTTGCTGTTTATCAACTTTTGGCGTTATAGGATTGAAAAGTTATTATAAGTCTTCTTTATTTTACCTCCTTGAATTTGAAGGTTTTGAGAGAGTGGAGAGATTCTTGGATTAAGATGGGGCATTTCTAAAAGATCTGACTGAACCTCAATGGCTCAAGAGTAGTACTGGCAATGCCCTTCTTCATCTAATTCCAGGTTACTCTGCAGCCTTCTCTTTATGCCAGATGTACAGGTATTTAACTTCAGCACCATGGACAGTAGATGGTAAACCAGGGAAGGCTGCAAACTCCTGCTGGGGGTATGTTCATCAGGACATAGGCGGTCCATGTCATCCCCAGGCATATCCTTATTTAGCATCACTTACATTGTGAGTTGCTAACCTCATAAAGAACACCCTTGCTGTTGTAAGGCATCACAATTGAAGCAACGTTTAGTTAAAAAAAAAACATGTTCTTTGGAATAATGCTGTCAAGTCTAAAATTCTAACTTTTATATTTGCTAAGTGACCAGTTTCTTTTCATGTAGCTTTGAAAACCTACAACACTTACAAGGATTAGGCTTGGTTTCTATTGATATTCTTGACTAGCTTTACATCTTGAAAAAAATGAAAAGTCTCTGTAGCTATTTTCTCATTTCTTAAGATGGGATTTAAAAACTACCATTTTTCATAGTTCTGATGGGAACATTAAGAGAGACAATACATAAAAGATTGTTGGAAAATATATGGGAGATATTATAATAGCAATGTCAATAATTTGATAGCAACTACTATTAATATTGATACAATAATCAATATTAATATTATTACTATAATAATTTTGCAAACTAAATGATATATGAACATTGGACAGAGGGAAGCACACAATAAAATCTGTTTATACTCTTCTATCAGCTCGCTGATTTTTGAAGTCACTCCTTTAGCTTGTTTGCATCAGAAACTGACTTGCAAGCCTTGTAAGTACCCTTGGGAAAGAGCACATTTATACCCGTGTCTGTTTGAATTAGTTTACCACTTACCATGAGACACAGAAACATAAAGATTTTGGGTGCTCTAACAGAGGAGCATGGAAGGAAGGAAAGATAGAAATTTACCACACTGCTTTCTGACTCTGTTAAGAGGCAACTATAATTCAGAAAACAGAATGATAGGCATCCTTTTAGGTTTTTTTTTTCTACATACTATTTATTCAAATATTAGAGTTGTTGGTTTTGTGATTTGTTGTGTAATGCTGTGGGATATTGTATAGAATGGAAAGAGCCTCAAATAATATGCATAAAACTCTAGGAGCCCAGCCTCTTGGTCTACAGAGATTCTGCCTACAATGAAGTTATTTTTCATTCCTTCCTTCCTTCCTTCATTCATTCAAAGGCTTATACATCACTACATCAGCTCATTCATAGTCAATGATTATTTATTGATAGAAATGTTAATGATTGTAGAAGAGAGAGATGATTTAGATGACAAGATGTCATCAAAGATTAGGAAAAGACAAAACATGAAATTGTTAAATAAATGAATCAAAAAATGTTAAGTACTATTACAATTGATGGGTATATATTGATATTGAGAAGCATCTGGTTTTATTATATTTTCTGCTATTATGTAGGTTGTAGAGTTTAAAGAGCGACTGTTTAAATATTGAAGTTGGAGGGATGGTGAGATATTGCTATTTAGAAGGGTGACAGAAGCTATCTTTGACATGGGTTTTGACATGGTTATAACCTGGTCATAGACAAATAGAAAGAAATGTTTCTTCAGGTAAACCAAACATCAAAGGACACACAGAATACTGAGAACAATGGACTAGCAAGTGCTTTGAGGTGGCTGGCTGTTATGTTCATGTGTCGATGGAATTTGGACCTTGTGGCATGTATAATGGGGCACTCCTAGAAAAATAGTTTTTCTAGATACTTCTAAGTCACCATTTTATCAAAGAGTGTTTGTGAGTCATCTTTTGCATGAAATGTGACACACCAGAAATAGTCTCTTTTTCAAAGAGCTACCTGATTTTTTAAGATTCAGCAATGTCTGAGATCACTCAGGAATGGATGGGAGACTCTCAGAAGCTTAGCCTCAAGAGATTGCACCATGCTGACTATTCTCAATGGTTGTTAATGAAATACATTCACTCAGAGATGGAAGGCTGGTCAGCCCTCATCTCTGTGAGGAATTAAAAATTCCAAGCCACAGTCTATTGTCTAGAAGCAAACAGGGGGCAATGATGGGTACTTTCACTATAGGAAAGGCTTTTGGGGAACTTGCTCCTCTTGTTGTTTTATGCCTTTATAACTTACAGATGAGACAGAATGGCAGACAAGAGAGACAAGGACAAAAGTCCAAGTGATTCAATGAATGCTTCATGGGTGCAGAGATGAATAGAATTTAGAGAGAGGCAGTATTTTTCCCAAGTAGGTATTATAGGGTATATGTTGGTACTGGATTGACTTTAAGTTAGAGGGTAACACAAAGATGTCCAAGGATATTACCTATAATGACAATTTTCCCTGGAACTGGTGGCCTGCAGTCTTTCTCTGGAGCTTCTTTCTTTCTGCCCCAGCTTTGGCATTTGCTGCTGGCATGACCATTAGTGTCTTCCTGTAATCTCTCTGCTGTCCTGTCCACTACTAAAAGCTGGCAGATCCAAGTATGACTCAGTGCTCATGCTTGTCATTCACCTGACTGCCCAGTCTCGTTGTGCCAGATGCAGTGCATACAATTCTGCTTCCATCAGGGACTGTGTGGCAGCCTGCTGCTCAGATGCCTCCCTAGGCAAGCTATGCTGAGCTGGGCCTTCTGGCTCTTTTGTTTGCACACACCAAATTTGAGATGGGCTATCATTAACCAAATGGAGAGCAGCTGTGCTTACTGAGAAAATGGCTTAGTCAGATTTGTGGACATGTCAGAGATTTTTTTTTCTTTCCAGAATGTCTGGTGGTAGAGTCTGGAGGCCCCAGGAGCATGTGCAGCATTCCCAGTTAATGTTCTAGAACATCTTCCTTCCCCCCCAGCCATAATGTCTCTGGGCCAATCTGTGATGAAGTTGTACGTTCCTTAAACGATTATACACTGTTATGAATAGGGTTTTAACCTGTTAAAAGGGAAGACCTCATATCAAGCAGTTCCCACTCAGGAATACCCACTTGACTGTGAACTAAGAGCTGGCAACTTCCAGGAGTTAAATAAAGCTCGAGAGGAAACCTACCAGGAATGATGAGTCCAGTGAGAGTGTCTCTTCCTCTGCAGGAAGTCAGGGAAAGGATGAGAAGCCTTTTGACATTATGTGCATAAGAGTCATCCTATAGCTGCATGTATGTAGTTACTTCCTTTCCATTCCATTCTGTAATGCTATGATTGCTTTTTCCATTTGATCATTTTTGGAAATGGGATTATTTTCAGGTGTTCTGAACAGTCTCTTGTGTATGTTGCATCAATACAAGCATGCATTTATTTTGTATGTGTATCTAGGAGTGGAAGTTGAGAGTCATAGTCTAAGCTCTCAGCTCGGTAGATCCTGCCCAGCATTTTCACTCCAGAGAAGTTAAGTTTTCTGTATTCTCTTCTACTGTGCATGAGACTTGCAGTTACTCTTATTTACTTCAAGATTTGGCATTCTCTTTCTTTTCTATTTTAGCCTTTATGTGTACACGAGTGTGTTTGGCTTGAGTATGAGTTGTGTGTGTGTGTGTGTGTGTGTGTGTGTATGTGTGTGTGTGTGTGTGTGTGTGTGTGTGTGTGTGTGTGAGAGAGAGAGAGAGAGAGAGAGAGAGAGAGAGAGAGAGAGAGAGAGAGAGAGAGAGTTTGCGGCACCCACATTGTCTTGCATGCATGGCCTTCCACTGGAGCATGTTCTACCCTTAAAGCAAGCTGAGTCTCCTTCTCTCAATGCCTATTAACTACCTGTAACTTTTAGGCTAGGTGTGGAACTTCATGCCCACCTCCCCTTTCCATTCTGGAATTTTGTGTGGGCAGAATCTGTGCAAGTCTTGTATATACTGTCTCAAATGCCATGCAATCCTATGTATAACCTTCTTGCTGCTAACCTGAACAGTCAAATTTATCAGTCTTTTCTCATTGGGATTAGAGATGTTAATATCCTATTTTAAAATTTTGATTTGCTCTAAGGTCGTGAGAACATTCTCTTTCATTCTGGAAACATTATTATTTTAATTGGTTTATTATGCATGCCTAGATCTACAACCCATCTCCAAATATTTTTGCGTATATATGGATACACGATTGGTCCAGTATAACTTATTGAAAGGACTAATGTACCTTCTGTGGCAACACTTTTGTCTTAAGCCAACTAACTGTGTACACGTTGGGCAGCTTTCAGGTTTTCCATTTTAGTCCATCGATGTGTTTGTTGACCTTTGTGCCAATACTGCGCTCTCTTAACTACCGTACATTATGACAGTTCTTTACATCTGACACAGGGCTATCAGCCTTCCCTTGGATGGTATTTTTCTGGTTTATCTTTGTCAATCCATTTATTTTAAGCCTTTTTTTCCCCCTTCAATTTTATCCACCCAATCCTGCAAGATCCTCTAACTCTCTGCTGTTCAGTGGTTCTCTGCTAGGAACGTGTGTCAAACTCTGTATTTCTCTTCCTGGAAGCATGGCTGTTTGAGCTCTGCTTTCCATTGCTCAAGGCTTTTGGTCCCTTAAGCCCTAAATTGATTTCACTTTATTTTCTTTGTATATTTTCACAAAAGTTGTCCAGAAGCTTTGCTCTACTCACAGAGCACGAACTCCTAGCCTCCTAGCTGAGAGCAGATTCCCAGGACCTCCTTATTTAATGTGTAAATTTCATGACAGATATGATACCAGAGAATCTAATAATGTGTCTCACCACATTATTAAATGAAAAATATAACAAATTATTGCATTAATAAATTCAGGATAAGATCATTTGATAAAAATTAACTTAAGTTTATAATAACTCTTTTGGAAAATTAGGCATAGAAAAATTTTTCATCAGTGTGGTAAAATTATTTAAAATTATTTCAACTCATGTGTAAAACCTAGAGATCCTATATATTAATGCAATATTATGTGATATTTCGATATGTTTATGAAAGGCTTAAATTAGACTGAACATGAACTTACTTATTTATAATACAAGCACTGAAAGTGTTTTCTTTTATCTGCTTAAAGTATGAATTTGTTATTGTTTCTGAAGTTGCCCTGCAACACAATAGCACAGGACATCTGACTCGATATCTAAGAACTTGTCTTTTCTCATACTTTTCTTCCCATTCCTACTTTTTCCAGCCTCTGATAACTGTAATGTACTCTTGACATCTGTGGGATCAACACTTTCACAGTCCATCTGTGTGAGAGATGGTCATGATCTTGTCTTTCTGAGTCTGGCTTATTTTGCTTAACATAATTATCTGAGTAGAAGTCTTAACTCTACAAACCCACAGTATACATTTAGCATCTCCTTTTGACAATTTCTCTTTAAGACAGAAAAGATGGCAGAGATGTCTCTATTGGCATCAGTCACAGTCAGGGGCGTCCGTACTGATGAAGTACTACATATACACAGTTTTACGTGCACACCCCTTGACACACGCACGCACACAATACATGCATTAATTAAAAGGGATGTTACAAAATGAGTAAAATTTTTCTTAGAAAAACTATGAGAATCAAGAAATATTAGGCAGTTGTTGAGACACCGTTGTTTCCCAACCAAGAAGTGATGCAGCCTGCTCTAGTACCACACCTGGCAGGCATGAGGGAATCCATACGAGCCCCGTGGAACAGGCTAGTACTCCTCTGTGCTCAAACGCATTGCCTTGCAATTAAGGCAAGTTCTGGCTGCCCTGGACTTTTCCAGGATTCTTAGTGTAATCATCTTACCCTGTGACTGGAAAAGTAGAGGACAGTCCCTGTGGAGGGCAGTCCTGATGGAGGGCTGTCCTGGTAGAAGGTGGTCCTGGTAGAGGGTGGTCCCAGTGGAGGGTGGTGCTGGTGGATGGTGGAACTGGTGGAGGGCTGTCCTGGTGGAGGGAAGACCTGGCTATCTTCAGATGTATGTGCCTGAAATCTATGAGGGGTTAACCTACCAAGACCACTAAGGAGATATTAGCTAGAAGTGCTGGGCAGAAATAGCACTCTGGAGGAGAATAAAAAGAAGACTAAGATCTGTTATTGAATTAAAAATTACCAAACATAGGGCTGGAGAGATGGCTCAGTGATTTTAGGAGCCCTGACTATTCCTCCAGAGGACCCACATTTCAATCACCCACATGGGTGGCCAACAACTGCCTGTAACTCCAGTTCCTGGAGATCAAATCCGACTCCCGCTTCTGCCCTGTGAGAGCAGTAGGCCCATGAGTGGTGTTTAGACATACGTGAAGGCAAATCACTCATACACTTAAAAATTAATAATCAAATTTTATTTTAAAAAATCAAACAAAGCTATGGAAATAGACAACAATCTGTAAATTAGGGAACTGGGACCTATATAATTTCCCTCAAGACCTCTCTGGTATCTGATTTAAGCCTAGTAATAACTGTTTCTCAAAACAAAACAAAAACAAAACAATGAAAGCAGTAAGAGAATCCAGTTTTATTTCAAGAAATATGATAAGCAAAATATATAATGTCTGAGTATATTGAAAATAATGAAATTGAAGAATGTATAAGGCACAAATGAAAAACTAATTCTATTAGAGGAAAGGTTTGAAGACTTTCTAACAAAGAGAAACATGCTATGCATGTGAGGGGCACTGCACTTAAAAACCCCACCTGAAGATGAATTAATAAATGAATGTTCCTGTGATGTTCTCTTTAGATGGCCCAGGTGACCAATTGCTGGGAAGGAGTGACACTCGTGGAACTGTAAAAAGAGAAAAATGTAGAAACAGGGGAGGCAGAAAGCATATTTTGTTGATCTTTCACTCGAGAGATAGCCCAGAATGCAACTCGGTGGCAGTAAAGGACAGAGCACTCACTAACAGGAAGAGACAGAAACACCAGCAGAACTTGTAACTACCTTTATCAATGACTCATGTTTGACAAAGATGATGCTCCAATGGCACTGAATGATACAGGTTTGATACTGAGTTCAGCCCCACCCTGCCCTCTATACAGAAAGAGTAAGAGTGCCCCTGGAAAATTGTAAAAACAAACAAACAAACAAATGACCTAAAACACTGAAAGCTAGGTTCGAACCCAGTTAGTAGAATGCTTTCTGAGTTTGCACAGAGCTCTGGGTTCATCCCCGGAACCATATAAGCCAGGCACATGACACGCGCTCCTAATCCCTGCTCTCAGTGGGAAGAGTCAGAAGGATCATAAATTCATCAGCAGCCTTGGCTACATAGCAAGCTTGAGGCTAGTCTGGGCTATATTGGACCTTGTCTGAAATCAAACAAACAACCCCTACTCCAGTGCAAACATTATGCAGCATTTGAAATGACATTCCAGCTCTCTTGCTAAGACAGATGCTGTGATGGCTAGTTTTATGTCAACTTGACACAAGCTAGAGTCATCTCAAAGGAGGGACCCTCAATTGAGACATCCATAAGATCCAGCTGTAGGGAATTTTCTTAATTTCTGATTGATGGGGGAAGACCCAGCCCATTGTGGGTGGAGCCATCCCTGGGCTGGTGGTATTGGGTTCTATAAGAAAGCAGGCTGAGCAATGCATGGGGAGCAAGCCAGTAAGTACCACTGCTTCCTGATCTCTGCATCCATTCCTGTCCTGACTTCCTTAGATGATGAACAGTGCTGTGGAAGTGTAAGCCAAATAAACTTTCCTTCCCAAGTTGCTTTCAGTCATACTATTTCACCTCAGCAATAGTAACCCTAACTAAGACAGAGAACCAAGGTGACAGTTCTGGACATCAGAGACGCATGCACTTTCTATCTTTTCTGAGCCACTCCTTAGTGAAGAGTCTTTGTGGGGCCAGATTGAAATTGGAATCAGTGATCAATTTAATGATAATTTCAGCAACCTGGGGGCCCATATTGATCCCTGGTTTTGCAAACACCTCTGAGGGTTGTTTCTGAATATAGCAGAGATGATGATGCTGGAAGTCTGCACTTTCATTAGGTGGGGGACATGTGGCAGAATTTATCGCAGGTGGCTGGGTGCTCACAGTAGGAAAGTAAACTCCCAAGTGCTCACCCCATCAGGACCTGAGGAAGGCCATTTGAAGATGAGCTCCCCTGAGACTCTGCACAGGAAGGAGTAGGACATGGAGCAGCTCACATGAGACTTGGGACCAGAGAGGCAGCATGCTGCTGAGAACAAGGAGGATTCTGCCAGGGTTTCATCTGAATGCCTTTCACTAGGACCTCTCTTGGAAGCAGAGAGAATTATCATGATAAAAGAATTTAATTATGGCCATATCTACACATACAGATTGTGACCCTTAGGGAAACCAAGATTCCAAGAACTGGGGGAGATAGAGCATGTTTTTCTGCATGTCATATTTTCAATTGTTAATTAACTAAAATAATTATTGGGTGTCTACTATGCCGCAAACTTTCTTCTAAGAGATTTTTTTCAACCCTCCCCTCCCCTCCTCTTCTCTTCTCTTCTCTTCTCTCTCTCTCTCTCTCTCTCTCTCTCTCTCTCTCTCTCTCTCTCTCTCTCTCTCTCTCTCTCTGTGTATGTGTGTAACTGAGCATCCACACACATGTGTAGGCAAGAGGACAAGCTTGGTTGTTAGTACTCATCTTCCGCAGGATCTACTTACGACTCCTCATTGTATATGCCAGGCTAGAGCTGGACTGTGAGTTTCTGATAATTCTTGTCTCCACCTCTCAAATTTCCGGTGAGCTGTGAGATCACAGTGTTCTACTGCAGCCCAGTTTACAGGAAGATTTGCCTTTGTACAGTGGTGCTTTGCACACTGAGCAATCTCCACAGTCCTATTTTTAAAACTTTAACTCTACTGTTTTGAGCCTCAGTTGGCACATATTCTTTTTAAAAATTAGAGGGAAATGAGCAAAGCTTTTTGTCAGAAAACCTTGCTTAAGAGTAGGGCCTTGGTCTTCTAACTTGAATCTCAGATATACTAATTGCCTCTTTCTTAGAATGGCGTTGCTTCTCTAAGAACACTGACCCACATGTTACTCACAAGTCCTTGTACTTAACGGTAGCAGAGGAAGTGGCTGCAATTGTTTGCAAGGGAGTAAGTGATAGAAATGATGTTGATTTAGTATGAAAATGAGAGCAGAGGGAGAGACTCATATTGGCCCATATACTTTAATTTAGGGAGAGTGGCTTAACTCATTTGGTCAGGAAGAGGGGTATCCATTGCCTAAGCAGATGCTGAAGCATGTCACATCTTCCCAAATAGCACACATTGACTTCTACCTCAGGGGTAGAAATATAGGCTATTTCCCTACTGACTTTATTGGTGTGTCATGGGAATCCAAGATGAAGGCTGATGTGGCTATGTCCTTGAGGCACAAGCAATGGTCAACCATGGGTCTTCTGTTTTTCTGCCTCTGTGCCAGCTGAATATAGAGTATATATCTCCCCAGGGGTTGGGGATTGAGCTCAGTTAGTAAAGTGATGGTGGCACAAGCATAAAGGCCAGGGTTTGACTGTCTTTTTTTTTCTTTAAGCCAGGCTTGGAGATATATGTTTGTAATTCAGCACTTGGCAAATGAAGACAGAAGAATCCTTGAAGATCACTGGCCAGTCAGCCTAGCAAAACTGGCGGTCCTTGTGAGAAATTCTGTATCAAAAACAAAATAGAACAAGGGTGGGTTGTGCCTGAGGAATGACACCTAGGGTTGTCCTCTGGCTTCCACAGCTATGTGTATACATGTACACATGCACTTGTATAACCATTTGAGCATACACACATACAGCATGCACACATACTGGCACATGTATACACACACACACACACACACACACACACACACACACACACACACAGAGAGAGAGAGAGAGAGAGAGAGAGAGAGAGAGAGAGAGAGAGAGAGAGAGACAGAGAGAGAGAGACAGAGACAGAGACAGAGACAGAGACAGAGACAGAGGCAGACAGATACACAGAGAGAATATGTTCCTGTTTAGAGCATCTGCCTGTGTGACAGACTCTCTAAAGAATGTTAGTGGACATGATCTTCTTGGGGTGGGACTGTGGATGGTAGGCAGTGTGCAACTGAGAGAAAAGACCTTCTAACAAAGAGAAAGTTGGTCCCCTCCATCTGTTTCTGTTACAAAAATACTTTTTTTCTGCTCTTATTCTCTCCTGGGTTCAGAGCCTCTGACTTGGTGATTTTCGTCCATTTAACACTTCTTCTAAAAGTAATTTCTCATCCTCAGTGAGGCAAGGAGAAGGAGAGTGAAGAAATAAAATGGATTTCTGCTGTAGCTTTTCCTGATGGTGCCAGCATGGCACTAAAGGTGACACTGGAGAATGGAGTGGCAAGTGGCTGGATTGAGAGCTGTCGGTACCCATCCTGACTGGAAGACGATAGAAACATGCCAGTTTGTACACATGTGGATGTAGAGATTTCTCTAGGGAAAAAAAAAAACAACCCACAGTTAATCAGCATATTAACTTATGTTAGGAAAAAATTATTTATGTTGGAGAAGAATTCACTATATAAAATGTGAAATTGGGCCGGGAGGTGGGGCAGCTTAGGGGTGAAGTACTTGCCTGGCAAACATGAAGACCCAAGTTTGGATGCCTAGAATTCACGTAAAGCTGGACTTGGCAGCACTCAGCTATAACCCTGGTGTGCCTATGGCAAGATGAGAGGCCGCAGCAGGGGAATCTAGAGAAGCCCAAGGGCCTGCTATCCTGGAGGACTCAGTGACAGGCAAGAGGCCCCACCTCAAACAGGGACCAATAGGCATTGGTATTGTCATCGTTCAGACATCAGTTAGGCAGCCATTTCTAGGAGAGACGGACTTACAGCAGACTTCCTGCTCTTGTGGTTCCTAAAATCTTTCTACCTCTTCTTCCATGATGTTCCCTGAGGCTTAAGTATAGGAGCTGTGATGTAGAGCCTACCACCACCACCCTCCACGTATGTGCACACAAGTTCACATGAATGCAAGCATGTGTCTGTCACACACACACACACACACACACACACACACACACACACACACACACAGAGGCATGAAAATAAAGAAATGCCATTCTTGTGGCTGAAAATTTTAGAACAAGAATAGGAAGGCACTCAGATTAAGATACGGTGCTAGAGAGATGACTGCTTTTCCAGAGGTCCTGAGTTCAATTCCCAGCAACACTATGGTGGTTCACAAACCATCTCTAATGAGATCTGGTGCCTTCTTCTGGCATGCAGGCAGAATACTATATAAATAAAAACTAAATAAATCTTTTTTTAAAAAGATATAGGCAAAGATCTGCTGTTGGGAAGGGACATTTAGCTCGAGTTAGAAGGAAACAGAATTAATTCCATCGAACCACCTTTTCTGTGGTTTTATATGATTGACTTTGCCACACATGACTTTTGAGGAGCCTCCTTCTTCTTAGGTGCAGGTCTCTCTCTTCAGGTTTGCTATGGGCTGTTAATCAGAGACACCAGGATGTAGTCCCAGGGTACCAACAACAGGTCCTATGTGGGTGTGGGCCAATGGAGAAAATGATTTTTGTGTTTTTTTTTCATTCCAGTCAATTAAAAATATTTTTCAAAGGAGATTAAAGTCACAAATGTGTCTGTGATCACTGCCTTTCTGTTTGCTGCTCTTGTCTGAGCACAGAAGTTCAAGATGACATGGGGAAAATGAATCACAGAGAACGATGAGGTCAGTCATGATCTCCGATGGCTGCCTGGAAAAACAGTCCGCTCGAGGGGAAGGTACACAAAGGCTGTAATTGCAACCTGGCTTGCAGTTCGGGGGGGCTGACCTGGCGGGATTGTTTTTGAAATAAAGATTTAGGATGAATTCAAAGCAGTCCTCTGATGGAGACTGTAAGTCAAAGCCAGATAAAATAATGAAGGAAAAACAGCCTGAATTAAAACACCAATGCATCTTGGAATTTATTTAAAATTTTGCTTTTTTACGAAGACTGTTTCAAATCTGAGCCATTCGTTTTTAAAAGGAGCACTTCATTGTGGAGAATCTTGAGCATACACAAAGATAGAAAAAAAATCTCTTTCCGAACACCACTGTATTCATCTTCTACACTTGATGGCAGCTTACCCAGCCTACCACAGCCCAAGCACCACCCGTCCTCACCTATTATTTTGAAGCAAACCCAATAAACCACATAATTTAATCTATAAATATTTCAGTGTGATTCTCTAGCAGGAAAAGCACCATTCCTTTAATAAATAAGATAAACCTTCTGCTCATCCATCCAAGCCCGTGGGGAGATGGACTGTTTGACATGTAAGGTCATCCTTAAGGCAATCCCAACTCCCCTTAGAATGCAGCCCTTTGGTTCCTAAACTTAGAAATGTAAATGGCGCACTGCTGTAGAGAGTGGTGAGGAGTGTAATAGCTCCTGAGTTGGGAGAACTGCTCCCGAGCAAGCCAGGATGGCCAGCCATCCCGTCTATATTAACTGTGCCATTGAGCACCAAGCCGACTTAAGTAACTAACTGCAGAGGAGGGGGGAAGAGAAATGAAAAGCTTTAAGTGTAGTCAAGGGAGACGAGATGGGCTTTCATTTGAGATGTGCTTTCTGTTGTCCGTAATGGGGCAAGATGGGGGCCTTGTGAGAAGTGAAACAACACAAACACAAACAGCACAAACTGCTGATATGTTTCTCTGCTGTGGAAGCTGCCTGGAGCTTTCATGGAGCCAGTTGGAATTTTTCTACAAATGGAGAGTATCCTAGGCCCTGGATGGGTTTCGGCCTTTCTTCCTACTCTGTCTTTGAGGTCTAAGAGCAGCTGTAAGTGAGAAGAGGGAGCCATGTGACTGTCTTCAGGTTTGTGTTCCTAGGGCAGGCTAAAGGTAGATTACCAAGTATCACTTCAGGTGTCCTTTTCCAGCATATGGGTGAATGAGACCTGATACCTTCATAGCCCTCATGTCTGTGTGAGGTAGAACTTCAGCCCACTCAACTTTCACCTAGGAGTCATTTCCCAGGCTTTCATGGAATATTTTATCAGAAATGTCCCAATTCATACAAAGAAGAAAATAGGTAGGGTTGTATTGAATTGACAGAAACTGTGTCTCTGAGGTCCAGACCTCAGACTGGTTACCTTTTGTACCCCCAATAGTGTCACTTGTAAGGTTGCTGTGGATGTCAAATTAGGTGACACCTCTGGCATCATTCCCTTTTTTAAAAACTCATGTTGTTGTCATTATTATTTTAAAACCCATTAGATGTATATGTCAAATATGACATTGATCTGTTTCTCACAGTAGCATAATGTTACTATACTCCATAACTAATGGGCAAAAACTGATTCCATTGTCTGGTAGTAATTTTTATGAAGACTACTATCTGTTCCCTCCTTTCCCTAAAAGATGTAGCTTCCTGATAATTAGTAACAGTGACATTAATGCTGAACTCCTTCTCATTTTGATTTCCTGGTCCCAACTTGACTCTTCCTAAGTGGGCTGGCTTCACTTTTTCTGTTCAGAAGATTTTCTTCTGAAACAGATTATTCCTAAAATCTGAGTCTTATTAACGGGTTCGCATGCTCTCTTAGACATACATATATCCAACAAAACAGACTCAGTAGTCAGTCTATCTATCTATCTATTATCTATCTAGTTTGTATACACACACACACACACACACACACACACACACACACACACACACGTATATACATAAAGAAGCCATCAGTTTGAGAGAAAGTGAGATGAGGACATGGGAGGTTGGACTGAGAGGACATGGCAGGTGTTGGAGAGAGGAAAGAGAAGGGAGAAGTAGTATAGTTATATTTCAATTAAAATGTACTTTAAAATGTAGTTCATTTAAGTGTTTCTTCAACAATTTGCCTCGGCCTTCCCTAAGCTCTGTAGAGAATACATAGGTAAAAACTCAGGTTCTTATCCACAAACAGCGTAGGTCTCGGAAAGCAATAGGGAGACAAACAGAATAATAACAATTGTGAGAATCCAGAGCGCTAGATTTTGCTGGAAGGACGGTCAAGGCTTCCTGCTTCACTTCACTTCTTAATGCTACCCTTACCTCTTTCCCAGGCATCTTCATCAACACCTACCTCTGCCTACTCCAGCTGACCTCACTTTAGAGTCTGCAGGGCTCTGTCAAAGCAGGGGACCGGACCGGGGAGCAGCCATCTCTTATCTTTTTTATAATTATTATTAATTTATTCTTGTTACATCTCTTGTTGCCCGTTCTGTGCTACACAGACTGTGGCTTATGTTTCTGGATATCTGAGGGAGTCCAGAGTTTTCCCCCAGAAAGGAAAGGCTTCCATGGGAAGCACCGTACCTCACTTCTCCCTTTCCTCTTCTTAGGTCCTTCCAGTTGGTAAGGCCATACGAGCCAAGTGGTTGAGTCCTGCTGTGGCTACAGGGATGGTTGCTGATGCTTTCGGAATCCCGGAACTGTTCTAAACCTGATGAAGCGGTCTTAAAACATGGCCACCAGCCCATTCCCTGGACTTCCTGGAGCCATGCTTGTACGGCAGAGAATGAGGACTGGAAGCCTGTAAGCCCAGTAGTATACTTAGGGAGCAAGCCCTGCTTCCCCAAAGCACAGGGCATTTCCCTCTCTTCCTTGTTCCTTTGTTAGAGGGTCTATCTCAATCCTGACTCTTTCCTCCCCGATATTTAGCCAATATTCCTAGCACAGTATTTTGTTCCTCCTTAGAGTATGAGTTGGTCGGTTTGCCTTGAATAGAAATCTGAGTGACAGCAATCCCTTGCATTCACCTGTGTTTTTGTTTCTAAGAAACTTTATTTATTTATTATTTTTGTCACGGTAAGGATTATGAGCACTAGGCAGACAAGATCAGGTTTTAACTATAGGATGTTGGTGTATGGAGACAACCTCAATTATATATTTGAGCAGAGTTTTTTAAAAATAATTTATTCACATTACATCCTGATTGTAATCCTCTTGCTCTTATCTTCTCATCATGGCTAACAAAATTCTTGCTCCAATCCTCCTCTCCAACCTCATTTCTTGATTCTCCCATCAAATTCTATGTGATCTCAAACCTAGCCACCCTTGCTGCTTCGCCCATTCCAACTGTCTACATCTGGAAACATCTGGCTCTGAGATCCACTGTCACCTCTTTATTGGAGCCTTCTTGGACTGCTCCAGGCTAGGGTCCCACCCGCACGTGAGCTTCAGTGCTACCTCAAATGACCCTGTTTTACTATAATTATATTTAAATGTGTATTATGACGATCTGTCAGGTACAGAGAGAAAGGATTAGTTTCTGATCCATCACAAGGCCACTGGGGCAGCTAGCTGAGTGTACCACTGAGTGTATGTTTATTAATGTAAGTAGAAAGGGGCCTAGATCTTACAGTCTTTCCTTGCTTAATTTCTCTGATATTCGTTTACTGATGCGTGCGTGCATTCACTCCTGTACAAACATTGATTGAATACCTACTATGTGGAACTCCTGCCTCTTTCTGTAGGCAATAAAGCCTTGATCAAACAGACATAAAAGAGAAACAGCTGCCAATCCTTCCTCTAGGAAGCTCCGCTCTGCAGGCCTTCGTTATGAAGCCTAAAGCTTCACTTTCCTTTTGTCAGCTTTTTCTTTAATGGCCAAACTCATGGTGGCAGTGACAATGGATTCTGCATTAGTATTAAAAATTTATCCGATAAATAATGGATTAGAACCTCTGTTTAATAATTATTAATGCACTGCAATTTCAGTTGCCCAAATCTCAGGACGTTTTAAACATAACTAATTGAAAACACAATTAACAGCAACTTGCAGAAATACATCTGAAAGGCAGAGCACCCTTGCAAACCTCAGAGTTGAGCAGAACAAAACGTTCAAAAGCAATCTCTTCCCCTTCCTCCCATCACCGCTACAGGAAGGAAAGATGCTGGACCCCAGCAGAGAAGGACCATGATGCTTGGCAGACTTTGGAATACAAAGATAGGATAATAGCAGCTTTTCTACTGCCACTGAAACTTCAAATGATCACTTCATCAAGTTCAGGAGTTAGAGGGATGTTGCCTGACCCACAGACACTTGCGTAAGATGGGCCCTTGGAAAACACTCTGTGATCACCCCAGGCTCTGTGGCTCCTGTGACTCTTGGGTCCTTCCTATGGCTGATTCTGCATACCCAGACAGCAAAACCCGAGCTGCTGGCTCTTTGCACTTGAGAGAAGGGCTCTTGGACTTTCTTGCTTTACAAACAAAAACAGGAAAGAGAAAACAGACTGAAGCATCCCCAGGATAGGCTTGGGTTGCTTTCGTCTGTAGGATCCTAGGAGACTGTAGAAGCACTGTGCTCTAGGCTGGGTGCAGCACAGGCAAGCACAGGCTCTTGGACCTGCCTGTTTTTTTCTCATTAAATTGTTAAGGCCAGGGAATTTCTTTTCTTCATGGTGGCTTTTGAACTTGGACATTCTGGCCTTCTTGCTTTCATCAGTACTTCATAGGGACTTTCTTTCTTTTGTGTGTGTGCAGGGCGTCGGGTCGGGGATGGGTGGGTGGAGTGAGAGTTCAATGACACATTTTAAGGAAATTAGTCAGTGGCTCTGGTTGGCATTCAACAAATGCATCTCCCCTCCCACTTTTCAATATTTTGCTCTTGTATCCCTTATCTATTGTTAGGACTCCAAACTCTTCTATGGGTATTACTTAACAAAAACAATAACAGAGGTATTGGGTACATGTGTGCTAATCCTGGAGAACAGGATGGAGGTTAAGGCAGACAGCTCAGTTTGATTTCTGGAGCCCATGTGCTGAGGACAAGGAGATATGCAGACCTTTGGGGCCTGCTGGTCAATCAGCCGAGTTGAATTGATAAGTTCCAAGCTAGTGAAAGATCCTGTGTCAAAACACAGTGTGGACAGCATCCTAAGAAATGATACCTGAGATTGACCCCTGGCTTTCATTCTTACATATATGTGTATATACATGTATGACTCTGTGTGTGTACACATGTGTGTGCGAGCGTGTGCACGTGTGTGTGTGTGTGTACGCGCATGCGTGCACGTTTATACGTGCACCTACATACGCACGAACATGCACATACCCACATGTGCCAAACAAGCAAGAGTAAGAAAAGAGAAGGGGATCTTAGGGAGGAACACTTGATCTTGGAGTCAGTATGGACAGTGGCTTGGTTAGAACTTGAGGTATGCTAAGTGCATCATGCTGTGTGGCCAGACACATACATGAAGAAATACTGCAAAGTACCCGAAAGGCCACGGTGGTAAGTTTGAACTCCACTATAGAGATTAAAAAAATTTTTTTTTGTTTTTTAGCTAGAAAGTTTCATGGATTTTAGCTTTATCTGGCTAATAAAACAGTGGTACTTAAACTTTATTGAGCATCAGTACCTCCTGGAAGGTAAATTAAATATGAGTACTGATTCATGTGATTGTGGGAATGAGGCCTGAGTACTCAGTTGATATTGCTGCTGCTGTTTTCAGAGACTGAGATCTTTTGGGGATGTCCTGGAGGTGGGCTGCTGGAAAGATGAAGCTGTCTGTATCAAGCAGTAAGACACAATGTTCCCAGGCTGTTTTCAAGCAGGAGGAGTGGCTTCTAGGCAAAAGGGAGGCAGGACAGAGGAAACCCAGCTCATTGTGGCCAGCTAGATACTGAAGAAACATTAGCATCTCCTCCACGTTTCCCTCCCTGGAATCCCAAAGGAAGATAATGGTTCTCCTGAGGAATAGTATAGAACAGAGACTTCCTGGTCAAGATGGAAGAAGACTGGTGGTTCCTGGGCTCCAGTGTGTGAGGGCTGCAGGAAGTCATGAGTGGCTTTTAGCTGGGTTCTGAAGAATGGTCAAGACTGCAGAAGCAATGCTGCCAGGAGAAGCCCACCAGCTACTGCAAGCGGGTGAGTTAAATGAGACACTAGCATCCACAACCTGAATATATGCCCCTCATTAAATGCTGCACCTAAGGCCTGAGGTATCATGATGTTGTTTCCCCAAGCCTGAAACAAGCCTGGTGGAGATGGAATTTCTGTTCTTACTTATAGGCAGCTACACTTTTCCTGGAGGCTACCATACTCACTGTTTCCCCCCTCTCCCTTTTTTATTTTTTAAGATAGGATAGCACTGCATACCTCTGGCTGCCTTGAATCTCATGGAGAACAGGCTAGCCTCAAACTCCCTGCCTGCCTGTGCAGTGATTTAAAAGCATGTGCTGCTGTACCCAGCTAGGCTGCAATTCTGTTGGGTATGGTTTGTGTCCACCCAAGTTTTATACCCACAGAGCTGAATGGAGAAGCTGCATTTAGAGATAATAGGAAAGCTTACAGATCTGCAGAGACACAAGTGGGTCATATGACTTTCTCTTTTTTTTCTTTTTCTTTTTTTGGTTTTTTGAGACAGGGTTTCTCATTGTAGTCTTGGCTGTCTGGCTGTCCTGGACTCACATGGTAGACCAGGTTGGCCTCGAACTCACAGCGAAGGCATAAGTGATACTCAGTGTTACTGTCATGGCTGAGCCTGTGGACAGAGCCACCTATACTGCAGAAAGTCAAAGGTTGGGTTTAGGAGCTTTTTTTCTTGGACATACTTTTAAATACATTCTTTGGGGTTGTTTATTTTTGTTTCTGTTTCTGCCTTAAGGATATAATATATGGAACTCCGTCATGTAGCCAAAGCAATCCAAGTTTAATCTCCAAGCATTCATCTCTCAAGTTCAGATTTTTTTTTCTTTCCTCTTCTCAGCTGGTGCATTCTCCAACTTCTGAATGTCTAAAAATACCCAGCGTGGTTCCCTCTACAAAACACCAGCACCCTGCCAGCTGTTAAATAAATAAACCCGAAACAAAAATGCTGTAGTTGTGAAATAAGATATATTTAATTAAATAAAAAAAAGGAAAGCAAGTGCTATTACAAGAACATAAAACTGTAAGGCATAAGATAAAAACTAAATTACTGCAAGGCAGCTCGATCCAATCTAATCCTTGAAGATAAAGATGAAACCAGAAAATTGCATGTATTGAGAAATCAACATAAGCCCTGAGCAAATATTAACTAGGGATCTATAAACTGGTTGATAATAAACAGTAGTATGAACATTAGGATTAGGGCTGGAAATGGAAATGGGATCACATTGGGTGAGGGGCCTCGGAGTTCATCTCTTCATCCGGCTTTGGAGCAAGCCTTTGGATGATCTTGTTTGAGCGACTTTTCCATTAGCTAATTTCAGTCAGTCTGAGAGGGAAAACTGAATGGTATGGAAGCACCTGGGCGCGCTTCTCTCCATCATCTCCTGAAAGACGTGGAAACTGATGTGTTCTCATCTTACCAGGCCGTAAAATGGAGCCTTCAGATAAAACATTTGCTTTTTAGCATGGGTTTCTAACTTAGCTATTGACACCATTTTAACAGAGTATTTAAGCATGAAAAATGGCCCAATTACATGTTAAGTAGCCCATTTTTATGGTTCTAATAAAGGTCCATTTAGACGTCTAACTGACAGCTCAGCTCTTTGGAAGGGCATTTTTCAAGTTGCCTTCTGAAAGAGGAAACTTCATACCGAATTTTTTTTCTCCATTTTTTTTTAAACTTGCTATTAGTTGGAGAATGCAGCTTTGGCTTTGAGAGGAAAGAAAACGCATGTATAGAGGCAGGACCTTCTGGTGAAGAAGTCAGCAGGCAGCTGGGAAAATCAAGCTAATTCACAGGTGAAGATGCCCTCTTTGTCAGAGCTTCAGGCTCTGGGATAAAGACGCTCCTTTGAGAGTATTCATTCATGTCCTATCCCACACGCCGAGGTGCTGAATGCTGGCTGAATGAAATCCCGCCTCTGGAGAGTGAGCGGGTGGCTCCGGTAGACAGGGACCTGCATTCTCCCTCACATCAAGGTCCAAGGGACAGCTGGAGCCTCCAAGGGAACCAGGAGTCCCTTTGGGGACAGAGTTAGCGTTCTTAGGCCCCTGGGGAATGTATGTGACCTGGGAGTTCTTAGAAAATAGGTTTTTCTTTGTGAAGGGACACTGTTAGTGAGACTCCATCAAAAGAACTCCTGACAAAAAGGTGCTCCTGTGTGCTCTCAGCTCTGGACAAAGGCCTCCACTATTACCCAGAGTCAAGGTCTTTTCATTAACTCCTTGGAAGTCTTTTGGGAGGGGCCTCCTGTGGCTGTTACTAGTGTCGTGAAGACAAAGGCTGGTGTAGGTTTCTGGGACTTCCAGAACCATGGTCCATGGACTGGAGGAATAGTTTAAATGACGGAATTGGGTTTCCCTACAGTGCTGGGGGTCAAATCTCAAGCTCAAGGTACTTAGGAGGCTCTCCTCCCAGCCCTGTCTCCTTGGCTTGTGCGCTGGGCTTAAAAGAACTTTCCATTTACTTGTGACCCAGCCCCAACTTTATTTACTTATAAGGCCATTCCAACCAGGTAATAGGGCCCACCCAAATGACCTCACACTTCATCATCTCATTAGAGACCCTGTCTCCAACTGCAGTCACGTTCTGAGCTCCTGTGGCTTAGGGCTTCAACACTTGAATTTCAGCAGGACACAATCCAACTCCTAATGGGGCTGCACTTTAGTCCTCCTGTATAACAGTGCATGCACACATATTTGCTTCTTCCGCTGCCTCGATATGATGACAAGCATTAGCTATGACTGTTCTCATTTTGCTTATAGAGAACTTGAGGTCAGTTGCCCTGCATGCAAATTTCTGTTGCAAGGTAAAGAAACATTTTACTTTCAAAGAGTCTGCAAATGTCATGCATCTTCGTGCAGACTCTTCATCTCTGCAGCTCCTCATATAATTAGGCTGAGTTAAGGCACAGACAGGTGTAATTTTCTTAAGGTAGCCCCCAAATGATTCTAAAATGCAACTAGATTTGATAAGTCACAATTCTTAAGGTCTCTGGGTTCATAAATAGTGGTCCTCAATGGTGAGTTGTTTGATTTGAAAAGTTACTTCTGAGCTACCAAAAGACCAGCTGACATGGTCTGGAAGCAGGAAAGCTGCTTTGGGTAATGACATATGGGTGTTTTCATAGTTGATTTGGCCACAGATTTTCTTAGGATGAAGGACTTTAAAATGAAATGAACATGGACAGCTATACATTAGATTTATCTGTGTGTGTGGGGAAAAAAAAGCAATGAGCTTACTCCTGGCTGAATAAGTCAGATTGTGACACACGGTATCTCAAGGGCGCCTCCAGTGGGCAGGCAGGATCAGTGACGTCCTAAGAAGCAAGTTCTAGGGCAAAAGGCGTGGCCAGCCTGCCACGGAAGGAAGGAGACAGAGACTTTCTTAGAGGAGGGAAGCAATGGTGCGGTGTGCTGTGGTAATGTCTCCCACAAAAACCTCAGTGCTCTCAGAGAGTTCTATACAGTCATGCTGTAGCCTCTCAGTTCTCCATTGTCACATTACTAGTCCACCAGTGTCTCCTGCGAACCTTCCTTGGGTCCTTTTGCACAA
The DNA here is from genome assembly GCF_964271855.1 of Acomys minous. NCBI lineage: Eukaryota > Metazoa > Chordata > Mammalia > Rodentia > Muridae > Acomys > Acomys minous. The sequence goes on along the minus strand of NC_140489.1, from coordinate 99,311,427 downwards.
TCAGCCCTTGTAGAGCAATGACAGAGGCCCCCAAAGGGGCAGGTTCTTTTTCTTCTCTGCCCCAAGGCATTAGGTGTAGTAGTTCTTCACTGGAGCTGCACTTTTGAAAGAAGTGGATTTTTTTTCCAAAATATTATGAGTCCAAACCTTTACGAGTTCTCTTTGGAGAATGGGAATCCATACAGCCCGTCCCTAACAACCCATGATACAGGGGTAGAAGGTAGTCCCGAGTCTCTGGTAGGAAGGCTCGTGACTTAAGACAGCTCTGAGAGAAGGCTGACAGAGAGCAGGTGAGACAAAACTGGTGTGGTGCATGCATCTGCGATCCCAGCGCTAGGGAGGCAGGGCCAGTCAGATCTCTGGGACTTGCTGACTAGTCACCCTTATCAAATCAGAGTGCCCTAGATCCCTAGATGTTTTGTCCCCAAAACAAAACAACAACAACACACAAACAAAGAACAACAACAAAGGGGATGGACCCTGAGGCAAAGCACCTGTGATTGACCTCTGCCCACATACTCTGCAGACAAATGTACATGCAGCCCCTCACATGTGCCTAAATGGACAGAAGCCAAGATACACATATTCGCACATATATGTTAATGAGAATGTGTACACACACACACCACACACACAGGTGCATACACACACACACACACACACACACACACAGAGATTATAGATTTCCACAGAAATCATAAATTTTAACTCTGAGAACATTACATTCAACCTAAGTTCAGGTGCTAAGAGCAAGGATTGCAAAAAAACCCACTGTATCCTCTGAAAGGGTAGTTGCTTGAATATCACAGGATGGATATTGTTATGTTTCTGGGAAGGGTCTCAGTAAATATGACCACATGAAGGAGAGATGCGCATGTTACGAATGTGGGAATCACTTAGTGAAACATAAAGCCTTCCTGCTATAAGGCAAAAGAAGATGCCACATAAGAGAGTGAGGTGCATTGGAGGTATCAGGCTGATGAGGGTGAGTGAGTGGCAGGTAGGCAGATGGCCATGGTTAGTGATGGCGCCCTTCATCCCACTGTTCCTACTGTGCTCCGTGAATTAGGAAAGAGAGCCATTCAGAAGAACAAATAGAGGCCTCTCAACCTGTTGGCCGAGACCTCTTTGGCCACCCTCTCCAGAAATGTTTTCATTGAGATTCATAACAGTAGCCACATTACAGTTATGAGGTAGCAAGGAAATAACTTCATGGCTGGGGGATCAGCGCAACATGAGGAGCTGTGTTAAAGAGTCGCAGCATCAGGAAGGTTGAGAACCACCAAACAAAGACAGATTAGGTGGACTTAGAGTTGGCCTAGATAGATCAGCCCTCGGACCACTGAATAAAAATCAAGAGGGTGGAGACAGAGAAGGAAGAACAAACTATTTTATTTTTAATAATAAAGCTGTGAAGAAGCACAGTAGTTTGGAGTGATTTCATCCCAGACTCAAAAGCTCCTTCACATGTGTTCCTGACAGTAAAAAAAAAAAAAAAAAAAAAAAAAAAAAAAAAAAAAAAGAAAGAAAAAAAGAAAGAACAAACGAAAGAAAAAACTACTCAAACTGTTTCTTGTCATGTGAACCATATTGCTAACCTACTTTAACAAGTTTTATTTTCTCAGTCATTAGTTCTTGTTGTCTTGCATTCTTAGAGATTTTGAAGTTTCTCTTAATCCCTCCTAAATCCCCTACATTCCGGAGGTAACCTGGAGAGGCTCAGAGTGCCCTAGAGAAGCTGATAGTGTTCCGAATACTTTAGTTGTTGGAGGAGCTTTCTCATCATCCACCACATTTAATGCACTTAATGCCTGTGTGTGTGAGCAGTGGTGCCTGGGAGCGTGGGGCAAGTACCTGCTGAGTGTAAATGGAAGTGCAGCCCTCACTTCAGAAAGAGAAGTGAGCGATGCAGGACTTTCTGCTAAGCACATTATCAAGTTAGCTATGTATTAGTGGGAAAAAGAAAGTGTGGTTTATATAGGATATAATCAGATTTAACTGACAAGCTTTTAAGAATTCACCCCTTGATAGGAAAAATACAGCCAAACAAAATCACATCAATAAAGCTATGGTAAGCACAATAAAGCAAAACAGTTAAAGCAAAGAAAATCCTTAAAACTGAACATCTAGACCAGTGCTTCTCAACCTGTGAGTTGTGACCCCTTAGGGGGTCACATATCACAAATTTTGCATGTCATGTATTTATATTAAAATTCATAACAGTATCAAAATTGCAGTTATAAAGTAGCAATGAAAGAATTTTATAGTTTGGGGAGGGCAGGTCACCACAACATGAGGAACTGTTTTAAAGAGCTGCACCATCAAGATGATTGAGAACCACTGCTCTAGATCAAAATCATTGTGGGGCAGTTCTTTGTGTACATAACACACACACACACACACACACACACACACACACACACACACACACACACACTTGCATTTCCATGCATATGTTTTTGCATCAGAGGTAGTCACAGACATCTTTCCTTATTGCTCTCTGTCTTTTTTGCGTCAGGGTGTGTCACTGAAACCGAGGTCACCGTTTGGCAAGTTTGGCTGGACAGTGAGTCCCTCGGATGCTGTGTCTCCATTGTTCAGGTCTGGGACTACAGGTGGGTATATGATATCCTTTTACTGGTGTTTTGAGGTATATCTCTTTGTAGCCCCCTCAAAGAGTCTGCTTATAAAATGGTGGCCTGCGGTGGCTCAAGATTTGTATTCAGGGTCACATATGTACCTTTGCCATTTTGCCCCCACTCCCTGTCTTAGTCTTGGTCATCCTTGTCCACAGCATGATTCCCAGACTGTCTCCTCATTCATCAAAGGCCAGAAACCACCAATTCCACCATAGCCTGAAAGGGGAAGCAGACGGTTAGTAAAGAAAGCCATGGCTGGTGATATTTTTTCTTCTTCGTCTTGCTTGGTTCTGAGGCAGGGGAAAAATTTTTCAGTATACTTCAAACTTGAGCGGTGGCTGCAAATTTATTCACTGTTGAATTCATCTGTGAGGTTATTATACGCAGCTTTGATGTTACATCAAGGCTACCTGGGTCATTTTGTTCCAATTACCCAGTGCAGAAGAAGAGGACTTCCATGCCACGTGAAGCCACCCAACTTTGATGTCTTGTGTGGAGGGTGCTCTTCTTGGGAGCCATGTATCAGGAGTAACTTCAGGTAGCTGGGGCAGGTCCAAGTGGTAGAGTTCTCACCTGGGTGCTGTGTCCACTCACAGCGATCTATTAGCTGTCTCAGTGCTGAGAAGACTGGGAGGGGAGAGGCCATCAGTGTGTGCCTATCGAGCACGTTTCCCATTGCATCACAGAGGATTTGGAAACAACCTCATTTTCCTCAATTAGGAAGATGGGGATTGTAATGGCTGTACTTTGCTCTCTTCAGCCGTCTTTCATCTCGGCATTGCAAAGTGCTCTGAAAGCATGATTAACAGACCTTCCCAACTCCCCAGCCGGACAGGCGCCCCACTGCCTGCTTTGGCTGAGGCTAAATGGTTAAGGCCGGCTCTCAGGTGAACTCAGAGTAATGGAAGAGTCTGCTGACCCCAGTGCAGGGCAGGGATGGATACTAGGAACCTCAGGGGAAGGGTTGGGGAAGGAATGGCAGCCTAGGCTAGGAGAGATCACAGGCTGGGAGGCTAGGCTCTTGAAGACAGCCCTGGATGCTCCTTCACTGCCTTATAGCCACTGCATAGCCTTGTTACTAAAGCAGCTTCTAGCTTCTCAAGCCTGTCCAGGTCTCAGGATTAGTGGGTAAAAACCAGGAAGTGGGGTTTTGAGGTCTTATGCTTCCTTCTACACTGCCATTCTGAGCAGCCATGACCCTAAGTCGTTGCTAAGGGATCCTCAGAGCATGAGGTGTGTCATTTGGATGCCATCTCTTCTCTGAGCCAGTCATCCTTGGTTGCTGTGGGATATCGATGCCATGGTGGCCCACAGCTTTCCCCGTACTCATGTGCTCCATGCTGCCTTGTCAGCACTGCGTAGATCTCTACCACACTGGACAGCAAATGGTATTCCAAGGCCAGCTGGCTGCTTCATGTATCACCCCTTCTCTTTATTTTCCTCTACCCGTTCTCTCAGTGCAAATGCCAGCTTGCTCTTAGTTTTGCCACGGCATTGCTGGCCACAGGTCATTCTGGTCAGACCCTTCTGAGTCATCTACAACGTCTGAGGTTGGATGTTGCAGTATTAGTTTCAGCCTATCATGACTGTGGCTTCCTGGGCTAGATTTCCTGGCCTTGTCACTCCTGGTCTTTGTTCCATGTGCCTGATATAGTCCCTCCGTGCTTCCTATGAACTGCTCTTGGTATGTGGCTGAGAGGGGAACTCACAAGATTAAATTGTAGATCTGTGACTGAGGAGGTGGCACAATTGATCAAGTCTTTGTCTTGCAAGCATCAGGACCTGAGTTCAATCCCAAGCACCTATGTTAAAAAAGAAAAAAAGAAAAAAAAAAGAAAAAAAAGGAAGGTAAGGTATGGCAACACTTCTTTCAGGCCAGTGAGAGATCCTTTATCAAAATAAATAGATACTGCCTGGGGAATAGCACCTGAAATTGTTCTCTGGGCTCCAAATGCATGTATCTATGCATACATGTGCACATACACATGTACATACACATACACACACATGTACACACACATGTACATGCACACATGTGTCTGCATACGTGCAGATACATATGCATGCACACTCATGTACACACACACACACACACACACACACACACACACACACACACAAGTCTAACTAGAGACCTGGTACTATTGCTTCCTGGCTAGTAGTCTGTCTTTGACATCCATGGGTGGACCAGGAGATATCTTACATAGCATTCAGTGTCTTTCAGGGCCCTTCTTCTAAGAAGGTTCTGGGTGGTTGCAGTTGTAGTTGGGTTGAGAGTAAGTGAGGACCTGGAAGCTGAGTCTCCAGAAGGAGGCAGAGGGCAGCAGAACATCCATTCCTTTCCTTCTGAGGAGGAATTAAAAAAAAAAAAAAAAAAGATACGAGGACTGCCCTTTATGATTGCTTAGTCATGAATGCTTCGAAATGTTGCATTCTGAAAACCCAATCAAACAAAATCATAATAGAACACAACCAGGGTGTTCTGCCAGTGTTGGGAAACCCCAAGGGTCACCTAGGTGAGAAGCCTGACAAGTTCAAATTATGCCCTGGAAGATGGTTTGCTCATTGGAAAACTCTCGGTTCTTCCTTCTGAATCTCAGATGACCTTCCTCACTTTCCCATGGAGAGAACCTGGCCCTGGAGGGGCCCTCACCTGGGCCCCAGCCTGGCATGTGTGCAGGCTTCCCGTTGCTTCCTCCCTCCCTCACAGGCTTCCCTGCCCAGCCACAGCAAAGATACTCAGAGGTGGGGCTGCTGTGTTTTGTTGTGGAGGGTTTTTCATGTGTAAAAAGCACAATAAAACTTAATTCTATCCCTTTTCTGGAACAAACAGAAAGAAAACTGCTGAAGTGGAAAATTCAGAATGAGAACTCTAGGACAGCCATTAAGTTTGAGTTTTAAAAAACTGCAAAGAATGCTTTTTGAGTATTCCACATGTGTGGGTGGGGCGGGCCTCCCATTGTGGGGATCTTCAATGCAGCCCCGTCTTATATGCTCTCATGGGCCCCTTGTGAATTTCTCTGTTGGGCCTCATTGCTTGTCCTTCCTTCTTACTCTCCTGCCCCCTGGCTTCTTGTGATGATACCGTGTCTCAAGCTCAACCAAACTTAACTCTTCTGTGTCCACAGATTGCTGCCATCTCTTCTGGGGGCTCCCTACCCATCCTGCCCCTTTCCCAGTGTCCTGGCCACTGGCTTGCCTTTTGTTGCCATTAACCTTGGGACAAGGATCCCCAGGGATAGCACTGAATGGGAAAGGGTTTCTCGGCATCTTGATTACTGAGATTTTCCTTCATAGCCAGCTATAAATGTTCTTTGGGGGCTATTTGAGAGAGGGTCTCACTCCGTAGTCCACTCTGACCTCATTCTCATGACAGTCCTCCTGTTCCAGTGTCGCCACATCCTGGGTTTGCACATACCACACCATACCCTGCCTTCTCCAGTTTGTTGAGGTTTGGTGGTTGTCCTGCCTGACCCTTTGGCCAACGACTGAGTCCTTGTTGATATCAGTTCCCATCGCTGGCCACATGAACCCTGCCCTGTGTGAGTGTTCCAAGAGGCTGAGCTGAGTAACTGTGGAGAGCAGGGTGTTGACAGAAGTCTATGGAGGACTGCTTGTGGGGAGAAGTTTGAGAGACAGTACTGTCAAATCTACTGGCAGCATGAGCAAAGGTTGAATAGAGAGGTAAAGGCTACAAAGAGAACTAAATTCCCTGCCCAGGCATGATGGAAGGACCCATTGTCATGTGGCTTTTTTTTTAAAAAAAAAATACTGAATTGACAGAGGAACAGTAAAATTTCTTTGTGCCTGTCTCTTTAGAATATTTGTTTTACCACTTTATTTTGTGTTTCTCGGCCTATATCAGGCTGTGGCTCCTTATTCTGTAAATACTCTGGGATACTCATGTATTCCCCATGAACATCAAATTGCCGAAGATAATCAGCTGGACTCCAGACATGGATGGTCCTTCCCATTCACTGAGCTGTCACTGAGAGCGAAGTATCTGGCAAGCCAAGGACTGCAATCTCCAGCACCTTGCATTTAGACCGAGTCCAACAAAGAGCTACGGACAGCAGAAATGTGGGTGGAATTGACAAGCATTGTATTTGAGCCAGGAGAGTTAAAAACCCTTGTCTGCCAACTGTTTGGAGAAACCATTGAGGACTTCAGAGTGGAGAAGCCACAAGAGGGAAGGATCCTAGGTCCCTGAATGAGCATCTGAAAACCATGACAAAAATAAGTAAGAAATCACTGGGTGAAGCTCTGTTTGAGGGGAGTATGTGGCTAAGCTGTCATAGTGAGTCAAGGAAGTGTTATCATAGAGACTGAATATTGCTTTAGGTGATCTAAAACTTTTTGTAGAAACACCTAAGCATAAGCTTTTTGGTTCATTCATCATTTCCCCTTTTGCCTAGTCTCCACCCTGCCATGCTAGTAACTGAGGAGCTGCTACTTTTGAATGAGAAGGTTTAAAAAAAAAAAAAAAAGAAGAAGAGAGAAATAGAGGCTAATATGAAGATGCCAAACAGGATATGGAGGTGGGTGAGGGGAGCTAGTGAAGGAATTTCTTCTCTAGGCTCTGATTTTTTTTTTTTTTTTTATTTCTGGGTCTCTAGAATTATGAAAGTAATGGAGTCATGAATATAATTACCTCTATTCTGTAATTACCCAGCAAATACCATATGAATACATCGGGGGTTTGAGTCAGCAGATCTGGCAGCTGCGGAGTTTGATTATGATGATTTAGCTGTTGGGAAATGCCGGGGATTAATTTTAGTCATCAGTGTAGGAACAACAAGAAGAAATGGCCCCCAAATTAGGAAAGGCAGGATTTTGGGAGAACACTTAATGGCCATCGGGTCGGTTTGACAAAAGAACACCCCCTCTGGAAACGGCTTACCCCTGGAGCAACCATGGAGTAGACGGCACCTGCTGTTCGTTCTGGGGGGCAGGGGTGGGTGGATGGGGTGGGGTGGGGTCTGCTCTGCAAGGATCCCACAGTGAGACTCGAGGGCGGCAGATGCCCTGAGTTTGGGCTCTCTGGTGTGGGGAGTAGCTGTTGCACAGTAGAGTGGACTCCACTTTTCAAATGGAGGTTCGAGGCTTTTCAGAGTGGATCGTTGCAAGCGGCACAGGCAGGGCCATTTTTTTCAGTGCTTGTCACATTTGGTATTGGCCATTCCAAGGGGGCGTGTCCCAGTTTTGTTTTCCCAGGGGAAAAGGATGATTGCCTGAGAACTTGGGGTCTTTTAAAAGGGCCAGGGATGCCTGTAACCATCACTTTATGTTCACCTCATCCCATGAGCTATAATAACTTGGGTTGGATGTAGGCTCATACAGATCGTTCTATTGGTCTGAATCACTCCTTTCTCCCTTTGCATTGGGATTTGCTGTTCACAATCTACAGATCTGGGTATTTCCCAGAGGAAGAGGACAGGAAGTCACTCTGAAGGCTTCAGGGGTCAGCTTTTGTGGGCTGTGACCAGGTTGTGGTGGGGGTTTTGGTGATACAGCTGCATTTCAGTCATGGATGCTCCTTTAAATATCCCCTCAATTACCCCCCACTTATACTTCCATAAGTAACCCCGAAACTTGGGTTTTGGTACCATTGTCTCTTTGGTGATTTGCTATTGTTTATTTGGTGAGAATAGACACTTGTTCACATCTGCCTAGGATATGGGCAGCACACCCGACAATGTGATCTAGCCTTGAGGAAAGAAAGAAAAGCAGGGACATTTGGAGATTTGGGGATGGATTGAGACATAGGGGAGTTAGTGTATTATGGCAGAGAGGATGGAACTCATAGTTGATTTAATACAGGCCAATGCCTTTGCCCGCATCAGAGTTGAAGGCCTCTGAGAAATCTCTTGGCTTTACTAAAATAGATTTTCTGTTTACTAAAGGCTGCTAGGCTAGTTTTTCCAGGAATAGGGGCCTCATTTCTTTAGGGATGCAGGGCTGGTAATCATAGGGGTGTGGGCAAACTGGAATGTAGGGCTGGGTCTCAGTGGCTTCCAGATGGTAAAGGATGTAAAACCATGGATGCCTCTTATTCACAGACACACACAACAGCAGAGACCTGAGGTGAAGGTGTTCTTCATGTAGCTGTACCCACAGATACCTTCTGGGTGTACAGAATCATCTATGAATCAAACATAACAGTAAGTAAATTCATACTATATCTATTAAAACTCCAGGCTGCCAAAGCTCCTTTCACCAAACTTTTCTGAGCACATAAAGTTCACCAACCGTTAGTCTGAATTCAGACCAAAGTACTGCTTTTGCCTGACCCTCTAAACTATTGTCCTGATGCTGACAGGAACTTGGACAATAACTCTGCACTCCAAATGTTATGCCCAAGCTGGGTCATAACAACTTGTCATATATAACCCTACCCAGAGCTGTGTTTAGAAGCCAGTCCCCGACTGTTTCACCCTTAATGAGGAACTAGCCTATAGCTTCATCCTACTTTACCTTGGCTCTCATGTTAAGCACAACTGAGTTCTGACAATGTTGATTAAATTCTGATTTTTGACTGATAAACGTCTATATATCTACCTATATCTACTTCTCTATCTCCTTATTGTCTGTCTGTCTATCTATCTATCTATCTATCTATCTATCTATCTATCTATCATCTATCCCCTCTCTCTCTCTCTCTCTCTCTCTCTCTCTCTCTCTCTCTCTCTGTGTGTGTGTGTGTAGTTTATTACTTACATGCATAAGAGAAAATATGTACCACAGTCTAAGTCTGGCTTGTTTTGCCCAGTTATTCTGGGCTAGAATCTGGAATCCAATATATGATATTTCTCCTGCTTGCGCCACCTCCCTTTGGATTTTCCTCTGGGCTCCTTGACTTGACAATTTCTGTCCACCCTCCACCCAGACAGGGCTTCAAGTTTGAACTTTGAATTGGTATCAGTGGCTTTTGATTGTTAAAGTAGGTCATGGATTTGATGGCGTACTGGTGTCAGGTATTGTATCAGCTAAGGTGACTGGGTTAAGATGTGATCCATTTGAGAACCTATTTGTGTAAAAAATCCTTGCTTTTGAAAGATTCTTGATTATTAGATCTCAGCTTCTTAGGGTAAATGGAAAGCGTTTTAAAATAATTAAGTAACATGGTAAAGGGTTGCAAGGTATAGTTTGAGCTCATCTTCTACTTTCTTAAATTCTGAAGTAGGAATACAGTAAGGACTAAATGAGCGAATACACACACACACACACACACACACACACACACACACACACACACATATAATACATACCACAACTACTTGCACCACTCAATAAATGTTTATTAGTCTCATTATCATCATAATTTTCTACTTCAGTCAGGAGTGCGTCTGAAATTATTTCAAGTTTCACAAAGCAGAAGTAACTTGGAAGTACATGCTCTTTGGTTTTCAACAATATTTTTCAACACTGGAGACACTGTTTTGTATAGGTCTTTTGTATAGTCTTCCTAAGGTGCAAGCTTAACTGCACAGACAACCTTTCTACCAAGTAGAGAGGTCAGTGGATAATAGCTAGACGCACGCACATTCACAGATCCACGGGTTCCAGCCAGCGTGATGCAGGGCATAGTCAAACTCTGAATGTGAAGCTCTTATATCCGTGCCCTGCTGCTCACTGGTCACAGACACCCTCATGCTTTCATTCGCTCACTCACTGAGTCACCTCTGCTATAATCTGGGCACCGAGCAACAGAGCAAGGTAGGCATTGTACCTTCCTTTGGAGATTTTTCAGTGTGGTGTCTGAGAAAGAGCACAATTGTGTGGAGAAATGTACTAGAAGGTAAAACCTCAGAAAGACTTTGGAATATATAGTTTGGTTTCAAAGGCTGAGGTTTGCAGGGTCTGTACTTAGTTGGGGAGGGACTGAGGGAGGTCGTGCTGAGGCTTAAGGGCAGACAGGAAGCTACTCAGTGGAAGCCCACGTGAGAAAATGTCTCTGCACAATTAAGGGTTTTGGGTTGCATGAGATTGGGATTTGCCATATGGTAATGCTTGCAATGTCTGTGACTTTCTCACCAGTAGAACGACTGTTTCCATATCACATTCAGTAGAATTATGACAGTTATTAGACCCATTGTTGAATTTTTGTTAGCAAATATGTTAACAAAGAAACCATTTTACCATTTATATGTGTGTGTGTGTGTGTGTGTGTGTGTGTGTGTGTGTGTGTGTGTGTGTGCCTTTAGATTATAGAGTGGTTTTAGGTGCAAGGGGACACCGAGCAGAAGGTACAGATTTCTCATATGCCCTGTGCCTATGTATGCAACTAACTTTATATCACAAATGGATGCCCTTTGTTTTCCTTTGTAATCACACAGACTTTGTACATTAAAAACATCATAAAGAGGATGAGGCTTTGGGATACAGTCCTACAATGCCAGGAAGGATGGAGGCAGACAATAATATTGCAGGTAGCCTGGGCTACATAAAACTCTGTCTCAAAAACAAATATCCAGGGCCAGGGACATGGTTCGATGGGTAAAGCACATGTCATACAAACACAGGACCTGGTTCTGAAACTTGAGAGCCTATGTGAAAGCCTCATGTGGTATCTGTAATCCCAATAATTGTGTTTCTAATCCCAGAGCTTCTGTGAGGAGATGGAAGGCAGAGACAAGAGAATCATCAGATTCTGGCTTTTATCCCAGCTAGCATGGTATACATAGCAAAAACGACAAGAGACCCTGTCTTAAACAGGTAGAAGGTTAGGAATGCCACACTAAATTGCTTTCTAACCTCCATTTGAATGATGCGGTACACAACTGCCCACATTCAACACATGCACATACACATACAGACATGTGCTAACGAAGATAGAGGGGGGGGAAAGAATTTTTAAAACCAACAAGAAAAAATAGTAACAACAACAAAACCCCAAACCTCAAAACCTAACCATGTTGCGCAGGCTTCTAGGTCACAAAACTTGACCATGGCACAAAGAAAGCTTAATACTATCTACTCTAGTAAGAACAGGCTGCAGAAGTCAAGGAGGGAGGGAGAAGAGAGTGGTTGCCCCTGTGTAGGAGGAGCAGGAGGAGACTGGGCAAGTGGAGGGTCATTAGGAGGAACTGAGTTCAGGCTGTAGATGGTAGGAAGGTTACAGCAGTGTTTTAAGCAGAAACAGGTTCAATTGACACTGGAGCAATATCAAAAGAACAGCCTTTCCATTGCCCTATGTGACGAAGGAATGAAGGATCAGGTAAGAAATAAAGCAGGGACAGCACTGGGAATGTAGAGAGGGGGATGGAGTGATGATGTCTCTTGGAGGTGAAATTGGAAGCCTGGGGTAATGAATTCCAGGTGGGAGGCCCCGGGAAGAAGAGAAGTGTCAAGGACGATCCAGCATTTGTTACTTAAAGCGGCAGCACATGATGGTGCCATTGTGTGTGATAAAGAAGAACGAGGAGGGGCTGGAGGAAGGGGGAGTGCCGAGTTTCAGACATGTCAATTGGGATCCTGAGAGGCATCCAAATGGATGTGTCAAGGAAGCGATTGGATAAATGAGCCTGCAGCTTACATGAGATCTGGGTGGGAGATAGGAATTTGGAGGTTGCCAATGTATAGATGACACAAAGTCAAGGAGATGAATGAGGCTGCCTTGGGCAAGAGTGAGATGAGAAAAGGAGTGCACATGGCTCGACGGAACTTAAAAATTTAGGGGTAGCACAATAATATTGATTAGCTCAAGTAATAAACGATAATTCAAAAAGCTAGCCATAACTGGGGACTTACTTTTCGGTAGGCAGCCTCTTAATTGGACTGTATGCTTATTTCTTGAGTTTTTTAACAGCCATGTGAAGTAAACTAAGTGGTGAGAGGCGAAATATTTTGCCTTGTCACAATTAGTAAGTGGTGGAGCTTGGGGGTCTGATCCACAGCTCTCTAGAGCTTCCTTCCCCGACCCTTCGTCTTTACGAAGTCAGAAATACCGTAGCCAGGGTGATTTGGTAGGAAGAAGACTCTGAGTTTATCATCAGAGGAGCGAAGAGAAAACTATTCTGATATGGAAGGGATGTCAGGATGGTCAGACAGAGCATTGAGGTTAAAGATGACAACATTAAAGAAAACGCCATTCGCTGGAGATGTAGGAAGGCATCAGTGGACACTAACTGGCATGGCTCTGAGAGAAAACAAGCCAAGGACCCACAGATGGTCTCCAACTGTCCCACAGAATTTAATACTTACTCTCCAGGGTATATGGAAGTTTGAAGCAAGTATACTTAAGGTGCCTAGTATTTCCTTTAGCATATTACAGAACTGAACACATGGCAACAGTTTTAATTCATGTCTTGCTTGATCTTGAGGTAACAAAGCCCTGGATGTTGGTGGTGCACAAGTGTGAATATACTGGCTCAGTATCTGGTCCACTACCTTATGTATGTACAATTACAATGTCAATTAGACAATATAGGATAAACATGGCAAGTACCTCACCCTCTGGGTGAACTGATATAGAATAAAAGGCAATGCCTAGTGTAAGGTGGAAAGGAAGGCTTCCTGTGATGTGAAAAGCTGAGTGGGGAGACTAGAAGGAAAGTGTGGAGGAAAGATCTCTGATCTTTCTTAGGTGATGCATTTGACTAGAAGAGAGATGGACTCTCCTTCTTCTATTTTTGTTTCTGCACAAAGAAAAAGAGAGGCTGGCTTTGCGCTGGGTTCATAGATTTCCCAGTCCCACACATTCCCCTCCACACTTAGATGCCCCTCCTTCCACGGGGGCTGAAAGCAGTTTCTCAGGTAAGCAGAACGCATCTCTCTAATCCTCTTCACCACTGCAACTAGTCCTGAAGGCTGCTGGGAAGGAGCCAGGGACCTTGGCATGATCAAATGCAGCCTGGGGAGGCTCCTCCTGAAGAGACCTTTTGCTCAGATTAGAAAACAGGGCCAATATTGGGGCAGTTCCTTGATATCCTGAGTAATCTTTAAATTATTCCCAAGTTAGCAGCTGAGTAGGGCACTTCCCTTGTCCTAGGACAATTCCTCATGCTGCTGCTGAAGGAAGGCAGAACCAACACAGAAGAGAACCATAGATTTCTGCCTTTGAAGAAGTCATTGTCCATTCCTTGGCCCCCAGAGTTATAGGATGCTGATGACTTGAGAGAATATGGGTCTCTTTATATCATTACCATATATGTCCTTATCTGATGTCAAGGGTCCCTAGTGCAGCTTTGCAGAGACTCTTGTCTTGTGTCTTGGCTGAAGGCCCGAGGGATAACAGAGAAGAATTAGGCAGGTTGTAGTGGGCCGGAAGACATCTGTAAGTACCCTCTGGAGCTGGGTTGAGCCACCTGATGCACAGATAAACCAGATATGACTGCAAAACCCAGACTCATTTGAGGTGCTATGTGGCTGTCTGAGTCACTTGGAACTTGCCTTAGTTTTTCTGCTATTAGCACCTTGCTTTTCGGCAAGTCTCCCTTTTCACATGATTTATATAAAGCCTTCTGCAAACATGCAGAGTGCCTTTGCTAATTTCTACAACCACTGAGTGTTGTGTGTAGGTTGTTGAGGAGGTAAAATGAGGGAATCCTGAGGCCACTGTGCAGGAATGTGCAGGGAGTAAATGCATTAGTCAGAGTTCTCCCAAGGAACAGGGTTGATAGAATGAATGAATATCACAAAGGGGACTTTTTGGATTGTAGTTCGTTTGGCTAGATGTCTTGGAAATCCCAGTCTGCACTGAAACCAGGGGTTATTAGAGGGACACTGCTCTTCTGTCCACATTTTTTTCTGGAGGCTGAGAAGTCTGAATTCTGACATTGGTGAAAGGTAAAAAAAAAAAAAAAAAGAGCAGCATCAGAGTAGATGCACTTGTAGACAGCTAAGAGTGAAAGCTCGCAGGGTAAAGCCATACCCTGTTTTTCCCTTGGCCTTTGTTATATCTGGGCCACAGCCAGAAGGTAATGCCTGCCCTGGGAATTAGTCACCCTTCCTCAGCCAATCTTTGCATGGAACACTGTCAAGGATCCATCTATTTAGTTGGTTCCAAGTCCAGACAAGTTGACAACCAAGACCTGCTATCACAGTGAGCCTGTCTTCTGTACAGGGCTGTAGCCAGCCCACTCTCTACTTTGTGTTTTGGAGTCTGCTTCCGACCTACTACCAGCTGTCATTTAAACTCTGGAGTAAGTTCCGCATCTGCTAGAAATTCTTTAGTAATTTTTCTAAATTTAATTTACTAATTTGTATCATTCATTTATTATTATTACTGAAAAAAACCTTCCACCATATGAAATGTATTAGTCAGGGCTCAACCATTAAAATTAGATTAGTGATGTTTTTGAGCATTCATGATGTTATATAACTACCACGTTTGCCCTGTTCAATAATAATGGTATTATTATTTTCCTTGAAAATAAACATTAAGAATCTACTCTCAATTTTTTCCTTCCTTCGCTCCATAGTAACAAAAGAACACCCTGTCTCTATCAACTTACCAATTCTATATATTCACACAAACAGAAACATATAATATTTGACTTTTGTATTTCATGCCCTTCACTTAGAGGAGTGTTTAAGGGGCATGCAGGTTTCTTATTAGATCATATAATGGCTGCATTCCTTTTACTGGCTAAGTAATATGACATTGCATGGATATACCACAATATATTTATCCATCCATCTGCTGATGAACATTGATCTAGTTTTACCTCCTGGTTATTGTGCTGCTCTGAATGCTATGTACCTTCTCTCCCTCTCTGCCTCACCCTGATTTTCAGTAAGTAGATTCTGAAAAGCAGAAATACTGAGTCACATGGTAAGTCTAATGTTTAGATTTTTAGGAACCACTGTGTCTTACACAGTGACTGTGACACTTTGCCTTTCTCAACAGAAAACCTTGATTATTTTATTTCATGGTTATTCTTTTGCAAGGAAATGATTGTATTCTGTGTGCATATTAGATGACCTGTGAGTTCCCTGTATACTTTTACTCAGCCTCTAACATAGTATCTTATTATTTGTTCATTTATTCATAGTCTCACTGAGCAGTCAGCAGCATGCATTTGTAACTAGTAATTCTAGCTTTGGAGTAAAATACCTGCATCCAAGTCCCAGATCTGTATATCTGTTTGCATATGAATTATTTTGGGAAGCAGGTTGAGACATGATCTGTACTAGTTTGGCGTCCCCCTGACCCTCTATGTTAATGGTTCTCAACCTTCCTAACGCTACAGCCTTTTAATATAATTTTTCATGTTGTGGTGACCCCAACCATAAAATTATTTTTGTTGCTACTTCATAACTGTAATTTGGCTACTGTTGTGAGTCATGATGTAAATATCTGGTATCTGGTAGGGGACCCCTGTGAAAGGATTGTTCAACCCCTTCAGGGGTTGCATTTTAAAAAACTCAAGTATTGTTTTACTGATAAAGATTCAGGAGCCAGATGCTGGGGTGAAAGCCTCTTAGCTCAGAGAGGCAGAGAAAATATCCATCTGGATTTCCTCCTCCTCTGATGCCACAAAAGGAAAGAGCAAGTCTCCTTCTCCACGCCACCTCAAAAACCCCTCAAACTGAATGTCACTCCCTTCTACTTCCTGTGGGTCTCTATTCATCTTCCTGATTTCCTCTTACTCTTTCTGGTTTTTTTTCCTATGTTCACTCCCAGTCAACTGCCTGCTTGCTCTGTCTCTTGACCTATGGTTACTTTATTTAATCCTGTTTACAATCCTCAAGCAGAAAGCTCTTGGATTAAAGGTGAGCCACACCACAACTAGAAACAGGTTTTTCCAGTAAACAACATAATCTCAATATCCTGCAACAGTTGCAATCCACAAGTTGAGACCCACTGCTTGTGTGGATGGGAATGACCTGAGCTCCTGATTGTTATTATATATTTCCATACTTACTTTTGTTTCCTATTTTTCTTTAGACATCTGTCTCTTCCTTTTTTAGTCCTATGAGTCTGACTTAGTCACATAGCATAATGGTCTACAGTTCCATTCATTTTTTCCCATGCATGTCATAATTTCATTTCTGTTGGAGGAAAATTCCATCGCATGTATGTACCACAGTTACTTCATCTATTCAGCCGTTGGTGGGCATCTCAGCTTGGTTCCTTATCTTGGTCATTGTGAATAGTGCTGCAAAAAAGTCAATATGCAGGTATTTGTATGTTACGCCAACTTAGAATCCTTCAGGCACACATTCATTAGTGGTTTAGGTGGTCACTTGGTAGCTTCGTTTTTAGATTTTTTTGAGGAATTCCCACATTAGTTTCCATAACAGTTGCCTGCTATGGTTCTGGCTGCAAGAGGGGTTTGAGGCACATAGTTACCGAGGCAACCTTGCAATCCACACGCCCTACCTGCACAGCACTACATGGATCCCTGTCCAAAGCTACCCATAATTCCACCTTTATAGTCCCTGAGCAGCCTCCTAGCTGCTCCCCTTATGTGGTCAAACACCTGCTGGAAGCAGAGGCAGTGAGATTATCAGCCTGAGCTGGGTTTAGGTACAAGTGCAGTAATCTAACCCTGTTGTTTGAATGAAGCTTTAGGGAAAACCTCTATTTACCTTCTTCTGCCTATGCTTATGATTAAAATCAGATACATCACAGAAAAGGACTGGTTCTGTGAGCAAAGGCTTATCTAACTCAGACCTACCAGAAAACAACCGACACTCACTATTACCAACCACCTCTGTGTCCATCTGGACCTAACAAGCAGGTACTTTGAGCAGCACTGTCATCCAGGGCCTTTTATCCTCTGCATTGTGTCTACCCAGCACTTCAATTTGTTTTCTGAATAAAGCCCTTTGTTCCTTTGGTATTCACGTACACTTCCAAGATACTTCCAAGATATCAAGATCTGGAATAGCTGTTGTGATTTCCGGTTCTACCGGGCAATAGTGGAGGGTGCATCAGTTTCCTTAGTCAGAGGGTAAAGAGGGTGCGAGGCTTTGAGCCCTCAGAAGTTAAGACACCCCCCCCCCCACTCCCCATGCAGCTCTCTGGGCACTTGAGGGTGGACAGGGGCTTTCGGTCTTGCCGTGGCCAGCAAGCATTTCTCTGTTTACAGCAGCTTCCCCAGCTGGGAGAAGCTCATCTGTTCTCCACCCCTGTGTCTAATTCAGAGTAGTGCGAATGCAGCTAGATGCCTGGATGAGGAGTGGGTGGGAAGGGCTGAAGAACAGGGGGTCTGGCCCTAGTGAGACAACTCAACTTTATTAACTTGTTTCTCTTGGCCTTGGCCACCTAATTGGAAAGGATGAGTGGATCAAAGACCTTGCACAAGCCCCAGCAGCTTCTCCAACTGTATAAATAGTTATGCCAAGATATTTTTAAGTGAATACTTCTCAGATGACTCAGTTTAAAATTCTATCAACGAAGTTGAAGATCTTGGCTACTGTCATATTCTGGGTGGGTCTCTGCCCACTTAAGACATTGCTTATTGGGACGTGTACTAAAAGCCTCAGATCTCAGAGTTTTCATCTGGTTTTGCCATGACCAGCAGCCCCTTGGGACTTGAGAAGCTTCCAAATTTCCTAGGGTGGAGAAGAGAGAAGTACACACTGGTGACCATGAAGTGTTTTCCCAGAAACACAAATAGAGGCGCTTCCCTGTCCCTGGATTTGTGGGTGTAGAAAGAGCACAAAAGATGAGAGGTTTTTTCTCAGACAGAATATGGCATGGCCCTGCTTTCAAAAACCCAGGAGGCCACTAAGGAGTTCCTGATCTGTAAGAAAGAGCTGCCTCTTTGGACTCTTCCTGGGACTCCCACATGTAGAAGGGAAGCTGAAGTAATCTGGAATAAAATGAACGCTCTCTCCTTTTCTCCCTCCTTCCATTTCTTCCTTCTTTTTCCTCATTCTTTTCATCTTTGTGTGTGTTCTGAGACTGAGTCTCACTATGTAGCCAAGGTTGCCGTCGAACCCATGATTCTCCCCCTCAGTGCCACCGTACCTGGCTTTGCAATGACTACTTTCAGTAGCTAAACTAATATTGTGCCACAAGAAGGAAATGCCACACCACGTGGGAAAACAGTCCCTCCAGCTCCTGTGCTGGGAGAAGGGAGAAGTCGGAAGGGTAGAAGTCCACTGCAGAGGACACGGGGCCAGACTGCGTGTTTGGGAAGCTGTGGGAAGTTCATCTTTGTTAGAATAAAGGGTAAAGAGCATGGTTTTCATTTGTGAGCCAGAAGCCCAAGAAAAGCCTTTGGGAGTAAATAAGATATTTAAATCAAGTCTTGTGAGGAGCTGGGGGTGGGGAGGGTGGACAAGTAGCAGGAGGAGGCACACCAGGCCTCAGTGGGAGTAAGCCTTCTTCACTTGTTGCTGTTAGGATATACTTTCTCTGTCTCCTGTTTGCTTAGCAGCCTCAGGCTCTTCACTCAAGAAATTGTCACTTCAAGTCAAGAACAAGGAGAACAACAAATTCTCAGGAGAAATCTGTGACTTTCCCTAAGTGTTGTTGGCAGAGTGGGAGGAAGGGAACTTGACAGGTGATATTTGGGGCTTTGGGACAAACAGCATATTTTTTTATACTGCTGCAGGGCATTGGGGTGTCTTGTGACGCTTAATTGCACCCCACATAGTTTTTTATCGAAGGTGTTGAGGTCACCCACAGCCCGTTGGTGACAGATGCATCTCCAGCAATGCCTGATGATGTTTGCTATTCATTTCTGAAAGGGACTTGAGGCAGGTGGTGCAGGAAAAGAAATGCCTTTAAATGGAGTCATTACAAAGGCAATTAGGGATGGGGGTGGAAAACACACAAGTAATATGTGGTGAAGATGTCTCTTTCAAGTAAGCATTGAAGGGGAGCTCCTGGTTGCCAGAGGAAGGGATGCCTCCTATCCTATGCTGAAAAGGAGCTCAGCATGCTGGGAAAGCCAGCACCCAGGCAACTGGGCAAGCAGTACATGATGTGCCAAGAATGCAGCAACCCCAGCGCTTCCGCAAGCATTCGAGGCAGGCTACATACAGATTGTTTGCCCTTTTAGAGAGTCCCATTTTCTTTGGCAGACACAAACAGATGTGTCTCAGAAACAGATAGAGGGCAATGAATTTAAGGTTCATTTGGAGCATATTTTGGGAAGGAGGTGAGTGCTTTGCTGTCTAAGCCTCCTGCTCCTGGCTCACCCTATATCTCAGCTCCCTTCCCTACTGCAGGAGAGATCCAGCCATCCCTGTATGCCCTGCTCCCCAAGGCTGCCCAGTGGTATCCTCTCTTGTGACCCCAAGTAACCACCATTCAGAACTTTTCTGGAACCTGGAACCAGGCTTCTTATGAACCCTTATCTTGCCCAAAGTCAGAAACTCCTTTGGGATGCACTGGGGGGTTCTCCTCTCATTTCCAAAGCAAGCTGAAGAAAGTTCCTAACAGGAAATTCTGAGCAGCAACCTGTTGGAAAGGAGGAAAATAAAGACTTAGCTAGGAGATTTTAGAGACTTTTCTGTTTGCAGCTGCCTGGTCAGATACACACACTTGCTGCCTGGATTGTGGCATAGAAGGAAAACCATCCTTCAAACAGTGACGATTCTGACTCTACATATATTTGTGAGCTGGGGGTGGGCTTGGGGAGTGGAAGGTGGAGGAGAGCGGCGGGGGCTGGGGGTGGGGTGGGGAGGAATAAGGGAAGGTGGGGGGGGGAGAATAATAAGGCTGCACTTTACACAGCATGTGCCAGTAGCTCTCACTGCAAATGCTGTGGTGCTGCTGGCCCACAGACACTGGCAGGCAAGACTCAGAACTCTCCAGAAACATGACAAGTGTGTGTTTAATGGAGGGCAGTGGAAAGAATGCAAATGGGGATCTCAGAGTATCTGCCCCCAACGTGTTCATGCTCATTGGCTTGTGACTTCTGGAAGGTCTAGGCACCAACTAATCAGATGCATCAAAGATAGAGGCTCCACTCAGGAACTCAGATGAGCCTATGGCTGTCATGAAAAGATATGAGGGTAGAGCATTGGGCATCCCTCAGCCAGAAGCACTCTACAACTCAAAGGCATGGGCATGGTCCTGATGAGATCCACCACCTGCATCATTAATTTCCTTCATGTCTACACTAATTAGGACTCTCCTTCTCACTTTATTTCCTCTGACATTTCCCTTGCCTCCAAGACCAACAATAAGCTGTGCTTTTAATTATTTTTATTTTATTTTGTATTTGAGTCAGAGTCTCACTTAGTACCTGAAACTCACTCCATGGCTGAAGATGACCTTGAATTTATCATCTTCCTGCCTTAAGCTCCTGAGTCCTGAGATTATAGCCATCATCCATGATATCCAGTTTTATGTGGTCCTGGGATAGAACACAGAGCTTCCTGCATGCCAGGGATGCACACTGCCAACTGAGCCACACCCACAGCCCAAGCCTCTATCTTTTAAGGACTAACATTTGTAAAAGAGACTTCTAGAGAAATTTTTATTTATTATTTTTTTTCGTTTTATGGACACTAAGATATGTAGATACATAAATGATGAAATAAAAGGCAAGTATCTTCATAGACATCAACATAGACATCCATTCTACTCCAGGACATACAGGTTTTCCATATGAATTCATTAAGACTGCAATTACACACTAGAATTTACAGAGCAGGTGTGATGGCTGGGAAGGGCTGGTTCCTCCCCAGGGTTGTGAGGGGAGGAGGTACCCAAGGCTTTTTTTTTTTTCTTGGCTGGCTTGGAGCTGTTTCTTCCCTGTCTTCTCACAGCAACTTTTCTCTGGTATATACCTTGGTTTCTGTGGCCAGTTTTCCTTTTTAAAAAAAGTACAGAGGTTATGTTGGATTAAGACCATTATTTCTAAAGACCTCATTTTTTTCATTGTAGGCTGAGAACATGTACTATAAACATCTCAATATGAATCTATGTTCTGAAGTACTAGGGGTCAGGATTTCCACGTATATTTGGGGATATGGGAGAAAATTTAACACATAACATTGGGTAAAAGCCAAGGTGCCAGGCTTGGTATCTAGGTACTTGAATTTGGATCCTGCCAGTGGCTGATTAACCAAGTTCCGGCTGAGTCTTTTGTCTGTGTGTTTCAAGCAGTGACAAGGGTAGCTTAATTTGGAGGACCATCAAGGTCTTTACCCATTTTTCAGAGTTTGAGTAGTCCATCTGTTTTGACAGGGAACTGGCTGATAATCTGAGAACCATTCAAATTGTAGGACTCAGATGAGGGTGCAGGTAGCTGTGTGGGGAGATATTTGTGCCTCCAGTATCCCTTGAGTTGTAAGGTCTGGTTTGCAAAAAATGGACAACCACTCTCTACAGTTCCAGAAGGATCTTTCTTGCCTTCTGTTTGCAATTCCATTGTTTGAAGAAATGGCCTTATTTTAGCTACAGTGCTATATTTTTAAGGCCTTAAAAATCCCATGAAACAATAATATTGGGTGAGGTAGGCAAGGAATTCAACAAATCTTAGAATTACTTGTGGTATTTTCTAAAAACAAACAACTTTTACCTTTTATGGGAATACATAGTTTCCACTAGGAGTATTTGCCTTTTTTTTTCTTCTTCTTCTACTCTAATTCCTAGAATAGTCTGGCAGAAATTATACCCAGTAGAATCCTTTGTGTGTGTCTGCCTTCTGACTTACTCTCCTAGTCTTTGCAGGATGGCTTTGTTTTTGTTAAATGGTAGAGTTTAAATGTTGATCCGTTTCAGCAGAATGCTGAATCCATCAGCATATAATTGCATTAATATTAATTCTCATTTCAATGAGAAAGGCACTTCGTAATCACTTGTTATTTAACCCTGACTGCAACCTTTCCAAGAGAGAAGAGGACTTGTTGACAGGTTCTGAGATGAGCAATTGTGATGTCTCCCTGTTCAGGGTCACTGTGTGGGGAGAACAGTATGTGTCTCTGTCTAACTGGGTACAGTGCAGGCATACTGAGATTTTCTACAAGAAGGAGGGTGAGTGCATACTGCCGGAGCCAGGAATCCAGACTTCTGTAGAGGAGAGTTGAGAGCTGTGGATGTTTGTCAAATACAACTAGGAGATTCTCTCAGAACAGATGTGTCCCCCTGGGTCATGTCTCATGGTGATGTCCTTCCCAAGGCAGCAGATGTGCTTGCCAAGGTTTCTTCTTGAAGAAAAGCAATCATTCCCCCCAAGAATTGGAAGAGGCTGTCTGCCAGTGGAAGGAAACTTTCCTCACAGCTCCCTGAAGTGCTCCATGAGGAATGAGGTCCAAGGCCTCCCAGGCTTAGCTACCTTGGCCAGGAAATTCGTTTTCATCGTGTCTTGCAATAGGAACAACATGTCTGGTGGCCTCCTTCCCTCCTGAAGCAAAGTGAAGGCTTGCAATCCGGGCGTGGTGGTGAGCTTGAAGAAAAGCGTGTTTCTTATCATTGAGAGGCTTACTGTCTGGCCCTGGGAGTGCTAAGACATTTGGTCTTCATTTCAACATTTTTGAATCACACCTTTGAAACAGGGTCTCATGTAGCCTACTATGCTGGAGCTGAACTCACTAGAGAACTGGAGATGAGTTTGAGCTTTTTCTGGTCCTCCTGGTTCTCCTGAATCCTATGGACATCACAGGTGTACCTCACTCACCATGACCAGCTAATAGACAGTGGGTATTGAACCTGAAGCTTTTGTGCAGCAGGGCACTTCTCTCCCTCATGTATGAATACCTAGGAGGCCAAGTCAACATCCCTAAGCTCCAGACAAAATATGGCTGGCTTGTTCTTTAATATAAGCATTGAAGCTTAGATTACAGAGTAAAAGAGGCTTCTGGACAAACCTTTGATCGGAGGAAAATAACTTTAATATACTATACTATAAATACATAATACATACATAAATACAGATATCTATATCTCTCTATATACATATGTATGTATATATTACTTGTGGGAGCTAAAAAATTTAGACTGGTAAAGTCATGACAAGATTTCTTGTGCTTGTGTCTATAAGCAGCTCCATATAGCAGATCCTCTTATATTTTGTATGCCTCTGGGGACTTAACTCCAATGGATGGAAATCAATTGTGCTCAAGTTAAAAGAATCACCAAGAGGGGCTGAAGAAATGTCTCAGTGGTTAAGAGCACTGGTTGTTCTTCCAGAGGCCCTGAGTTCAGTTCCCAGCAGTTGCATGGTGGCTCGTAACTGTCTATGACAGATCCGATGCCCTCTTCTGTCATGCGGATGTACAGGAAGACAGAATACTCATATATATACGTAAATAAATCTTTTTTAAAAAAGAGTCACATAGGATAGCCAACAGATGTTGATGTTGAAAAACAATACTTTGTTTAGTGAAGGAGCTTTGTTGGAAAGTGCTTCTCCTTTTGGAGGAAGCTGGGCAGGGCACATGGATGATTTATGAACACAGCTCTCATGAATAATCACGGGTTGGGTGGGACCTCCTCCCAGAAGTCTTCCCCGGCCTCTGTAGATTGGTCCTTTCCAGGCAGGTGAAAAGTTCTTAGTCTTCCAATGTCTACCCTTTGCTCTTGTCCTTCATAGAGCAGGAAACAGGCCTCTATCTCTGTCCTTCTCCCATCTTCCCACAAGGCTCTGCTTTCATCAAGTCACCTGACGTTCGTGCAATGAATGTCTGTTCCTCTCTGGAAGCAGCCAGCCCATCTTTAGCTATCTGGTGGCTCCTCTCCCAATTCTGACCTGGTTATTTAGACACATCGTCCTCCAACAAGAGGGAATGGGGTCTGGGGTTTCAGCTCTAACTTCTGAGGTTTGGTCCTTGCAGGAGGAAACCTAGATTAACCTCTCAGATTTCATCTTGGAACATCAGTTTTCTGCTCCCAGTTACCCTCAGGGAAAGTGCTAAAGATGCTATTGGCCATGTCCTGGGGGCAAGAGGCAGTGGGGAGGCACTGGCCACCATCCACCTGTCCTGTCATCCAGCAGCCACCTCTCAGGGGAGAGCAGGTGCCAAGCCTCCGTCTAGGCCTTTAACATCAAGGCCAGGAACCTACCACAGTGCTTCCTATTCCTGGGAACTCAGGCCCTTGAAAAACATAAGACCCCCACAGGGAAAGCTGACTTAGCTAAGACTCAGGATTAGCGACTGCACAGCAAGACCTCTATATCTGTTTTGATGAATAATTCAATGAATGAAGTGCCAAATGACTACCAGGAAGAGGTGTGGGGGGCGGGGGGGGGGAGTGCTCTGAGATCCGGGGGGAGGGGGGGAAGTCTAAGGCGAGCTTCAGGAGTCAGTGGTCTGGCCCTGAAGGACCTGTATTTGTTGACTAGACCTTGAAGAAAGGGAAAGGTCTCTTGCAGAAGAGCAAACCTCAGGCTGGGAGGAGCAAAATAGAGTAGAAACAGGGCTGGATATTAAAAACATTTCTTTAAAAAGCACTTCATTTCCTCACTTTACTCTTCCAAACCCTTGTTTCCTACTGTCCCCCACCCGGTACACTCCCTCTGATTTCTCCTTTGATATGATTTTTTTTTCTAAAGCAGGCTGGGGAAGGGCTGCATTTTAAAACCTATGTTGCCTGCCAAGTTGTGTTCCCAAGTTCTCTTAGCTCCACATGCAGCCAGAATAACTTTTGGATGAAGCTCATTAATAATGTGCATGGCAAATCACAGCCTCCGTAGGAGGCCTGTGGAGGGGGGCTCTGCCCCTGTCATCTAGCTTTCAGAAATGGCAGCTCATAAGTAGGACACCCTGTCCCCTCACAGCCTGTGGGTGCCATAGTTTGTCCATGCAGGTGTCCTGTGGGGGAAACTTCTTGGGTGAGAATTCTCCACTGAAGGCAGGCCTCAAGGGTAGGGATCTGATATCCACAAACACAATTGTTTTCTGGCTGAGCATCTTTCTTGAATGTTCTTGGATATTCACAGCTGGGGGAGGGGAATTCCCAGCCACACACCACTTCGCACTAGTACACCCATTAGTTGTAATTAAGTAGTCTGCTGTAACGATTACAAATGAACTTAGCTCCAAAAAGGACTGTGCTCATATACAGAGCCTTTCTAGTGGTCTTCAGTTGACAAATCAAACAGGATTCACGGCAAGCACCGGAGGAAGGCAAGTGACCACGTAAGTCTCCATGAGCAACGTTTTCTGGGAGCAGTTGTTGCTAACTGTGCTCATTCTGTGTAGCCCCTTCAAGGCTTGGAGCCTGGGCCCATGCCACGTTTCCTAGCATGTGTGAGACATTTTTTTTCTCCCTTGCTTGCCATCTCTCTACCACTTCCTCCAAGAAGGGAAAAATGCCCAGTCTTTATAGCAAGTTTTCCCAATGATCCTGTCACCCTCAGCTCTGGCTCCTGAGGGTTAGGAGGGTGCGTGAATCTGTGTTAACATCTCACCTCTAAGTCAGATGCTCCCTGCTGGTTGACAAGTCAGCCATCACCTAGTATAGTAAACCTCCACATGTGAGCCTTGTGGATGGCATCTCCTGGATGTCCTCTTTGGCTATCTTAGTTCATCTTGTGAGAGGCTCTAGCCCTGTGCCTCTGATATCCCCGAGGCTCCGAGTAGACAGTGCTTCATTAGACTTTTTGAACTAGGGGCATGTACTCTGGGGGGTAGAAATGAGTATTAAAACCAACAGAAAACAAATTGGGAGAGGAGTGATGGATGGCAGTCAGATTTCCTGAACAGAATGCAGTGAATCAAGAGGGAAGATTAGTATTTACAATAATGAAAGGGGACCCCGAGAGATCCCCCAAGTGCTTGCTACTGAGGTAACCCTTTACATGATGGAAGCCCAACATAGTGGTTAAGATGCAAGACTGTGCTTCATTGCCTGCGTCTGAGATTTGGCTTTGCAGCTGACCTTCTGAGTGTCCTGAAGGCAAGTAACTTAACTTCCCCATACACTGGTTTGCCATCTATAAAACGGGACTGATAGTCTTAGGTTTCTAAGAGTACCGTTGTGGCAATTCCATGAGATAATTTATGTAAGCGATACATAACAGCATCTGTATCTTGTGAATACTAATTAATTCTAGCACATCTTCACTCTTTATTACTGTCATAGTTTTACAATAACCATGCCCTTAAATATGAATGCTTATAGACTTGATAAGACCTTTAAACACTAGGAAAATTACATAGTAAAAACTACACAGGCAGGTATACCTATAATCTCAGCACTTTGGAAGTGAGGCAGGATGATCTGAAATTCAAGGCTAGCCTCAGTTATATAGTGAGTTTAAGACCAGCCTGGGCTATATGAGACCATCTTTCAAAATGCCAAACAAAATTAAATTTAAAAGACAATTAAAAGTCCAGGAAGAAAAAAAAAAAAGATGAAATCAAGAAATTATCATGAATCACCAGGTCAAGAAATAGGTCAGAATCTTTAAAACTCTTCTGGGGTCTCTGTGGGTGACAGAGAAGGGACGTTAGGAAGTGACAAAGCTATGGGGAATTAATCTGCCTTATAAGAAGGATCCTTACCTGACAAAAGGGCTCAGGGGACATCAGCAGGCCTTTGACCTTCTATGTTTCTATGTGTGAGGAGATGGAGACAGTCTTTATCCCTCCTGCATGTGGTAGATATTACCCTGAGAGCAGAGAGCAGTTCTCATCAGCCACTGAATATGCTGGCATCTGGAGCTTGGATTGCCCAGACTCTGTAAACATAAAATGTATGTGTGTTCTTATAAAATATTTAGTCTTAGGTGCTTCATTATAGAAGCCCAAATAGATTACGACAACCACCAGGCTTCTCTAATTATTATGCCAGATAGATTGACCTTGATTTTGATAACGCAAGCTGTGATTCATCTCCTTTCATTGCTGTGTAGTATTCTGTTGAATCTACTCAGCACAGTAATTATTTTTCCTCTATTCTGGATATGTGAATTGTTTCTAGTTTTCCATTGTCAGGGATAATAGTGCAGTAAGGGTTTTGTGCATACCTCCAGAAGCACATTCAGGCTGAGTACATATTCAGGAGTATATTGCTGGATTGTTTTTGTAAGATTGATTGAGTTGGATTTATGTGTATGAATATTTTTTCCTGCACGTATGTGCATCACATGAATTCCTGTTAGAACCCATGCAGCAGGGGTTATGAATGGATAGTTAGGAGCGGGCATATGGGTACTAGAAACTGAACCAGGATCCTTTGCAAGAATAACAAGGGCTTTCAGCCTCTGAGCCATCGATCCACTCCTTCTTGCTAGATTAAAAAGCATGGCTCTACTTTAGCAGTGAGGGCCAAGAAGGTTTTCTAACCGCAATCATTTAGAAGGCCATTACACTTATTTTTAAAAAATATTTATTTATTTTTATTATTTTTACAGTGTTCTGCCTGCATGTGCATCTGCATGCCAGAAGAGTGCACCAGATCTCATTATAGATGGTTGTGAGCCACCATGTGGCTGCTGGGAATTGAACTGAAGACCTTTGGAAGAGCAGATGGTGCTCTTAACCTCTGAGCCATCTCTCGAGCCCCAAGGCCATTACATTGAAATCTTGGCCAACTTCAGGAGGTTTGCCCATCTCCATGTCTCTTCACATTTAGTATCATCATTACCTTCATTGAGCTATCCCAAGGATCATCTAGTACAAACTTTCTGTGCTTTTGGTTCCATTTTTTTTAGTTTCCGATGACATCAGGTATATTGGCTATTTTGATGGTTTCTGTTGTGCGTGTCTGCTAAGTCTATTATCCATTTTTCTAGTTAAAAAATCTTTTTGTTGATTTGCAGAAACTCTGATACCTTCTGGTTAGCAGCGTGTGCAAGTAATTGTCTCATTGTGAGAACTAAGTTTAAACATTAGATTTTTACCTAAATAGAAATATTTGTCAAATGATAAGTTTGAAACTTTATTATTTTTCCTCTAAAATAAGTATTTAAATAAAACTCTGCCCCAATTAAAATGTTCTTGTATCACTCACTGATGGTGTTATTTCTCACCCTTTGAGAAACCAACCATTATTATCATATTTCATCTTCACAGAGATCCTCCATGTGCCTTTGGTGCCCACATTTTTACAGATTTAGCAGTGGGGTCACTGGGAGGTTTAGTGACTTACCAAGGGACACACAGATGAAGTGAGGACTCTGACACAGAAACATGCAAAGCTTAAGTTCTAACATCATTGGCAAATAACTGGTCAGCAAGTAACTTTATTACTTGTTTTACACTCTGGATTTTTGTTAGATTCTTAACTTTTCTATAAACTTCGTATACAGTAGAGCCCTCAACGGGCACTTGTAATGTTGGTAGATTGCTATGCAGATCAATGGAGGGAAATAGATGATAGAAAAATAAATCAAAGGAGCTAAGGGTGGCCCATTAATGTATAGATATATAGATGGGTAGGGAGATGAACTGGGGAAGGAAGGAGCTGATAGATGGATGGAGGAAGGGATAAGTAGATGAATGGGTGAATGTCTAAGATGAGGTGATGGAGGAAGAAGGGAATAAATGAGTGAAAAAATGGGAGGAAGAAAAATAGAGGGAGGCATAAGTGGGTAGATGGATAAGTAGGTAAATGGATGAATAGAGGAGTAGATAGATGAATGGATGAGCTGATGGCCTGGACGGAAGGTGGAGGGGTGTAAAGATGGTTATGTGGATGAGTGGAGGCAAGGGGGATGGGAGCATGAGCGGATAGATGGATGGAGGGAAGGATAGGAAGGAAGGATTGGAACGATTGGTGGTTAGAAAAATGGAGGTGTACAAGGTACCCTGGAGGGCCAGTGCCCTTTCAAGCACTGCCCATAGGGAAGAACCTTCTCTTAGGAAAGGATCCGAGTGTCTGTACCTCTGCACCAAGCCTTATAGCTGCCGTAACATGGCTTCTTTCTTCTCATGACCTTACAGGAGAGAAAGCAAGACTGAAGTTGAGGCCAAGGTAAGGAAGAAGAGGTCGAAGGCTTGGCATTGTTGGGCTGAGGGCCTCCATCTGTCTCTTTTGGTACAGCAGCTGGGAAGTGCTTCTTGCAGAACATGTGGAAGCAGAGTTCTTCTGCTCCACATAATTGTTTTTTTTTTTTAAAAAGTCCTGAGAGTCAGGAACATGTTTGGGAGGAAGGGTGGCCTTTATAATGGATTTCAGATCCACAGGTAGAGGGATGGACAGTCCTTTTCTTCATCCTCTCAGAGAAGAGAACAGAAAGATTCAGTGATTGCTGCCCATGTTGATGATATACATAATGTTTGGTTTTACCTCACTCACATTTACTTGGCCATTGTTCACTCATATATTTGATTGCTCTGTCCCAGGTACCAAACCTTGGTGTTATGTGGATTGGGGAACTGTTAGACTCAGTATAAGGGTACAGAGGTACAACTCCATGAGGGCCTTACTCAGACACTGGGGGGTGGACTGTTTATGAATGTCCCTACTTCTAGTTTTAAATATCTGCTTGAGTTATTGGTTGCACGCTTTTCATCATAAGTAGCCACTGGCACCTTCCTTTAGCTTGGTGTTGGTGACATGCTATTCTAGACTAAGCCTGGGTGCTCATGTAGAAAAGCACTTGTTCTATTTAATAGATTGCATTGATGTATTTCTTTTATTGATCTTTGGAAATACTCTGTATTAGCAGAGGAAATAGCTTTCTTTTGAGAACGTGGAAGGTCTCATTAGCATCCACTTTTCTATGAGGCTGTGGGGGATGGAATGCCAGATGCTCAGGTTCATTTTGGCGATATATTGAGGGCCATCAGGGTGAACAATGGCTTTGACATAAATCAGATGGGAGAAAGAATTTAGCCCATTTACCATAGTCTTGCTGGAGTTTTTGTAATAAAATGAGCAGGTTACTTTTCTTCCTCTTTATGGTGTCAAATCCCTCTGAATTTTCCAAACGTACTGTCAGTGGGGCTGAAGTAGCTCCTCGAGGAGATGCATACCTCTACAGCAGTCTACACTGTTTTAGTGCATCCCACTGAAGCCTTGCAGGTGATGGGGGTTACATGACTGGCCATTTGTATTCCATGTGTTCCAGGCTTTTAATATGTATCAGTTTGTTCCGTGACCCACCCTGTATCCATGCAAATCCATGTGTGTTCACAGCCATGCAAACATAAAAAAGTGTGTATCATAATAGCACATGCAATAACACAATTTACATAATGAATTTTTAAGTGTAATAAAAGCATATGACTTGATGGGCAATTCTGTGATAATTGCTCCTGATGGGTGCGCCCCCTACAGGGGGAGCATAATTGCCTGCTATTTCCAATAGTAATCTCCACAGCCTGCTTTGTGGAAGGAAACCCAGAGAAATCTGAGAGAAATGGTGAGGACTCAGGGATCAAGTGATGGGCACTTCTCCCCCTGGCCTCTGTGTCCTGTTGCTCCCTCCATCCTTATGCCCTCGTGGGTGGCATTTCCTCCCAGAGGGTACACCAGAGTCTGGCATTGCTGTGCACTTCCTTGTAGAGGCCCTGTGGGCTTAGGTGCCTATTTCTCAGTTTTCCATCTTGGCAATATTGATAATAGCAAATCTTTCTGCCTTCTTGTGGAGGTTTCTGTTGAGCACTTGGACCTCCTTGCATTTTTTCCACATCTGGTAATTAGCAGAACATATACCGCTTGTGTACCCACAGAGTATATGCCCTCATGCAAGGGGAATTCATGTTGGCACTTCTGGAGAGCAGCACCAGTTTCTAGTTTGAATCTATTCCCGAGCTGTGTGACCTTGGGCAGATCACTTAGCTTCTCTGAACCTCAGGTCATTTCCTATTTACATAATGGGATTAGTAATGCCAAAATCAAAAGATTATTCTGAGGACTCAATGAGCCAGTGTTTGCCAAGGGCTTAGCAACATGCGACACATAATGCTTGGTCAAACAGTGCCAGCTCTAGTCATTAGTGGAGTCCTCTAAGCATGCTTTGAACAGGCAGCACTAGACGCTGTGACTAAGACTGCCTCCAGTTCCATTTAGACTCTTTTTGTCATGCCCTGATTGCAAGCAATTTGTGGTCCAGGAAGTGGTTCTAGCAACTAAACTGACAATCAAAACATAGCGGGAGGTGTCCACCTAGAGCATGGTGTGCAGTGGTAGAACTTGGAGCCCTCCCCAAGCCCAGGGAGCTGACTGCAAACATCTAGGACTAAGGCGCAGTCAGTGTTGGAGGCCCTCTTTTTGCAGATGAGCACCTCTCCCCCAGCAAGAAGAGAGCCTTCCCGCTTGACGCTATCACTTTGCCCTTTAAATACTGGGTTTGGAAGGGCTGGCAAGTTCAGTCCCTAAGTGGAAAAGCTAAGCAAAATAGCTTCCCCTATAATCCCAGAACTGAGGAAGTAGAGATGGGCAGAGCCCTGGGATTCTCTGGCCAGACATCTTATCTACTTGGTCAGTCCCAGTTCAGAGAGAGACTGTGTCTCAGCAAGATTCACAGCACCTCTGGCCTCTACATGTCTGTGCAAGTATGCACACCTACCTGCAAACATATGGCCACTATACACACACACACACACACACACACACACACACACAAAACTTGTACATGGCAATACCATGTACAGTGAATATAGGCAGTGGAAACTGTTTTAAAAATATAGTTAAGATTGTGTATGATTCACCCTGATTCTTGGGGTGATTCATGTGTGATACTTGCTCCTAAAGAGTGTGCCCCCTACAGGTAGTGTGCACACTGCCAGCTGTTTGCTTAACAACTAGTTTAGAGAGTATCGCTTGCATGCTTGGCAATCACTCTTTACAAATTAGTCGAGAAAGCAGTAAACACTGAGCTTTCCCGCACTCTGGAAATGCACCTGGCTTTTGTCTTTTCTCTCCTATAAGCTGGTAACCAGCTCTGCAGGTGGGACCCAGGCCCTCCTGTCTGGCCAGGGATAAGACTTGAGCAGGAGGCTACATTTATACCAGCAATCAGTGTACCAAGACAGGCTGGTCAAAGCTGACTCTGGCCTCTGGCTGGGCGGGCAGTGTGTGTGTGTGTGTGTGTGTGTGTGTGTGTGTGCGTGCCTGTGAGTGATGGATATCCTATCTGATAATCAATGCCTTTCTTAGTCCTTATCTTCCAAGGAAGTGCTGCCCAGTGTTATCACAAGCTGAATCGATTAAAAGCAGAACTTTGAACTCCTCTGCACAGTGAGGTCTCCCTAGAGTGAATAGCATGCCTATGTTGACATCACTCTGGTGCCTTGCCTGCCCGCTGGAAACCCAGCTGCGGTTCAGATGCGAGTCTGCTCTGTGGAGGGCCCGGAAGAACTCCCATTTTCACAGGTTAGCTTGGGCAGAAATCATTTAATGCATTCATCTGTACGAGGCACATCCAGCCTGCTTCCTTCGACCTTTATGTTTCTCGTTTTCGTCCTTAAAATTATTTTAAACAATATAATTTGATCATATTCTTTCCCATCCCCCAACTCTTGCCAGATCCTGCTACCTCCCAAGCCAACCCACTTCTCCTCCTCCCTCCCTCCCTTTCTGCTTCCCTCCCTCACTTCTCCTGCCCCCTCTCCCTTTCACCTCCATCAAATCCAACCTTTTGGTTGTCATTGCTCTTGCTAGTTTTTATTTTGTCTTAAAAAAAAAAAAGTAACCCCTTTGCTAGTTCTCATTATAAAGAGTCCTCACTGGGAGAGGTGTTTATGCTCATTTTAAACTTCTCAGTACTTGCAATGGCAGAAGGCGATTCCCCCTTTATATTTTCTTCCCCCCTCATTTCTATTTAAAGAATATTTTCTTTCTTTGTTTTTTTGTTTCTTTCTTTCTTTCCTTCTTTCTTATTGAAAATCGGTCTTTCTCTCATAAAATACATTCTGACCACACTTTCCCCTCACTCTACTCTTCCCAGCTCCCACCTACTTCATGAAAGAGGGGGAGAAAAGACTGTAGGAGCCAGGGGTGATGAAGGACTCTAGGAGAACATGGTCCACTGAACTGCTCTGCACCCAGAGCTCTTGGTAGAGAAATGAGGTTAGGGTAAAGGGGCATTCAAGAGCTGTGTGACCAAAGACTAGCTCTGTGCTGAGGACAACTGGGGACTTTGGAGGAGAAACATGTAACCCAGAGAAGCCAGGGACATGGCTGTCAGAGAGGTTCAGCTGATGTTAGCCATTGGAAGATACACACAGGCTTGGGATGGAGTCGGGATGTTGTACCGCTTGATATGACTCAGAGTTTCAAGTGAGCATGGGTACCTATGGGGAGCTATAAGCTGCAGTCTCCAGGTAGCCAGGCTACATCTTGTATAGCACTTTCCTTTTAGTTGAAAAGCTCTCTCCAGGAGGGAAGGGGGAGATTCTTGTGACTCCAAGGTGAACAGAAGGAAACAGGATGCTACATACCTGGGAAAGTGAAAGCTTGGAAGATTCTAGAAACAAACTCCTCCCCCCCCTGCTTTATAGAGGTAAAGAAATGCTAGGGAGGAGACTGAGGCTAGCCCAGCTAGCTACAGGAATCGCTCTTGAACTCCTCGAGCTAACTTGAAGTCGTGCACAGAGCTCTGGTTTGGCTTCTTTGTGGATGTTCTTTTCTGCAATGCAGCTACTTCTGAGGCATCCCTGCACCTGTAAGTAACCCCTCAACCATGCTCCTCTTGATAACCTCGAGGGAAAATTTCATTTTCTACCAGGCTGGACTTGGTGCAATTGTTACTCTGCTTTGCTGTGGGTTCCCTTTTGCGGGTGAAAGACATGGGTGTTGCATCTCCCCGGGAAAAGTCTGCCACACAACACTAGGGGGTAGATGGAGCTTATGAAGTCTGATAACTGATTTCTGTGTTATTCTGTTTAGGTCAGTGGTTCTCAACCTTCCTAATTCTGTGACCCTTTAATAGTTCCTCATGTTGTGGTGACCTGCCACCCCCCACCACCACTATAAAACTATTTTCATTGCTATTTTGTAACTGTAATTTTGCTACTGTTATGAATTGCAGTGTAAGCACCTGTGCTTTTCAGTGGTCTTTGGTGACCCCTGTGGAAAGGTCATTCCACCACCATAAAGAGGTCACAACCCACAGGTTGAGAACCACAGGTTTATGCTTTGGTCCAACACAAATCTGTGTGCTGTTATCTCTGCTAGAAGTAGCATTTGAATGACAGTCTTTGAATCCTGGGCCTCATCCAATCAGCTAAGAGTTCAGTATGCTTTGAATTTGAAATGTCCTTCATAGACTTATATGTTTGAGCCTGATCCAGAGATGATAATATTTTAGAAGGCTGTGGAGCCTTTGGAGTGGAAGGTATGAGTGGCAGAGGTAATTCACCGGGGGGTGGGTCTTAGCCCAGCTGCTGCTTCCTGTTCTACAAGATGTGAACTACAGGAAAAGCTCATTACATCATGGATCTAGCTATGCCAGCTATATACTTTCCCTGCTTTGATGGACAATACCCTCTGAGACTGTGAACTCAAATACTCACCCAAGGCACTTCTGTCAGGCATTGGTCACAATAACAAGAAACATAGCTAACACAGCACTTAAAAAAAAAAAAAAAGGGAGAGAGCTATCGTGAGGAAAGCTGTCTTCTGCAGACCATTATTCAGGAACTGGCCTTAATTTCCAGCTTGCTACCCTACATCCCTGACTTCAGGATGTCAACATCTGCTCTCATCTGAATTATCAACCTGGTTCTGGCATAAAGGCCAATCTTGCATTCTTTTGGGCAGCAGAAAGATTGCTTTGTAAGAAGAGTTTTCTGATGTGTATGAGAGACACCCCTCTAGAAGGCCCCTGTGTCAGTGGGTGTCTTTAGAAGAATGCTCTTGCTGTCAGGTGTGGAAAGAAGCATCTTTAGTAAGGCAGCTCATGGGATGAGGTGTCCTCATTGTAGCATGGATGGGCAGAGCAGGCTTCCACAAGGGCAGGTCTTAAGCATTTCTGTAAGAACACATGGCCCCAGCTGTCTCCTCTCCAGGCTTCGGTTTCAGATGAGCTGAGCCACTTAAAAATCCCCCAGCAAGAGAGCCCAGGCACCTAAAGAAGACATGAACAGATTTTCAACTTGGTCTTAATTTGCATGAATCATTCTTTCCCCTGTTGGCATTTTAAATCACTGTCTTAAACAAGATGCTAGAAATGGAGAATGAGGGTTTTGTTTTGTTTTTTTTTTAAACCGGAGACAGCCAATTCTTATTTGGTCTGGAGATGGCTGAAGGTCTAACTTTGACTTCAGAGAGGTGAGAGATAACATGGGGAAAACTCACAATGGTACCCAGGGATGTAGCCCAAGATTTAGACCACCTCTTAAAGCTTTGTCTTAGAACTCTCCCAAGAGTTTCACTCCAGTGAGCACCCCTTCTTCTGTGTTGCTGACTAGTTTCCTCCTATCATTTCTCTTACCCAAGGACCTAAAATCCTCAGCTAGAGCCTGAAAAGGCTGAGGTTGTGTCTTGAGGCCCTAGCTGTATGGCATTTGGGGATGCCTTTAGTGGGATTGTAGAGGTAACAGTAACTGACAGTAATAACAGATGATAGTGATGGTTAATAGTTGCTGGGTACGCTTTTTGTTCATCTCAGGCACCAGCCTGGGCTTTTATTAAGCATCTCTTGGTTGCCACAGAACTCTTATTCAGATGAGAAGAAAGGTTATAAAATGTATGTGGTAAACTGGCTAGTAGGTGGTGGTAGAGCCACATTTGAACGGGGGCCGGGGGGAGGGGTGCGGGTTCTCCTTAGGGCCTATGTTCCTGAACGCAGCTCAGCACAGGCTAACCTTCCTCCTAAGCTGCTTCTCTGCTGTGACACAGAGTGGAGTCCCTTTGTCCTGTTCTGCCTAATGTATGGGTCTGATGACTTGATAGCTTTTTGCACAGCCGACTGAATGAAGGTCTCCAGGACCTTCCTAGAGAGTCAGCTGGTACTGGTGCAGGACTCCTCCAACTTAGAAAGGAGCGGGCTTCCTCTTATCCTTCAGTGAGTTCCTCTGCCTCCCCTACCTCCTATCGTCTTTCTTGTTTGGATTCAAGGTCTATTCCCTACCTTAAAGGCCTTGCTCCTCAACATGTCATTGTCTCGAGCTTCACCTGAAGAAGAGAGAGTCTTTGTTTTTTTTTTGTTTTTGTTTTTTTTGTTTTTTTTGTTTTTTGGGTAGCTCTGGATATCCTGGAACTGGTTCTGTAGACCAGGCTGGCCTCAAACTCAGAGATCCACCAGCTTCTACCTCCAGAGTGCTGGGATTACAGGTGTGCACCACTATTGTACATCCTGAAGAATAGTCTTAGAGAAGGATTTTCTGTCTGATACGGAAAGCAAGCTGGATCCACACAGGAGAAACAGCAATATAAACTTCCAAGTCTAGATTCAGATAAACCTCTTACCATGGACGATCTCTTTCTGTCTCATAGGAAGATGTGGGTGGACAGGTAAGTTGGAAGTACCCTTCTAGACTCCTCCTGTAACCTTGCCATAAGGAAGCCATCCCTATGGCCTGGATGTTGCCTGAATTTTGTCCCCTGTGGCAAAGAAAGAAATGGGCAGCAACTCTGGTCGCCAATGGGTATAGCGGAGAGTCAAGTTGGGCTGTAGACTAGAGTCAGGAAATCACAACCAGCAAGCCACCACTGTGTACCCAAGCAAGGTGTCCACATGGACAGTAGTAGTAGGTGTCTCAGCAGGTGCGAGTCACTAATTGTCCTCAGCACTCTAGCAGCCAGCAAACTGGGCCACTTGAACTCCTGGGTCTCAATAGCGATTTGACACGTCCCCTTTGACTGATTAAATAAACAGAATGAGCTAAATTGGCCATGAAGCTTTAACATATAAATGCAGGTTTCTTGGAAGTGGCACATGAGGGGGAAGGGAAGGAGGAGTGTGTGCTGGGGGCAAGGGAGGGGGGAAGGGAAGGAGAGAGGGTAGAGAAGTGGGGAAAAAAGAGGGGCGCCTGGAACCAAAATGTCTGGTTTATATAGTGAACCTCTGCGAGAGAGGAAGCCCCGCCCCTAGGTAGAGGGCAGGCCATGCCAGCCACGCCCTGCAGCAGGACCTAACACCCTTAAGTAGTTTCCTGTTCCATATGTGCTGTGACACAGGAAGTACAACGACTGAAAAAAGGTGATACTTGGCAGAAAGTACAAGAATTATAAAAGTATTATTAATTCGGGGCTTAGGCAAAAGCCTATGGCTGTTCATGAAGCCTGGGGTATTTTGGTGAGTTGGCAGGAGTCGCCTCCTGCAGCTCTTCACAGACTCATCATCAGTGCATCTTGCAGACTCCTCCATGTGCAGATGGGGAAACTGAGGACACAGACAGAAAATTTATTCTTGCCAAGCCTCAGGATGCTTAAGACTCAGGCCTTGGTGCTTTCTACACTGGCTCATACCTTTCTCAGGGACTGATTTGGGAATAATCTACATAAAGGTCCTGTTGCAAGGCTGCCACTTACAGTAACATTTACCTATTCATTCACCCAGCCATTTGGAAGCAATTGTAATACCCCAGGCTCTTTTTTTTTTTTTTTTTTTTGACATGGAGCAAAGTGTGAATTGGAATTATTTTTGTGGAGGACAGAAATTAAGCCTGTATTAGTGTTTAATGAACACTGTATCATAAGGTGGGGAGAACCATGGAGAAAGTCATCTGTAGCAAGAATTTTTGGTTTCTTTAAGAACACAGAAACGTTATGTGAATATGTTTTTGTTTGAATCCCAGGTGTGGGATATGGGGCTGCTTCAGATTGTCCACAGCAGCTGACTATGATTTACCTCATGTTCTAGCAGGGACGTGACTTTGCCAGCTGCAGCTGGTTTATGCAAGAGTATGCCATTTGGAATTCTGAGGACTCTTGAGAGGGTATATAAGTGTGAGATCCTCAAGAACAGCAGCTGCTGCTGCTGGTTGGTTGCTGGTTGCTGTTGGGTGTGGGTTGGTGCAGTTTGCCAAGTGGTTGTATGCACAGCTATGAGAAGATAAACATTGGATGTCCTGTCAGCAGCAAAGATCAACCTTGCCCCCAAGGAATGGCCCTAGTTAGCAGGAAGTAGTTTAAGGATAGCAATGTCCCCTTTCCCTCTATCCTTCTTACTCTCCTACCTAGTGGTGGGGGCTTGGAAGGGTGGAATAGAGGTAGAGATGGGTGGTAGATAAAAGAACCCAAAAAATAGCCAAAATGTCCAGCAACCGCTATGACCCATGAAAAACAGAGTCCATGGAAGGTGGAGGGAGGCAGACCTCAGGTTAGGGACCAGCAAGAACCCTGAAAGAGTGGTGAAAAGAGCAAGAAAAAGGGTTGCCATTCAGCCGCTGCCCTCTTCATGGCCCCTTTGGCCAGGTAAATATCAGGAGCTGGAACATTGAACTACAGACTGCAATTCAGGAGACTGTCGAGAGATACAAAGAGATCGAGTCCCCTCAGGGACCAAGAAGAGACTCAGGAAAAGTTGAGACTGGTGAGATCAGGGCAAAGGGAAGTGAGGGGCTTGGGTGAGTATTGAGGCAAAAGATAGGTGAGGGTAGTCCTCTACAGGTGCCAGAGAGAGGGAGAGGGAGAGGGAGAGGGGGAGGGAGAGGGGGAGGGAGAGGGAGAGGGAGAGAGAGAGAGGAGAGAGAGAGAGAGAGAGAGAGAGAGAGAGAGAGAGAGAGAGAGAGAGAGAGAGAGAGGTGGTAGAGGTGGAGGAAGAAGAGATGAGACCAGAGATGCCATTTGTGAACAGCAAGTGAGGCTGTGGAGAAACAGTAAGTGGATTTTGTCTGCTGTGCATAGAGCGTTCTTGTGGTTTTTATAGCCAGAAGATCACATTGTAAAGAGGCCACTTTACAAATGCCATTCTAGTCACTATAGGAGGGTTGTGCTGGAGTGGGAAGGTGGCTGCGACCCTCAGCTTGACCAGCATCTGAGATTATAGTGTGGAGAAATGAATGATTTCAGAGGAGAAGGAAGACTATCAGAACTTCGTGCTTGGGTCTGAGGACAAACAGATTCCTCTTCCGTGACCCCGGAGCATGTGGCAACTTTCTATGATGGAGAGAGAAGAACTGAGGATTGGAGGACATGTTCCAGATGTTGAGACTGGTGCGACTGCTGCTGTACTCAGCCAAGCCCCTCTCCTCAGTCTGCTTCTCTGGGTCTGGCTTGCACTCGGTTAGGCAAAGTGAGGAAGACTCTGGGAGACAGCCAGCAGGGACAGCTGAGGTCACTGCAGATGTTCAGGACCTGTTCCTGGAAGTAGACCTTTACAGAAAGATGTGGGACTATAGTCTGTTTACTCTGCAGCAAAGGAGCCCAGGGTCAGACCTGAGTTTCATCAAAGCAACCTGGCAACTTCAGGAAGTGGACACTGGAGACCTGGATCCAGAGTCTGGGCCCTGTGGTTTGTTGTGTTTGGGGTCTTGGGAGGAGAGATCCTAACCCCTATACTCAATGTTTTTTTTTCTGTGGAAATCATAGGCTTAAATCTGGGCTAAAACCATTCTTGGAAGGGGAATGGTGCTGTAGTTAATTCCAGATCCTACCAAATGCCATGGTGGGGCCCCCTAAGGCAGACATGGGTTGGGTAGTGAATGCAGGTCTTCTAGTGCCAGAATCACGGCTAAGGTATCTAGGAGGCCCAGTGGAGGTAGCCAGGTTGCTGAGACTAGAGGAACGGAGATGTAAATGTGAGAAAGGATCCCCACTTGGTGGCAGAGCTCATGCTAGAATCCTGTACGCCATCACCTCTAACTCAATGCCTCCCTGTTCCCTGGGGTGTTGAAAAGAACTAACCAAGAAACCACAGAGGCCTCTCTGTGTCACAGGTGGGAGCAAGCCCTAGGAGTGTGCAGACAGTGTGCTGTGCCGCTGTGGGATTTTCCACCCTCTCTGGGTAGATGGAAGTGGGTGTGAACCTTATGCTTAATTATAGTGCATACAAGCAGAGAGGAGGAACTTCTCAGAAGCTCATGCCATTTTGTTTGGGGATAATAGACACACAGGCTGGAAAATAGCTATTAGCTCATCCTGTCTTGCCTCTGCCAGAGCAGCTGAGATTGTATCAGATCACTTGGGCTTTCTTCAGCACTGACTCACAGAGGACCCTGGACAGGCCTCTGGGAAGGCGGTGGCCCCATATGTTTCCTTTTTGAAAGGGTTAGCTTTTTACCCATGGATCTGGTTCTAAAAGTCCAGTCCTCTGGTGTCTTGGAAGCCAGGGAGCCTGGAGTTCTTCAGCAGGGAGCCTGGAGTTCTTCTTCAGCCCTGTTCTCTGAGTCTCTGGTCTGTGTGAGGCTTATCACTGCATTTCTGGAGTTTCAAACAATAGCACGTACAGGGTCCCCTCAGCAGTTCTAAGCAATGAGAGACATGGCCATAAATCATTCCAGTTCACGACTCACTGTGGGAAACACTGCAAAAGGGGACAAGTCACGACGGTCCCTACATAGCAGGAAGTGATCTGCAAATGATGGTCCCTAGCTGGTTCAGAGTTCAGGAAGAAAGGCACTAGGGTCTGGCCTCACAGTCTCTAACTCTAGCCAACTTTTTCTGCTGGACAGAACTTAAGATGTCGTAAACCCTGTGTCCTTACATAAATTTTCTCCCCAGATCATTCATCTCCCATGGGTTCCTAAGGAAATTGTATTGATTCATCAAACCATAACTTGTAACCCTTACAATGCAGCCTTCCTGGACCTCACAGTTAATTGGCCACCCACCTTCTTCCTTGATGTCTTTATCCTGGTATGTACAGTTTCCATAGCATTTATCAGTCAGTTATGACCAATTTCCAGATGTGTGGACACCCTATCTGCTCTTGATCTTTGTCCCCAGAGGGCATGTGTAAGTGCCAAATTTCTCTTTTCTTTCTTTATTTTTTTTTAAATTTCATGCGTGAGCACTGTAGTTACAGCTTTCCCACTCTTCTATATCCCTTTTCCAAGTCCTCCCATGTCCACCCACCTTCTCAGATTATTGACCTCTTCTTTAGCTTGTATTCACACACATGCGCTCACAGATGCATATACAGGTATATAATCTACTGAGTCCCCTTGGTGTTGCTTACGTGCATATGTATTTAGAGCTGGCCACTGGGGATTTTCCTACTTCCAGCAGCCATTAGTTGTCTGTGGCTCTTCATCTAAGCATGGGGCTGTGTGAGATTTCTCTCATCCACACTGGCATGGCATCTAGTGTTGCCATTATACATGCCTTGTTTAGATGACTCTATTGCTGAGATTGTAATGGTTTTTAACCTTCCCTGCCCTGTATAGAAGACACCATCTTGAAGCTGCTTTCCTGATTTTCTGGCTCTGTAAATGTATGCATATCACCATCAAACAAAAACTCCAGTGTCAGACGTGGGAAACCTTACTTCAGGTTGCTGGTCAGTGGAATCCAAGAGACTCCTCAAATAATACAGGCTACTGCTGTTCCCCTTGGTTGCCTCCCAGAACTGGAGAGCAAGACCCTTGAAAGATTCATGCATTTTAGATGCTGGCCTTGGAGGATTTGAGCTGAAACAGCCTTGGAGGCCTCCTCACTGAAGACTAACTCTCATATATTTGAAGGGGCTACATAAGCTGCCAAGGCAGAAAAGCAACTAATAGTCCCATCCAGCTGAAAGGCCTGTGACCACATCAGTGACAAGCCCAGCAATGGCACAGTAGTGGCACTCACATCTTGGGGTTAACCAACCAACAGTTGTCTAGTTGGACTTAAGGGCTTCCTCATAAGAGGGAATTCACAGCTGGTACTATAAACTTAGCTAACTGCCCATGCTGGTGAGGTCATGGACACAAGAGAACCTCCTACTGCCACATTCCTAACTCAGTATAATTGTAACTGCATTCTAAGTTCTCGTTATAAGCTGAACTGAACTGAGTCTCAGTTACTATCTTGGATTCAGAGACCACTGACATCCTACCGTGACCCCCATGCCTCCCCCCCTCCCCTCACCCCAAAGTTCAAGGTCTTTTTCCAGAGGGCTCTGCAAAGGAGACTATCAGTGGCTGTCTGTGTGTCATTAGCTTGTGCACATGGCTATGTCAGGTATTTGACATCTTCCCTCTCACAGACCAGAGTGAGCCCTTGAGCTGACCCAGACGTCCTGAGCATTTATCACCCGGTATTGATGACCATGTAGTCTGCCTCCCCTCTTTATGCCTGGGGATGAAGGAAGAAATACAAGCTCGTATTACAAAGAATATTTTTTTTTTCTGGTTTATCAGCTCTCCCCCTCCCAGCTGGGGCTCAGAATGATTTCTTAGTTCCTAGCTTTTATGCCTCTGATCAAAGTGCCCGAGGCAGTGAGAGTTGGCGGCACCTGCATTTCCGACTGAGCCCAATCCTTTCCTCTTTGGGACTGTTGGAAGATTCCAATGCTTTCCTCTTCCGGACTGTGGCTCAGTGGGCTTTGCACAAGTGAGCGTGGCCTGGCAATGGAGGGGGCTCTGGAGGCTGAAGGGTCTCAGCTGCTCTCGCATAGTGGGGCGCAGTTGCCTTTCCTCCAGTGGGTGGAGAATAATTATACGCCCCGCCCCCACCGTTCTTTGCGCTCCCTTTCCCAACTGCATCCACTCAAACAGCCCTTTGTGCAGTCATTTCTTTCTCTCCGATGAATCAAATGCAGACAAATCCTTGAGCAGGATTTCTCACTTCAAAGGATCCAATAACCTTTCTTTGTTTTTCCCACGAAAAGAAAACATGCATTAAAGGTGAGAGAAGGAAAGAAAAGTTGGAGTCAAGTAATTTCAAGTTGAGAAGTAGAGCAGCTGAGACCCAGGATAAAAATGTACACTCAGCAATATGGTCCTTTCCTACAAATTAATTAACCCAAAGTGCTTGTTTAATTAGTGTGAGGGGTAGGGAATTGAGGAGCTAACAATATCTCTCACCCAGTTTGGAATTACGTTCACAAAAGAATTTCCTCTTTCCTCCCTGAGAGGGTGAGAGGACCGTTCTCATCAATCTAGAATCAGTGGGGACCTCAAGGCTGGTGATAATTCTTTTAGATGACTTTGCCCTCCAGAGAAGGGGCTCTGCAGTTGTACTCCTCTGACTCCCCACCTATGCTCATGGCATAAGAAATGTCCCTGAACAAGGAAGACAGAGGCCGTGCTGTCCTGCTCTTGAGGAAGTGGCTCTGACAGACCCTTAACACCACTCCCATATTTCTGGCATCTCAGCCATCTCCACTTCCTTGACCTCACATCTGGGTTGCACACACACACGTTCTGCATCTCTTCTTGCTTTTGATGTGAGTCTGCACACTTGTCTCCTCCTAAGGAACTAGGGAAATCCCATTTCTCAGGTACTCTGAGAGGTATAGTTTGAGACAATGTCATCGTCTGTTTGCTGTTGCTACAGCAAAATACCCAAGGCTGGCTAACTTATAAAGAAAGAAGTTTACAGGGCCCATACAGTTCTGGGGGCTGGCAGATACTAGCATCTATGTGGCATTTGCTGAGGGATTTGCTGTTTTGTCACATGGGAAAGAGCATCTCATTGTGAATCAGAGCAAGCATGTTGGCCCGGGTCTATGTTCTTTCCTTTTAGGACACTGATGTCATGTGAGCGCCTCACCTTCATGAGCCCAGGTAATCCTAATTAGCTACCAATGTCCCCCACTCCAAACACCATAATCATATGAAAATGGGGATTAGGATTCTAACCCATGAACTTTTGGGGATAAATTTAGCCCACAGCAGACCCCGTGGCTGATAGTGTTACAAGAATTTCTGGAGAAGACAGAAGCAGGGGTCACAGTCATGGGGATGTGGTGAGTTCCTGACCACCCCTCCTTTTTGTGATAATTTTTTTGATATCTGGTGAGTGGTGTGGAAGGTTCATTCTTAGAATTCTAATTTTAAATGCACAAAAGACAAGATTACAAAGGAAGATAATTTTTTTTTTTTACCGATGTACGGTTATCAAAAATAAATCAGACATGTGGTACACTCAAACACATGCATTTTTTAAAAAATGAACCGATTAAAATGCACCGTGTGCTTATAGGTCTAATTTCTGTCATATGCTTAAAGTGAATAATGCTTTGAAAAACCTATAAAATCACAGCATATGAACCATACCTGATTTCCACCCTTGCCAAGCCACAGCTATCATGTATGTGTAGAGGCTCATGACGAAACTCACTCTGGAAGGAACATACTCTCCAGTAAGAAGTTAGAGAGCATAAAGATAGTTTTATTTTGAGTCCACTGACCTTCTGAACTCAATCCATGGACCTATGGCTGGGTCTACTGATAGACAAGTGACTTCTTTACAGTCGTAGCTGGGCCCTTGTCACCTCTACATTTCCCCCTATTGGGGGTGGCAAAGAAGTTGCCTGAATTTTGAGGAGTGCTCATCACTTTGGAGACCAAAGGATGATCGCTGAGTCACTGAGAGTTATGATTCTAAGAAATTGTTTGAGGAAGAAGGGGGAGAGGAACCAAGGGAGAAGCATAGCTTTGCTGCCAGTGAGAAAAGTGATGCTGGGGTGTTTGC
This sequence comes from Acomys minous, assembly GCF_964271855.1. NCBI lineage: Eukaryota > Metazoa > Chordata > Mammalia > Rodentia > Muridae > Acomys > Acomys minous. The sequence goes on along the minus strand of NC_140489.1, from coordinate 99,266,532 downwards.
TGTACAGGGAGGATAGGGGACAAGAGAGGGAGGGGTGTGGGCTGAGGAGGGATATATAGTTGCACACACACACACACACACACACACACACACACACACACACACCATGCTTTCTGGTGAGGAGAGTCAGCATGCTTAAAAAACAAGTTGGTCATGTGAGGTAGCAAGAGGGAAGTGACTACAGGCCAGATGTGGAGCACAGGAACAGGGGGTGGAACAGGGACAGTTAATTAAGTGGAACAGGGACAGTTAATTAAGAGGTAGGTAAAATCCAGTTATTCAACATCATGAGCCTTGTATCTGAGCCCAGGGGCCCTGAGGCGGGCCTCTCCCTAGCTCATCTGGAAGAGGTTCCATGTTGGTCTTGCACACACATGGATTCAGACTTATACCTGAGAACATGGCTTGAGGCCTGTCCTTCCATGTGCTCTGCAGGAAGCAGGAGCCAGAATTATCAGCCGTGCTTAAAGCTTGGAGACACCCCTGGTATCATGCCAATTACACGGTCTTCTCAGAGTCTCCAAAGCAACGGGCTCAAGCATTGAGAACAAACAGCTAGAAGCCGGTAGCTGGTTCGCCACCTATTTAGTCCCTTTGATAACTAATAATCTGTGAACAGGAAATCACTTTATCTTTCTTAGTTGCTCTTCAGAGGGCCAGAGTGGTTGATTGAACCTCTCTGCTTGAGAAAGAGAAGTTGCTCCAGGTAAGATTTAATTTCAATACAAAAAAAAAAAATCCCCCAAATGACATTTCCCTTTAATATGTTTTGTCCTTGAAAAATAGAACTTGTGGCAGGTAGGTGAGTTACTACCTAAAATCTGGGTTCTCTGGCAAGGAGCTGAGCTGCTCCGTCCTGGGCTAAAGCCTGCAAGCAGAGCCTGGGACTCCCATCTCTTCTCTTTCTCAGCATGGAGCGTGGGTTTTTCCAGAACATCGGGCCAAGCTCCTGACTAAGTTCTCAGCAAAAGCTTCACGGTGAAGAGATTCCTAGTAGTTCCAGGCCAACCGGGGCTGTGCACGTCCACATGCGTGCAAGATCACCTTGTGCATCTCTTGGCTTCAGATGCAAAGGAACATGTAAGTCATTTGGAGCCCCCGCGTCCCCTTCTTCAGAAAACTATTGACCCCTCCGTTCACGGCATGCGGCAGGCACTGTAGGGCAGCAGAGAAGGCGACTGTCGGCATGAATCAAATTCAGGCCATTCCCTCCAGGCAAATAGTATGAAGCAGAAGGAGGGACAAATGACTGGGTTATTATAAGGATGGATCTTAGAAACTGCTGCATGAAAATGCTCTTGAGAACTTTGGTCTAATTGGTGAGGAGAGTATACGTGTAGGAAGAGGATGTGGCAGTACCTCGTGGGATGAAGGGTGAAAGCTGGTCACGTGGGGCTTTCTTAGGCGTTGATTATAGAGACTCTCGGAATATATGGGATACCTGTGGGTTTACCGTTCACAGCCTAGCAATGTCGAAACCCCTTGTTAAAGCATGCTCACAGGCTGTGCTGTCTTATTATCATTTTTAATAAACCTGTAATGCCGCCTGAATTATCATTCCAATTCTAGAACAAAAGGAACGCAGTCCCAGAGATGAGAATGAGCCCTGTCATGAAGGAGGACTCCAAGTGGTACTTAGCCAGGAGCACCAGGGAAAGGCACAGCTGGCCAGTGCCTCGTAATGATCTGGATCCCAGCTTCTCATCACTCTAGCTCTTGTCAGCCTGTGTGCAGCAGGGGCTGATGGTCCTACTTGCTTTAAGCAATTGATCATTCAGTGATATGACTATTATAATCTTATTCTTTAAAAAAGAAAGAAAGAAGGAGAACCAGAAGAAGTTACAGAACTTGTAAATTATCAGGTAGCAGAAGCAAGATGTGACTTGTCACACAGCTCTTTCCTCCAAATTGAAACATTTCTGCCTGGAGGAAGGAAGGAGAATGGTAAGACTCAGGAAGTAAATGAAACTTACAGGTCTTAGGGAAGGATGAAAGATAAAAGGTTCACAAGGCCTCCTGGGAAGGTTTTATGCAAAGTAACAATTGCTTAGGACAAGAGACCATGAGAGAATTATAAGTGCAGGTTGGTCATTGGTCTCTAGGGATACACCTAGAGTCATCACTTGCTCTGGGGTGGGCTTTCTGGTGAAGCAGGTGCCTCTCTGTGACTTGTGTACCTTTAAGTATCCCCTTGTTCATCCTCTTAAGTAACTCCAATAAGCCCAGTAGTTCGCTAAGCTAGATTTTGGTAGAGCCGTATTTTGGTTTATTGCCAGCACACTATCTGAACTGTTGTGTGTATGGTTTCCTAAGAAAAGTCACACAACACAAACCTAGGAGACAGTCAGGATCTAAAGCCACACAGCTCAACATAAAACATAAGGCACAATTAGCAAGCTGGGTTGGCTTTTAAATTGTCTAATAGTCACATTAAAACCATTTAATAATAAGCAGAGATCATATTGATGCATTTTGCTTAATCTAACACATGAATAACGTTGTCATTTTGGCATGTAATCAATGTTAGAAATTATTAGTGGGACATTTTAAAACATCCTATTGCACTAGCAGCCCAAGGACTTTGACATGAGTTTAGCAGATATGGATGGTGAGCGATGCCATCCCAAAATTTGCTTTGTCCCAGTGGATTTCCTAAGCTGCTCATGGAACTCAAAGAACCTGGTGGTGGACCTGCAAGAGCAGTTCTTTCTAGGTAGCAAAGCCATGGCTAGGACACACAGAGGAATAAATGAAGTTGGATGCAAGGCATTGACACCAGGGCCATCAAGCAGACAGATTGGATGATTTCTAACACCTACTTTGAGAAGTTGGAGAAGGCTGTTCATGGGGCTCATGGATATTCTGAGAGCCTGTGCTGTCTTTTTGTTGTTGTTGTTGTTGTTTTGTTCTGTTGAGACAGGGTTTCTCTGTGCAACCTTGGCTGTCCTGGAACTTGCTCTATAGATGAGGGTGGCCTCAAACTCAGAGACATGTCTGCTTCTGCCTCTCGAGTGCTAGGATTAAAGGCATGCACCACCACCACTACCCAGCTTGCTGTGTTTTCTTAAAGGCTCCCTCCCATTTGTGTACTCTGTGCATAGGAAGAGTCTGGTGTATTAGCCCCACTACCCAGAGCAGTCACATCCACATAGCCAAGGCCATAGCACAAAGTGTGGGGAAACTGAGTCATCTTGAACCTGCTGTCTCATTTTTTAACCTCTGTATTTGGTTGATTATGGCTGATCATGTTCCGTTGTTATTTGTTTGTGCTCCGTTTTATTCCTCAGATAGAATGGGTGTAGTTTTCAGAGACAGCAAGATCATGGCGACTCAAAAAGGTTAAGGCTGAAGAAGAGATAGGAAAAGCAAGGCATATGAGCTGTTTGAAATGTGCATCCCTTGGGTGCTCCAGGGTTCCTTAGAGATGGGTTGGGTTGCTCTAAGTCTTAGTTTCTAGGCAGCAGAGGTGAATGGAGGCAGAGAAAGGAGAGTAGGTTATATGAATCACAGAGTAATGGGAGACAAGGCAGAAGCCACGGAGGAGCACCACAGCTTGGAGAACCCTAGCAGGAATTATCCTTCTGGACTCCTAGGAATGGCACTCCAGAGGTTTCCATGTAAAAACCCTGCTCCGACTCTTCCTCCCATTAAGGGTTTTCCCTCTCACACCATTTAGACTGAAGGTGCACCTCCTCTGTATTCCATAGCTATCCCATGACTGCGTTGGAGCCAATGCTCTTCAGATGCCCAAATGAACTGGTGTAATCTGGACAAGTGAAAAGATTTAGAAGAATGTGTTTCTAGTGAAGGGGCCAGGTCCTCTGGGCCTGTTCCTTTACACCCTGTTCCTTTTCAAGCAGTTTTTTCTCCTGCAGCCAGCTGTAGACCCAGCCCTAAATCTGGCACATGAGGTTGGGAGTTACTATGTTCCTTCAGTGGTCCTTTCCCCCATATGTTATTGGAGCCCGGGGGTGGGGGTGAGGGGAAGGCCATGAAGACTAGGAAGAAAGCTGAGCCCCAGGAGGGCAATTGTGGAGGCTCTTGGGGATCTGGTGAAAGTATACCCAGCCAGAGATCCTTCACTGGGCTGTGATAGACAGGAAAAAGCCAACTTCTGTTTGTCAGACTACTATAAATATAGGACTTATTGGCTAGAGCAGCCAGCAGTATCGTAACTAATACAATGCTCCCTTGAGAAATCCTCCCGAATACAATTCCTCTCAACCAAGAACTGAAGGGTCTAAGCAGCACCAAGCTCAAGGTTACTTCCCCTGACAACTACTAAAAGTGTAAATATTCTGTTTCAGGGAGGTGGGTAGGTGCGAAGCCTTACGTTTTAACAGTCACCTAAGGTGGGAGCAAGATTAACACACTCTTGTCACAGTTCTGTCACCTTGCAGGAACTCTTGGCTAGGTGGAAAGCTCGCCTCTCCTCTTGCTGGTAAGTCAGGTGTACCCAGGTAGGGACAGGATCCTTGGCAGACAGCATTTTGCTTCTAGCTCTTTGCACAGGAATGACAGTACTCAAGGCCACATTGCTTCCTACAGTGAACTCCTCTGCAGGAAAATTTGCCTGGAGAAAAAAAAGCTTGAAAGAGCTGTAGCCTTTTAAAAGTTGAAGCAAATCATGGACATTTAACTGGGGCAAATTTTTTTTTCTTTTCTTTAAAAGTTGCAGTGTAGTTGACATGCAAAAAACCCTTTACCCATTTGATGTATATAGTACAAGGATATAGGCATATATATGCATATATATGTATGTGTATATATATTCATTATCAGTACTGTCTCCTGTGATATTATTATCATCAGCACTATTCTTCGTTAAAAGCCCCTAACACACATCTATCTATGTTTATTGCTCTAGCTACAATAGCAATGAAATGAAATGAGTCCATATGCTCATCAACAGATGAATGGATAATGAAGTGTGGTACATATACACTGTGGATTTTTTTTTCAGCCACAAAGAAAAGTGAAATTATAAAATTTCGAGGTAAATGGGTAGATCTGGAATTTATTATGAAATTAGGTAACCTATACACTGAAAGACAGGTACTGCATGTTCTTTCCCACATGAAGAGCCTAGGTTTTAAATGAGAGAGAGAAAGGGGGGGGGGGAGATAGGTAGCATGAGAAGGAAAAAGAGGTTTTGAGGCAGGATGGAAATAAACACATGATATACAAGTAAAAAGGGGGCTACAAGGGGTCAGGGTGGGGGAGCGAAGATCAACAAAACAATTTATATGCTATGACTAATCTTCATACTTCATGTGCTAATGAAAAAAAAAAGAATACCTACCATAATATCCACCCTTAGTAAATTAAGCACTCAGCACAGTACCACTGGCTATAGTACTTTACTCTCTGGTGATCTCTAGGATGTGTTCACATTAATGAACCTGGGCCCCTTTGGTTATCACCTCTCTATTTCTTTTTCTTCAAGATCCCGGTAGCCACCATTGTCCTTTATGTGTCAATGAATATGACTATTTTAGGTACCACATATGTGAAGTCCAAGCTTCGAAGCCAGGAACGGATTAGAACCATGGGATTGATTAGAGGTATCATGAATAGAGGTGACATACTTTACTCCCTGGCACATAGGCCATCAGTCAAGCGGATGGTAACAGGCACCCAGGCACCCAGGTGCATGCTGCCACACGCAGGCTACACACAACCTTCTAGGCAGACACACACAGGCAGGCTGGCTGGCAAAGGCAAGGGCACTTGCTTCCAATTTCATGGCCATCTTTATACATATCGTACAAAATTAACGCTCTGATAGGGATAGCCATGTAACAGGCTATATCACTGTTTATTTTGGGTTCCCCAGACCATTCATTTTTATGCTGCCTCAGCCACACCATCCCTACCCTGGGATGCCCAGCATTAGCCATCTTGGGCCTTGCTGGACATCCATAACCATACCATGGTTTTAAAGCACAAAGTGACTTTAAGGGCCTCTGTTCCCTATAATTTATATATCTTAATGTTAAATGATGTAAAATATAAACATATATCTGTCATATGCCAGGTAATTCAGTATTTGCCTTTTTGTACTGGGTTATTGTACTTAGTGTGATTTTTTTTTTCTAATTTCATACATGTATTTGCAAATGCTACTTCTTCTTTTTTAATGCTGGCTAACACTCTATTGTGCATGTACTTCACATTTTCTTGCTTTTCTCATCCATTGATAGATACTTGGGTTGTTTCTATATTACAAGTACACTTTAGTGAACGTGTATGTGTAGTTACATCTGATTTAAATACCTTGGATAAATACCAAGGAGCAAGCTGGTAATGTCACATTTGCTTTGATTACTTTGCATATTCACCAAAACAATATGGCATTGGCATAAAAGTGGACATAGTCCAACAGAACAGAATGGAACAGGGGAATCTAGAAAGCTGTATATAAGGCCAATGTATCCATGGATAAGGTTCTAAGAATACAAAATAGGGAAGAAGTAATATCTTCAGCAGACAGAATTGGGGAAAATGAAAATCTACCTGATAAAAAGGGAAATTGGGGCCTCACGTTGCAGCGCACACATAAACGCGAATCAATTAAAAATGAATCTAAAACTTGCAAGACAGACAACATTAAAACTGCTGGAAGAAAACTCTGGAGAAAAGCTCCTGGCAGCCGTGTTGGCTGTGAAGTTTGGGCTTCAAATTGAAAGTGCAGGCAATGAAACAAACAGACACAGGAAGTGGGATTGCTACAAATTTAAAGGTTTTTATGGTGAGTGTGTGTATGTGTGTGTATGCGTGTGTCAACAAACTGAAAAAAAAACCCATTAAAGACAGGAGGAAATATTTACAAGTCACACATTTGGTAATGGATTAATATTCATATTCAACTTAGAACCTGATTTAAAATGCAACAAAGCTGCTAACTGCAAATAACTTGTCAATAATGGTAGGGACTTGGATGGCATCTTCCCCATCTATGCAAAGTTTGGGCTGGTCTGATTTTGTGCTGGTCTTGAGCAAGCGACCACAGCTGCTGTGAGTTCTTGAGTTCCTTAGCCATGCAGTGTCCAGAAGACAGTGGCTTGCTGCACTCTGTCCTACTCATTGGCTCTTAAAGTCTTTCCACCTTCTAGTCCAAGACATTCCCTGAGTCTTGGCAGTGGGGCGGGTAGGTGTTGACAGAGATGTCCTACTTAGGGCTGAGCACTCAGTCTCTTAAGGGGCTAACTATTGGGGAAGTGAGAATCATTCCTTTTGTTAGAGTGCCTCTGCTGATAGATTTCTATGCCCCAGTGACTGACCCCACACTATTGCACCAATGGGCAGCACTAACTGAACTTAGTGTACTATAAACAGCAGCAGCAACAGCAGCAGCAGCAGCAGCAGCAGCAACAACAACATATGTATAATTAGGAGGGAGCATGTTGTAGGGGTGATAGAAGGAGTTGGAAGAGGGAAATGGAGGGGTGGATATGGTTCTGTTCAATTTCATACATTGCATATAACATTTTCAGGAATAAAGAAAAAGTATGTTCTGTGTTTTAAAAAGTAGCCAGCGAAGGACTTGAGTAGACATACTTCTGAACATAGACAAGTAGACAGCAGCATGTGAAAAGGGGTTGTTGTCATCAACAGAGAAATGTGGTTCATATTACTGCATTCCTGTTAAGATGGTTGCTATTGAAAAACAAAATAGACAAATACAAAGAAAATCAATATTGGTAAACAGTGGTAGAATTGAGGCATGCCGCCATGCAAGGATGTAAATTGGTGCGACCGTTATGGAACTCAATTTGGAGGTTTCTCCAAAAATTAAAAAGAGAGAGAAATCTTATGGTCTAGTAATTCTTTCTGGGCATTAGTGTCTAGGTGTGGTGCGTGACAAATGCCTGGGATTGGTCGATACTACAATTCCATAACCTATGTATAAGATTCCATGCAAATGCTTTAAAGCAGTTTTTAAAATATACTTTATTTCTAGGGCCATTGACCTCTCCTGGTGTAAGTACCTAACCACTGGCTAAGAAAGGAGATTCCCTGTAGTGTGTGTGGAGTAAGATGGTTTGCCCTGGGCCTGGAGGCCAAAAAGAAGAGAGAGGACGGGTATAGTTCTGTGGTACAATATTTGCCTAGCATGCATGAGAGTCTAGGTTTGACCCCTGAATTCTGAAAAGAAAAGGAAAGAAAAGAACTAAGAAAAAAAAAATCCCAGAGGGAATGGTAGCCAGCTGTGCTAGCCATGGTTGTGTTTTCATTAGATCAAGCTCTAAGGAAGCCTTCGGGTTTGTGAACCGTGCAGGCATTCTTTGCTTTTGATGGAAGTTTATCATTTAGTCATCTTTAGAGCTTGGTGATCTGCCCAACAATGAGCTCATAAATTCTCCGGATTATAGTGAACAGATGAGAGCAATGATAGTGAGGGAATCAAGTGATGATGGTGTGGGGTGGAGTCTGACACTGGGCCAGTGCTTGTACGTGGCTGGGACAGCTGATGCCGCACCCGAGGAACACATCCAACCATCATTTTAAATTTCACTCTAACTGTTTCAGACTTAGGTCTTTTGGCTTTAAAACAGATCAAGTCAAACTGTGGTTAAAGGTTGAAACACAGAAGGCAGAGCCGCAGGGCTAAGTTCTCAATGTTACTTGAACTTTGAAGTAACTTTGAACTTACATTATTTTGGATATACATTTATATTGTATAGTTTTTCTCTCCTGAGATGCTTTTAGGTTGGACAAGATCATGCACAGATGCTCCCTTGGGATACAGGCTTAGGTACTGACATAACTGGAGTCACCAGACTTTGCTGTCAGGAGTCCTAACTGCCTTCCTCCCAAACTCAGGGCTGTAAATGGAAGAAACCACATAAAGCTAAGGCTTTATTAAACCCAACATCTCTGCCCGTTGATTTCCCTTCACCTCAGCATCTGGAAGCACGTCCATTGCTGCATCCAATCTCTATAGTGTTCTAAGAAGGGAGCCCCTGGGAGCAGTGCCTCCTAAACTCCAGTGTGTAGGGCAGTCATCCGGGCAGCTGCTAAATGTGAGCATTCTGTGTGAGCAGACCTGGGTGGGACTTGAGATCCTGCACTTCTGACCAACTCCTAGGTGATGCGGTTGCCACTATTCAGAGGACCACCCTCTGGGCAGGGAAGGTCCAGGGGATGGTACCACATGCAGAGATGCTTGGAAAGAATGTCCCTGCTGGGCTTCCTTCCACTCAGCCAGCTTTTTGCTTTTGTGTGTTTGCTGTGACATGTTTGGGCTGGGGCCTTCTTACACTTTGTGTTTGAGCTAGGTGTTCTGCGAAAGCCTGGCTGGGGACACAGGGTCTGAGACATTTCCTCAGGTCCCTCGTCGGCATCTTGGGTCAAAGCACAGCTCTTTTTGTTTTTGTCTCTTCATCCTCCTAAGATACCTGGGAGAAGGATGCCACGGCTGGCTCCTGGAGAGGCTTGGCTCCTTGCATCTTGACATGTGCATGTTTGCTGTTTTATAGAAAGAAATGTGTCTTGGCTGGAGTCCCACATTTCATTCCAGCATATCCTTTTTACCAAAATAGCCATCCCTGAAGCTGCCAACTGTGTTTACGAGAAAGTCATCCAACAATACTTTGAATCTGGGAGCATGCCCTGACCGCAAACATGGCCTTCACAACCCCACAGAAGCCTGGCGAATGGTGTTGGCGTCTTTATTTTTATTCCAAAATGTAAAGCTGGCTTCTTTATTTCTTTTCTTTTCCAGCTGGGAAAACTCCTGTCAGAGAATGCAATGTCCTTTCCAGATTCAATATTATGCAAACTGTATATCGGCATACAGAGTAAACAAACATGTCCATGAACCTTCTTGATGCACAGAGAGATGGAAGCCTCACCGATATGCAGACGCGGACCCGTGATCTACGCAGTGGCTGCTGACTTCCATCTCTCCTAGCACTGTGCCATTTTGCTTCCTTGGAGCACATGGCTGGCGTCTTGAGAGCTTGATTGATGGCCTCAGTAAGGGCAAGTGTTTGAAAATTAAACATGAGCTGTCGATGCCTGGATCTGGGGGCTCTTGTTCAGGTCTCAGCAAAGCCCTCATGTCTCAGACATCCCGTAAATGCTCGCCCTTTCTCGCTCTTCACACCCCATCACAACTGTGAGATCCTCAGCGGCCAGGCGCTGCTGAGAGTCCCTGCTGTTTCGTTCTCTCTCTCTTCTCTGCCTGAAAGGTGTAGATAAAGGACAGTACCAGGCACTGATCCTCCCTGGTAGAGAAAGCTGAGCTAAGTCCCTTTCCATCACAGGCCTTCATTTCCAGACATGAACAGTGTTAAGCTGAACATGACTGGCCACGGCTGATGTCTGCTTTGCAGTACTCTTTGTGTGTGCTGGTCCCTATATGCTCCTACTGCTACAAAGCCTGTGAGACTAAGCACCTTTACATAGTCTCTCTTGAGCAATGAGGGGGGTCTTAGAGTTGCGTGTGAAGAGTACAGAATGAATAGATGGAAAAGCCAGCATTTTAACAAAGTCATGCTTTCCACTTTTCTTTCTCCTCCTTTCTGTTTTGTATTTACTGATGTGTGTGTGTGTGTGTGTGTGTGTGTGTGTGTGTGTGTGTGTGTGTGTAAGTGTGGGTGCCATGCACATGAAGGAGATGCATCAGATGATGACTTGCAGGAATTGACTTACTCCTTCTTCCCTGTTAAGTCCCAGGAATTGAACTCAGGTTGTCTGACTTGGCAGCAAGTGCCTTTCTTTACCTGCTGAGCCATCTTGGGGCCCAGTCATGCTTTCATCTATATCATGCATGGTCATGTTTCTCCAAATATGCCTGCGTTCAGAACACAAAGAGACAAGCATAGCCAAAGACTGTTTTCAAAAGCTGAACTGAAGCATTTTGCATCTTCCTTCTTTTTTTTTTCTTTTCTTTTTTCTTTCTTTCTTTTTTTTTTTTTTTTTTTTTTGGTTTTTTGAGACAGGGTCTCTCTGTGTAGCCTTGGCTGTCCTGAACTCACTTTGTAGACTAGGCTGGCCTCGAACTCACAGTGATCCACCTGCCTCTGCCTCCCGAGGGCTGGGACTAAAGGCATGTGCCACCACGCCCGGCTTGCATCTTCCTTCTATTCCTAGTCTGCCACTGTGCATTTCCCCGTATCTTCTATACGCCTTAAGCTGTAGCAAGGGAATCTGCTTTTTTGGAAGAGATCTGTTTGCCTGAAAGGTTTTTTTCTCTCAATACAAGAACTTAGTATGTTCTCTGTTGACATATGATAAAGCAAGAGGTCTCACCATTAGATCTGGCTTTGTAGAAATAGTTGCTCAAACACTGGCTTTGTTTACCAGAGACCATATTTTCAGCCATGCTGACCAGGACTCTGATAAGTAGGGCATTCTCTGTTTATTTTTTTGAAGGGAGATGAGCTTAGAGAGTTCAGAAAAAAAGAGGCTATTGCCCAATTTTATGCCCAATCAGTGTTCCTGGATTCCATGCACCAAGTAATCAGCTGTGTCATGGACTTGCAAAAACAGCGGGCCCTCTGTATAGTCTCCATACTGTAACACCTTTGGAAGTTCCAGCAGCAATTTTAGGCAAGATGCTAGGGGGAGAGGTTAGGAAGGCAATGTTGGGGACAGCTGAGTGCTCAGCCTGTGATACTTAATTATCACATATCTTTTTGTTAAAGCAAAACAAAACAAAACAAAAACCCTGGGTATTGGATTTAAAAAAAAAAAAACAGCTACCATGAAGTTGGTATTTTATGTAAGCTTCTGATGATTGCACTACAAGTTATCAGAGCTCTCCTCTTTATAGGATGTCATTAAATCTATTTTTCTGGGTAGAAAAGTGGGAGAAATCAGTCAGCTGAAACACTCTTAGGATGATGGCTTTGTCCATTCAGTGTTCTGTTCTCTATGCCAACAAAATCTCCCAAGAATACCACAGAAAAAAAAACATTTTGAGGATTACTGTCAGATTAGCTTGTTTGCCCCCTGCCATCCTCAGCCCTTCTGACATGGGCAATAAAGAAAAAAAACACAATGGAATTGTACTAATGAGTTTGTTTAGCAAAAAGCAGCATTGGCAATGTGATTGCAGTGTGCAGTTGGCAGACATACCTTCCCCGGCACACTTTCTAGTTCCTTGTCTTCTGCATCTCTCATCAGACGTGCTGCCCAGGCCATGAGTGGGAGTGCTTCGCCCTCACCACTGTGCTTGCTCCTCAGAGGTATCTTTGGTTGGATCTCCTTATCTTCCACATCCATGGAAGCCATGGTAGACAGACTCCAAGATGACCCTCTTAGTCCTCTGTCCATGTACCCTGAGTGTGTAAAGGACCCGGGGTTTGACTCACAACAAAACAAGAGAATGTGGTCAAGTCCTGTAATGTGATCCTCCCCCACAACCCCCCCCCCCCCCCCCCGTGGTTATGCTACAATATGTGAGATTGCATTTGGCTAGCCGATTTACAGCTGATCTCTTTGTTGGTTTTGATGGAGTAAATGGGCATGCTGGGAAACCCAACATGGGCCCTCAGTTACCAATGGCAGCTTTGAACAGTTAGTCAGTGAGAAGCCAGGGTCTCAGCCACAGGAAAGGATCCTTCAGACAACATGAATGTGCTTGGGAACAGAACTTTTTCCGGTCTGGCTTTCAGATCAGAACAGATATTGATCAAACGTAATGGGCACTTTTTGTGATACTACACAGAAGGTCTGCCCAGCTATATGCTCAGTCTCCTGACCCTAGAAAACAGAAAGTTAAGAAGTGTGATGTTTAAAGCCCCTACAGTTGTGAAAATCTGTTGTTCAGTAGTAGAAAGAGATATGCCATGGCAAGTGGGAGTTCCTGGTCCTCTGCTCCTGGAGAAGGTCTATGTTCGCTTTTCCAAAATTGTCCTGCAGGTCACTGTGAAAAAGAAAACCTGTACATTTTACCAGAGAGTCAAAGTTTATTGCTATTTCTACCTGTGTCAGCAGCATGACCATATATCTCTACTAAATTCTAGACCTAAATGAAAACTGATATGTCTTTCCTTAGTGGTTCCACTCTGTAGATTAGACCAATTTCTCATCTTTCCAAATCTGTGACGTCACCATTGCTTTTTTGAAATTAGGTCACTACATACCTCATATTAGCGTGAGTCCTTGCCTTCCCATCCCTCAAGAGCAATTGTTCTTGGGTCATTACATGGGTCTCACATTTCAGATCTCAAGCCAGGAAAAGAAAGACATTACAAAGGCTTTGCAAAGTATCTCTCTGTTCGTCTCTGTGACCTTCATTCTTGTCTGGAGGCCTATAGAGATTCTTTTATCTGGGAGATAAGGAAGCTGTAACTATCAGGCCAACATAATGGACAAGTGAGATGATGCTGGGTCCAGAGGGTGGTATTTGCTCCACACACAAGAAGAAAGAAGAGCACTTCCGCTACAGACACCTGTCCCACGCAATCTGTCCCAGACTGTTAAAGCTGTAGTATCAGAGGTTCAGAGCAGCCATCTACAGACTCCTACATTAAGCTGCCTTCAGTTTGCACCCACACTTCATTATATAACCAATACTTGCACACCTGTATAAGCTTCTTATGATCACTTTGGATGATTTCTGGCTTGAAATAGGCCCCAATGTCTGCATTATTTGTCAAACAGGAAGTCTCAAGAATTGACTTTTCAAATATGTGTGATGAAAGGCAATGCCATTTCCTCACATAACCAGTCAAGAATGCAGATGGTGACTGTGTCAGCCTCAGAAAATGTGAGGCAGGATCATGAGCAATGTCATCTTGGAGAAGAAGAATTAAATCCACCTAAAAATGTTAAGAGACTAGGGCAAAAGACAGAGCATGAAGCCAGTGGATACAATGATGGGTAGATCGTGCTGTGCAATGCAGGGTTTGGAACATTAGAAGGCTGGGTAGAAAGTGTATAAGGACAAGGAAAGAGACTGCCAGAAACAAGGTGTTTGTGCTACTTATGTGCTGCCAGTTCTACCATACTTGACAAAAAGCAGCCCATATATTCTTCCAAGTTGTCTAGCAGGCAATGATGATAGAAAAGAACCAACTGCACAAATTGCATTGTTGCCTCATGCCAATAGAAGTGGACTAGTTGCTGAAAAGAACCATAAATATTCTGCTATAGATTCCAGAGACTAAAATTCTTCATGGAGGCAAGTGAAAAGAAGAGAGAGAGTTGACATAATAAGCCATATGCCCCATTGTACTTAATGGTAGAGTCTGCCACAAGAATACATCCACCCCTTGCACTATACCTCATGTGGGCTATGGCTGCACACTCAAGGGAAGGTCCCAGAAGCAGTCCCAGAGGAGGGAGAGATGACACAATGCAGCCCCATGGTTGTCTGACAACTTCCTTGGTTCAGAAGAAGATTTTGGTCTCTGGAGGAAAGACAGAGCTGCAATCTCTTCGTCAACACTGAGCAATGGCAGTGTGGTGTTTTAATACAGGTTGAATGTAAATTGTAAAAGATGGTCACTGAAGCTGGGTGTTGGAACAACAGCCATTGAAAACAGCTGTTTTGATGGATACAGTCATGAATGAAAGATATACCAGCAGATAGATCAATCTATTACCAGAGCAGGCAGGGTCTCCTTTAAGTTGTGGACAAAAAGATGATTCAATCCCTTTGAAGCTGTTTAAACAAGTATCTATCACTGTATGTGTATGTGCAACTTAATTCTAACTTTTTGAATAGGCCAAATGGCATTTATCTTTCTAGGTGACTTATGCCAACAAGCAAAATTTCTTAAACTATTTTAAAATGTCATTTCTAATCATTTATTGGTTGATTCATTTAAATGGCTGTCTTCAAACAATAACAACTATTCCATGTTATTATTTGTGTTTAAAGATGATTTGATTTCTTTAAAAAAAAATAACCCAGTACACCATCTCCTTTGACTCTTTGCTATGAGTGCATGTTTTCTGTTGATACTGAATTTTCTGTCTTTTTGATATATCCTCTTCTTACCTCCAGGGCTCTCTTCTTCTTTTCTTAGCATGATTCAACTTGCTATCGTTTTATTTGAGTATCATAAGGTCAGATTTCCTCATGGACATAATAAGGCAGCTGCTAGACAAGAATACTCAGCTCTGAGCTGGGTATGAAAGGACCTGTGCTTCTGAGAATCAAGACACGGAGGGCAAAGTGACAGGTCGGAGCATGTCCTTGGAGGTGGACCTTCCTGAGCTTAGTCACTTTCTCATCTGCAGGTGACTTAAGGAAGATGGATAAGGTACACAAGAAAGGGCAAAACAAGCAAATAGCAGCTTTGAGGGCTCAGACACTGAAGGATGGATCATAAGAACTGACGAAGGACCAGTCTGACTGGTGTTGCTTTAAGCACACCAGCATCTATCACTATGTTCCTGCATCTCTGAGTCACCAGATGCTGATGTCTATACCAAGGATAAGAATGAAATTTATTGTTGAGTCATATGCATCCCCATCATCTTTGAGATGCAGACAACCTAAGCTTTCCTCATATTTGCTATGTAGCCAAGGATTGTCTTAAACTCCTGATTCTTTTACTTTTACCTCTCAGGCATTGGGATTATAGGCATGTACCACCAGTAGGATCCCCTTCCTCCTTCCCTCCCTCTCTTCCTCCCTTCCTCTTTTCCTCCCTCCCTCCCTTCCTGATACTGGGGACTGAACCAAAGGCCTTGTACTTGCCTTGCAAGTGCTTCACCCCTGAGCTAATTCCCCAACCCAGTCATATGCTTCAGCAAAGGAAGTCAAGAATAACAGCAGCAGTACACTTGGCTCTCTGATGGGTTGGTCAGGTTTTCTTTCTTTTTACTAAACTAGTAACCAGAACCATTTATACAGACAAAATGTCCTTGGGATTCTTTTGAGTGTTCTTGAAAGTGGCGCCAAGAGGGAAGAAAGAGAGTGTTTTTATGATGGTGGAATCGGTACCAGCATCTATCTATTTAAATTTGAATAGTGTAGGTCTCCCATTAGTTTGTCAGGGTTGTTAGAACAAACAGAACTAAGTCCCACAGATTGGTTGGCTAAACAACAGAAATGTTTGTTTTTCCAGGTCTGGAGCCTGGGAGTCTGAGGTCAAGGTGCTGGCTGAGTTGGTTTCTTTTGAAGCCTTTCTTCTTGGCTTCTTGACAACCTCTGCCTTCTCAGGATGTCCTCACACGGCCTTTGCTCTTTGCTTGTGTGCAGATTTCCACTGATTATAAAGGAAAATATTTTTGGATGAGTATTAAAAGCCTTACCCCCAAGGCCTTTGCTTTAACTGAATTAACCCTTTAAAGACCCTACCATTTCCAAATACAGCCCATTCTGAGCTACTGGGAGTCAGAATTTCAGCATATAAATTTGAGGATTCACAATACAGTCGACAACATGGACCTTATTTACTTATTATTTTCGGAAAAGTGAACATTATAATTCACCCAAGTTTGCTTTCATAATAAAATGAAACTAGACCTTTTTTTCTTGTTCATATTTTTTTCTTTTTTAGAGACAAATTGATTTGTGATTATTTTTGACCCAGGTCTGCTAACATCTTAAACTAGTGGCCAAATCTCTCCCATTTGTTCTCTGTACTCTGGAACAAGCTTTATGGATCTATGAGGTCCTTCCTGAAACCATAAAAAATAAAGCATGTTTCAGAATTCAGAACATTTGTTAGAGAAATGGTGAGCATCCTGTGAGACTGAGGAGGGTGGGGTATCTGTGGCATCATCTATAGTAAGTCATATTGAAATTTTATAGTAGGACACATAAAAGATGAACCAAATAAGGACCAGTTTGTGTTCATTAACTTGTATCTGAACCCATCTTGAAAGGGATTCTTGTGCGAAGAGTGAGAACAGGGGCTGGAGTGAATGTCAGTGGTTGAGAACACTTACCTCTCCTGTGGAGGACCTAGATTCAGTTCCCAGAACCCACATTTCAGGATGTGTTCAGATACACCTGTGTGTGTGTGTGCGTGTGTGTGTGTGTGTGTGCGTGTGTATGTGTGTGTGTGCACGTGTGTGTATGTCTACATATGTATGTGTACATAAAAATAAATCTATTTAAAAAAGAATAAGGACCACTCCATTGGAGATGATCTGGTCTGCTAGGTGCAATCTGCATCCAACACATTAAGACCAAAATAACGTGTGTAGTCAGATCATGGACCAGAACCTAGGTATTCAACACGAAAGCAGCCAATACTAGGTCTGGAATAAAGGAAGTTTTCAACAAATTAGCTTTGCTTCCTCCTAGTGTTCTTTTCTCAAGCCCAATACAACCTGCCAGATGTCCCAGGCACCTAATGTTAACCTACTGTGTACTCTGAGAGCAAACCACTGTACCCCCTGGGCCTCAGTTTCTCCACTGTTAGACTGAAGACATGAAAGTTTGGCCTGCCTCCTAAGATCCCTGTCTGTCGTGGCTTTAAAGCTGCTTGACAAGCTCTGACACACAAGTTTTCTCCGCCGGCTATCAGCGGCCATCTGGCAATTAGCAGCCTCTGAGGCAGCTAATCCCGCTCTGAGCTGGATTAGAGCTGAAGTCTAAAACATGGAGAGAGGCGGGTGATTTCTGTTTGAGTCTTTGGGTCCTGCTGTCCCTGGCAGCATGGCGAGGGAGGACAGAAAAGCTGATTTCTTTCCCTTATCTATCCTGGGAGGCTCAGACAGCAAGATTGGCCTTGCAAGAACAGCATCGTGCTGGGCAAAGTGCTGGGCAGCAGGAGGTAGCAGGTGAGGCCCATGGAGCCCCACCCTCAGAGACACAGGCGAAGGCTGGACAGGAGGAGGATGGAGAGAGCCTCCGTCAGTGTGCAGCACCTCACTGCCAGGGACAACCAGAAGCCTGGGGCAGAGAGGCCAGGCACGTTTTGAACCAGGAGTCCCAGATGCCATAAAGGGCCTTGGGGTGGGAGCTGACAAGCTCCTTGGCTCTTCTGGGGTGCCCTCTCATTAGGCCACATGGTCAGAAACCAAGCCCATGTGTTTGCTCATAGCCTGAGGAGATAATTAACTTATATCCACAGAGGACCTTGATTACATTCCTAGCATGTTCCGAATGAGAGGCCTCATCTTGGAAATGCTAGCGGCGGTGGTGGGGGCGGGCGGTGTCGGCAATGGTTGGCTGAGAAGTCATTTGTTCAGAAATTGGGTGAGTAATCAAACAAATGCCTCTTTTCCTAATTGTTGATAAAAGTCAGCTGCTGGGGCAGGTCTGGGGACTCACTCCTGAGAGAATACATTACTTGAGGTGAGCATGCATCCGAATATGTTAGCTTGATCTAGAAACAGTTCACATAGCTTGAATTTAACAACAAATGGTGCCCATTGTGAATTTTATGTAGCGTTGGCTTCGGGGAGTGAGATTTATGCCTGCGTGTTATGGCTGGCTTGTTAACTGCTGCCAGGGAGCGCTTTTTTTTTTTTTTTTTTTTTTAACAAAGATTTACTTAGATATCTTATTGAGCACCTACTGTATGAAGCTCCATGCTAGGTGCTGGAAGACCAAAGCAAATAAGGTCTCTTTGCTTTTGGAAGCCAATGCTTATGCTAAACGCCTTACAAGATATTCTTGAATGTAGAGTTGTGTAATTTATACTGTAAATGTGTCTTAAAAGTCTTTTAAGAGGTTTGTTTATTTTATGTGCTTGGGTATTTTGCCTGTGTATATGTCTGTGGACCATGTGCATGCCATGCCCGAAGAGGCCAGAAAGAAGGGCTATAAACTCTTAGCACAGGAACAATAGCCATTATGTTGGTGCTGGGCATCAAGTCCATAATATCCTCTCCAGACCCCTAAACATTTAAATTTATTTTTATTATTTTAAAATTTCACATCTATGTATCTATGTATGTATGTATGTATGCATGCATACATGTATGGGGGAAGGGATTAATGTGTTCATGAATACCGGTGCCTGGAGAGTGCAGGTGCCTGCAGAAAGCAGATGTTTCCAGTTCTTCTGAGCTGAGTTACAAGTGGTTGTAAGTTGCCAGACGGGGCATTAAGGAATCAATCTCAGGTCCTTTGCAAGAGCAATACACACTTTACTTTTAACCCCTGAGCTGTCTGTCTCTCTGGCTGTGAAGGTATTTATTGTAAGGCAATTTCTTCACCCAAAACATTCCATCCTGGAATCATTAAGGCTTGGGGTATAAATAGAACTTAGAAAACTTGGCATGCAAATAGGTCACACGTCTCAGAATAATTTTGAAATGTACAAGACTCGCAAGGCTCCACCCCAAGGGTTAGAAGTTGTAAGGACCGCTGTGGAGGGAGATCCTGGCCAGTCAAGGGGCCCGCAAATCACGTAGGGAGTTTTAGGGATACAGATCTTGCGAGTCATCACCTGTGCTGGGATGTTCTTTTTAGCTTCTTCTGAGCTCTCCTCCCTCCTCACTCTTGTAAATAATCCCACTAAAGTCACCAGTTTGCCAGGCTAGACTTGGGTGGGACAGTTTCTTTGATCTGCCATTCATGCTCTATCTGGGGTGAACTGATGTTCACATTTCCCCAGGGCAAGTCACATAACATGGGACCCACAGATATTCTGTTGGTGATGAAACCAGAGCGGAGCAGAGTGAAATAGCTTGTGTATTTTGAGAGCTCATGTGCCAGGAACAGTGTTCAGTATTGTGCTATTACTTCTTCTGATGATTTTTTTTTTTGAAGTACCTGTTTTACTATTCCTGTTATCATGAGAAAATTGTGGCACAGAAGGGTTAAGAGCATGGCCGGAAGGGGTATGGAGTTGGGACTGCCTCAGCTCACAAATGGCACCACTCCCTGTCACTCCCACGCCACCCTCCCACTGAGCTACATTTCTGGCTCTGGGAAGACCCTTTTCTTTTCCTCTCTTTCCTTCCTTCCTTCCTTCCTTCCTTCCTTCCTTTCTTCCTTCCTTCCCTCCGTTCTTCCTTCCTTCCTTCCTTCCTTTTATTTTGAGACAGAGTTTGTCTGCATAGCAGTGGCTGTCCTAGACTCACTTTGTAGACCAGGCTGGCCTCGAACTCATCAAGATCTCTGCCTCCTTGAGCGCTGATTTAAAGAGGTGCAGTGAATTTTCCAAGAATTTGATGAGAAAAGTAACATAAGTGAGAGATAAGTTTTGTTGATGAGACATTAGATTTGTGAAGGGGAGACAGAGAAGGTGTAGATAATTTTCTCAAGCTTCTCAATCTGTTTATCCACTGGGACAATTCCACAACGTTTTAGCTTGCCTAAAAGAACTGCCAAGATAATGAGGCTAAATATACAGTGGTAACAAAAGACAGAAGTAAGTGACTGAGGTGTAACATGACCCAGGAACCAGAACTCCAAGACCCACTACAGTGGACTTGACATAGCTTAGGCTATGCATTGTTTGGTATATGATATCAAAAGAGAAAAAAAAAACTGGATGCTTACATAATCCACAATGAAGGCCCGCAAAAGCAGACGTTTTTTGTTTGTTTGTTTTTCTAAATTTAACATTCTAAACTGAAGGTTAATTTCTCTTGGGAAAAAACCAAAAAATTTGGCAGTGTTAATTTCTTTTGGAAAAAAAATTTTAAAATGTGGCAGCGTTTTCCAACTCTTCTGATGGCAGCAAGACCTTACCATCCACTGAGGATTACCAGTGCACGAAAGATGCATTTATGTCCTATATACTCTTGCTTACCAGGAGAATTTTATTGATCTTTAATTTCTATACAGTATAGTCAACATAAGTACCACATGGTCAATCATCCAAATGCAACATCAATCCCTCTGATTTTGCAGGGATATTGGTGTACCATTCCAGGGGAACATGGTAGTCCTTAACCAACAAAAGAATAATGCATTTGGCAAGAGGCATCTCCAGGTATTGAAAATACTGGATACAATTTGAGATATGATAGATATTAATCTTCATTCAGAAATTTAGACCCAACAAGATAGGAAAGCTGTTTACTTCTAGTTTGCCAAATACAAATGGCCAAACCCCTATGAATGCAACATTTATATAATTCCCGGTTGTCTCGTGGTTCTTCAGGCTGTATGTAGCTTATTTTACTCATGTGTAATAATATAAATGTGTATGTTAAAAAAGAAATGTAATAAAAATATATTAAAGAAAAAATTGATGTGCAGGGTTTATACTAGATGTTAAACTATCTCCACTTAAGAATTAAAATGGAAATTATAAATTTATGAGGTAAATCACTTGATGAAAGTAATCAAAATCATCACCATGTGTGGAGTGAGTCACTGGCTTACTGAAAAAGACACAACACCCTGTGGTCTTCTTCCCAAACTGAGTCATCTGGGTATAGCTATGATGCCACACCGGGCTAACCCAAGCCTTCATTCTCGAAATCAATTGATTTATGCTTTTTCCAAAGTGTGACAATGACAATAAACAGACTAAAGGAATGTTCCAGATGAAAGGGGACAGACCAGGTATGACAAAGGAATGCACTGTGGGAACCTGGGCTGGGCAATAAATTTTGACCAATATATGCTTGTCTTTGTCACACATGCCGCCCCCCCCACCCAGCCCTACCTCTCTGTCTGTTTCTCTGTCTCTCTGCCTTTCATGTCTGTAAGGGGACACATGGTAGCATTTGAGTGAAACCTATATATTAGTTGATACTAAGTGTTTAAATATCCTTTTCCTGATTTTGTTAATTTCACTTTAATTATGTGAGAGAGGAACACAAAAATATATGATGAAGTTTTAGGAGTAAGTGAATCTTGAATGGTCACAAACATGCTCTCCCCCAAGAGAAAGAGAGAAAATGTTAATAGCTGTACAATAATGTTGTATCTGTAATTTTAAAATATCATTTAAATAGACCTTGTAACCATGACCAAGAAAGAACACTTCAATTCTCTATTTTTAAGGCCCTTGACTGGGAGGGCCCCCCTCCTACAGCATGGAGGGCTCTCTCTTCTCAGTCAAATGTTAGGCAGCATCTGCTTTGATAATAATGGCTGTTTCCAGGGCACTTTCCTTTTAATTAACTTATTTTGTAAAGTCTTTCTACCTCACCAGAAGGGTCCTGTCTCTGCATTTTATTATTATGGCACTCTTTATTAGCATAGAGAAGAGAATGACATCATGAGAAGGATTTAAGTATTTCTCACCTTAAAATACCCTTATTAGTTACAGGCACTTTCTCCTGCCTCTTTATTACTGTTATTTATATCTCACTAGGAGGATTTTCACACGCATCTTTCTGTTGCCTTTCATCACCCCTTTTTGATATATTCTCTTCCCTTCTGCTTTTTCTTCCAAGTTTTTGTATTTTATTTGATGCCGACAGTTTTATAAGGAATGGTTTTAATAGGTACATGCTGTAAAATGGAAATATTTTACTAGGATATTACATAAAATACACAGAAGAAACTAGGATATAAATTATATTTTTATTGTAAGATTTTACTGCAAATAAGTTCACATATACAATCTTTTATTTATGATAAGAGCGGCTTCTTTTTACTTATAGCTGCTTTTGAATGTGGCGCTTCAATGAGAAGGCTTATGTGTAGCTACATAAAAAGAAGGTTCTATTTTGATGAGAAATGAGAAAACTCTTAGGGAATGCCATTTTTCTTGTTGACTTACAAAACTGGGCAAAAGAAGAGCTAGTTCTGCAAGTGGATGGGAAGCAGGTCGGTCTCTGAAGTGGTGACAAGGTCATTTGCTCCTATAGACTTCCAAAGATGTGTTTGGTCAGCACCCAAGCTATCTGTCCCCTTAAGCTTGAGACTTCCTAACTCTTCTTTTTACTGAGAGAAAAAAAATTGCTCAGCCATGGAGACCTATAATAGGCCCATTGGGCAAGATTCCCTTACTCATGGCAACAAATGAGATTGAAGTGTGTTATCTGTTGTTTCTATTTTGCAGTTTTTGGGTTGTGGTACAGGGGATAGAATCCAGGCCCTCATACACGCAAGGCAAATGCTCAACCACTGAGTCACACCCCCTGCCCTAAGCACCAGTGTCGAGCTGTGTGTCCCTGTGTCCCTTCCAAGACCTAAATGCTGTCTTCCACACATCTAACCACAAGGAAGATTACAAAAGATGGTAATTTCTTGTTTAAATCATTTAAAAACTATGCTTTCAAAAACTGAACCATAAAATTATGCTTGCTTTTTTTTTTGTATCTTTTTTTTTCTTTTCTGAGACAGATTTGTTCTATATCACCCAGATTTGGCCTCCAGTTTACACTCCATGTAAACTTATAAACAATCCTGACTCCTTGAAGTCCCAAGCAATAATTAGACGTCACAGTGCACCTATTCTTCACTTATGCAACACAAACAGCCAGAACTTTCTTTAAGGTATTGTCAGGGATTTTCTCAGACAGGCTCAGCTCTCTTGTAAGCTGGTCTTCTTCTGAATGAAACATCCTTTCAATGAAAGACCCCAAACCTCTCAGCCCACTATGGGGTCCCCTGCCTCTCTAGTCACCTTTAGGGAGAAGTCAAAGCTGCCAAGGGCCAGTCCTGTCCGGCTTGGGTCTGCCTCTGATTGGGAGTAAAACCTGAAGGGATCAGTGTGGCCGTACTATTACTTGCTGACTTGCACTTTGTATTCCACTGAAACAGGAAATTAACTGAAATGCAGACTGGCCCCTTGAGAAGAGGTGTTCTTAATTTTGTCAGGTCATGAAAAATGTCTATTGGAAATGGGATCTCAACAAATAAGACACTTTTATTTAATGACCCTACCTACAAACATTTATTGAGTCCCTTTTCTAGGCTTATACACTTTCTCAAAGATTCGCCACCTCTTGACATATCATTTATTTTAGAGATGCTACAATTTTTCCAATTTCTCCAGTGAAATTAAGTCACAGCAATTTCTGGAAGGCAAATTGCCAGAAAGAGGTTCTTAAGAAAACCAATGAGTGGGATTAGTTGATTGTTAATTTGCCTCTCTTTAGTTGCAAAATACTTTTTTCTTTGTCCTTCATTTTTGGCATTCTTTGTTTCTCTATTTTCTCCTGCCTTTCTATTACAATTTAAATTTTTTTATTTCTTGCTGTTTTGAGACAGGGTCTCACTATGTAGCTCTGGCTATCCTGGTACCCATTATATAGACCAGATAGGCTTTGAACTCAGAGAGAGACCCACCTCTGTCTCCTGAAAAGGCTTGAGCCACCATGTGCAACATTCCTATCACGAGTAAGCATTTCTTTTCAGAAGATAGAGCACTTGCATAGAGAGTCATCCCTGACATTCTGTGAGGCAATATAGAGATGCTCTCATTCTGGATTTTTTTTTTCTTTTAACACAAAAGTAAAGTTGTGTGCAACTTCCCTTTGAGCTCCAGGGTCGGCTGGCATTTGGTTTTCTTTAGTTTTTCTTCTCACTTTCTGGAGGTTTTCTATTCAGAAACAATATTTTGAGAAATGTTTACTTTATTAAAAAATTATTCACTTTACATCCTGATTGTAGCCACCTCCATTGTCTCCTCGTGTTCTGGTTCCCACCCTCCCTCCCTCTTCTCTGCTTCCCCCTCCCCTAGACTTCAAAAAACGGGGAGCCCTCTTCACCTGTCATGTAACCACAGCCTATCAAGTCTCGTCAGGACTGCTGGCATCTTCTTCCTCTGTGGCCTGGTAAGGCTGCTCCACCAGGGGGATGTGATCACTGAGCAGGCAACTGAGGGCATGTCAGAGACTGCCCTTGCTCCCCATATTAGGAGACCCACATGGAGACTGTATTGTCTATCAACTACATCTAAGTAGAGGGTCTAGGTCCTCTCCTTGCATGGTCCTTGTTTGGTGCATCAGTTTCCACAGCCACCGCCCCACTTCTGCTTAGACTTGTTGTCTCTGTTGGCCTTGCGAAGTTCTTGTTCCCTCTGGGCCTTTCTAAAGTTTTTACAAATCTCATGTTCAGAGATGTGACCCCATATGAGTTTAGGACCCAAATTTAAAGAGCTGGAAATTAGCTCAGGGCTTAGCTCTTGGCTAACCCATTTACTTACTGTGTTGCTTAGTTTTGTCAACTTGACACAAACTAGAGTCCTCTGGGGAAAGGGAACCCCTACGAGGAACTGCCTCCATAAGATTGTCCTAGGGGCACACGTCTTTGGGAACATTTCCTTTATCAGTGATTGGTGTGATAGGGCCTAGCCCACTGTAGGTGTATCATGCCCTAGGCAGGTGGTCCTGGGTTGTAAAAGAAAGTAAACTGAGCAATCCATGGAGAGCAAGCCAGGAAATAGAGTTCCTCCACAAACTCGGCTTTAGTCCCTGCCTCCAGGTTCCTGCCTGTGAGTTATTGCTTTGGTTTCCCCTAAGGAAGATTGTCACTTGGGAGTGTAAGATGAATTGAACACTTTCCTACCTCAAGTTGGTTTTGGATAGTGTTGATCTCAACAACAGAGAAGGAGACTAGTGCAGAGACTGGTACCAGGAACATTTGCTAATGCTTTGTTGAACCTAATCAGGTTCGGTGTTTTGCAGGGAGGATTGTGGAAGCATTTGGAACATTATGAGACTTGGGGGGTTGGGAGGAATCCACTAAGCTTAATGAGCTGTAGCTGTAGAGCTTGCAATAGTTATGAAGAGAGAAACGTGGATGACAGAGTCCTGGCTTGTGAAGTTACAGAGGCAAGCAAAAAACTTTATCTGGGATAGTTGTGTGATATATTTGGCTAAGAGTCTGTGGGAAGGGAAATTTTTCTTTACTGGGACAACTGGTGCTAGTGAGCTGGAGCCGAAGAAGCAGTAGTGATTAATAAGAAACCAGCATCACCGAGGGAAAATCTGGCAAGTATTTCATTGGGGTCAGAACACAGGCTATTCAGAGAGACTCAAGGCAACAGTTCAAGCTGGCAGCTGATCTTGGTAATGGGGAAGCCTCTCCCATGTGGTACTGGTCTTCATGGCATGAAAGCTCCAGGATTGAAAGTGTCAGAGTTAGCATCTAAGGCTCTGCAGGGTCAGAAAAGAGGTCAAGAGAGGTGACTGATGAAGATGTACCCTCAGTCTCAGTCAAGATCCAGTATATTGGAAATACCAGGACCATAGATTGACCACCACTAAATTCTTTCTCTCAAATTGCTCATGTTTTTTTTATCACAGCAACATAAAAGTAAACCAGATCACTTTGCAGTTTGATCAAATTACTGCTTTGAATCTCAGCTTCTACATCTGTTGTAAAGAGAGTAATAACAACATATACCTATTAGAGATGTAAGCTTTTATTGAGATATGGACATTGAGTGCATAATGCAGTGTTTGGTATATAATAAGCATTAAATAATGCAGATGAATAAGATGATGCTATGACTGGCTATGGTAATCTAGTCATACCTTTACTAACTTTACTACAATAAAAATTACAGGAGCCACAGTAAATATCTATATGGGCTTTATTGTTGGTTCTAAGAAAAGCATGGTTGATTTCACCTGGAAATTGAAATATAGACAATCAAGAAAATCTTTATAAACAGACAATAATTTCACCAAGTTTTCAAGGCAAATTGACACCTGTCCAACAGTATCCATCCATTGACACTGATAGCTAAAGTTCTATCCAGAGTGAAGATGCATGGACAAAGCCCAGGTGACAGAATAGGTGAGTTACAGATGACAAGAATTTTACCCAGTGGAGATGATGAAAGAAAAATTTTCTCAGCAGAGGCTACAAGAGAAGCAAAGTTACTGAAGTATGGCTGTTTTAAGAAAAAAAAATGTGTTGCTCATTTAGTGCAGTAGGGACAAGTGGAAGGGGGTCACTCAAGAGATAATGTAGGAGAGAAAAGTAAAGCTGACAGAAGATACAGATTTATCTAGAAATTGCGAGCGCCATCACAGAGTATGTGAGCATTACCATACTTATGAGATCCGTCTGTGGCAATGTAGAGTCTAGCTTGAGGAAGACAGACTTGGAGATTAGAAACAAGCCTATGTAGTGGTCCAGCCCCGAGGTTATAGGGGTTGAAATCCATTCTGTATCATTGCACTGTGTAACATCCCACTCCATTAGCACTGTACATTAACATCTGCATCCCCTTGCTCACACCATGTAAATGAACTGGTATTCTGAATATTCCCATGGCTTTTATGCCTATAAACACAAAAACTTGGCTTTCCTCTTCTGATGCTTTTTTTATTTTTATTTTATTTTTTTAAATTTTTTTCCTTTATTAATTTATTCTTGTTACATCTCAATGGTTATCCCATCCCTTGTATCCTCCCATTCTTCCCTCCCTCCTCTTTTCTCCTTATTCCCCTCCCCTATGACTGTTCCTGAGGGGGATTATCTCCCCCTGTATATGCTCATAGGGTATCAAGTGTTTTTTTTTAAGGAAGGACATGTACATCTTCATGGACACTTAGAGATAAATCTGCTTCCAGGGCATTTCCCAAAGCACACTTCTGCCACAGTGCCTCTTATACTGGTTGTTCTTGGCACCACTGGCACCATTGCCATTTCTTTTTTTGTTGTTCTAAAAGGCATAAAAGTATTGTTTTAATTTGCCTTCCTTTGATATCTAGAGAAATAAAATGCTTTCCCCATTTGTCTCCTAATTATGTGTCCTCACTTGTGAATTGCATGTCATGTCCTTTGCCCATTTGATAAGCAATTGTGTTCAATCCCTTTTTTGGCTAGCCTCTCTCCTGGCAACTCTCCACATACAATTTCCCCACAGGCTCGCTTTCTAATTTCTTTTCTCTTTGATCTATTGAAACCAAATCCTTTGTCTAACTCAATATTACAATAGACATAACAATTCTAATTACTCTATTGATTCATGGCTACTACAGTTGTGAGCACATTAGGAAGCACGGAACTTTGCCATAGGAGAGCAGGCCTTCTAGACTGGGACCTCACACCTCACAGATGTGTGATTTGGTTTCTGGTGTTTGGTATTTTTAAGCACCTTGAGCTCTTTGCTTATCTGTAAAATGGAAGCAACAGCATATCAGTTAAGACCTGCACTTGGTAATGAAAAGTCAAATACAGTAGCTAGAGAGTAGTGGTCTATTCTTTTATGTTCAATATTTTCATTTATTGTTTTTATTCTTTGAAGCTTTCATGTATATACACAATATATTTTGGTCATATCTACTCTCCATTCCCTCCTTCCAGTTCTCCACAAGACATCCCCAGGATTTCTCCCTTCCAGCTATCTGTCCCATCTTTTTATTTGAATCTGGTTAGTGCTGGCCACAAGTACTTGGGTGTGGGATCATTGACTAGGGTATAGGGCATGAGGGTATGCCCACAAAGAAAATGACTCTCCTCCCCTCAGCAGCCATCAATCGCCAATAGCTCTTCCACTAAATTGTGACATTGGAGTCCCTCCCTCCACCATATTGGAATTTTTTCATGAGTGTGATCTACTATTAAGCATAAAAATCCCTAGAAAGTAACTGGAAGTTGCATGAAAATTTCCCCTTCCTGGAAAGTAGTTGTGGGTTTGGATCTACCAGTGACTTTGCTTTTTAAGTCCATGGAAGGAACTACATACTGTTGGACAGTAACAAATCTATTTCCTTACTTGTTGGACAGATTATTTGTTGTATGCAGATCCCCAGAATTTTCTCTGATGGAAACTATACACACTAAGTCAAACAAAACCGTCCTGTTCATGACAGTCATGTCCTAAATCATGGAGAGTTAGTATCTCTCCATTGAGGTGGACCTAGGCTTAGGAGCTCTGGGTTTCAAGACATCTCTGTAGCTATCTAGGTACTTGCTTGTGTTGATTTGGATTTTATTGCTGTGAGCAGACACCATGACCATGGTAATTCTTATGAAGTAAAACATTTAATTGGAGCTGGCTTACAGTTTCAGAGATTCAATCCGTTATCTTCATAGCGGGAAACATGGCAGCACACAGGCAGACATGGTGCTAGAGAAGGAGCTAAGAGTTCTACATCTTGATGCACAGGCAGCAGAAGGAGACTGTGAACAGCACTGGGTATAGCTTGAGCGTATAAGACCTCAAAGCCCATTCCTACAGTGACACTCTTCCTCTAATCAGACCAACTCCAACAAAGCCACACTTCCTAACAGTGCCACTCCCTATGGGCCAAGAATTCAAACACATGAGTCTATGGGGGCCATCCTTATTCAGACCTTTCACATTGCCCAAGTGCTCATAAACTTAAATCCCAGAAAGAGGATTTCCATAACATCATCAAATACAGGCTCATGAATAGGCTCTTGGGGTAGGTCTAAAGAAGGGCCCAAGTCTATACCACTAGAGGAAGTCAATGACGGGCATATGCCTATAGGCATGTGTATCCTGGTGTGATGATTAGAAGACAAATCTTGTGGATTTATAGCCATAGTAACAATACCGATTTTGTGTAACAAGACCTTCATAGACAGAGACTTTGCAGATCTCTTGCCTGCTGAGAGAATATAGAAACCGCTTGTTCTCTAGATAGGATTTATTATTATTATTACCAGTTGAATTACCATAATTCTACTCTTGACAAAGTGTATTCATTATAAATGAAATTTTTGTTCAGATCTTGTAGTTCATGCCTGAAAGCAAAGATATTAGAATTAATGAGCATTTTTGCTGATGAGGAGGAAAATCACTAAAGGGTGATTGGACCTTAGCCTTTTAATGGGCCTGATATTCTTTTTTTATTAGGTCTGACAAGGGTGCTATCTGGCTCCTTTTACACTGTGTGCTGTGGTTTAAGAAAATGCTTTGTGCAGTATGAGGCCACCTTTCCTTTCCCGGTGAGTGGCCTAGTGAGGAGATGATGAGAGCCTGATGAGAACCTATAAGCAGAGCCTCACTGAGTGAGACTGGGCAGAGGGAGGGTGAGAGGGAACACTTTGTTGGCAGGTGGTTGGGAGGCCTTTGATGGGTTTATTAAAATGTCAGTGTAATTTGATTCCACATTTCCTTTTATACAGTTGGCAGGCAACAGGATTTATAAAGAGAAGTCCACTCAGGGAACCAGGTGAGAACTCCGAAAGCTGTGGCTGATGATGAGCCCTGAAGACAACAGAGGTATGATGTTGATGATGCAGCAAGTGCAGGCATAGACACATTTAACAGGAAGTTCAAACAGGGGTGGATGTGTCCCCAAATCTGACGGAACATAGGATTTCAGGGTGAATCAAAGGAAACATAACGAGAAGCCTTCAGGGCCTTATGTGATTGGGTAATCTTATTAACATGTTGGGGAGAGTTTTCCTACCGAGAACAGGCATTCATTTTTTATATCCTACGGGCATGAAATTATAGAAATCAGGGAGAAGAATGGAGATGCAAGCTCTAGCTGTCAGTGCCACCATTTCATGGACACTACATAGAAATGAGTAGGATGTGGACTGAGGAAGGTATAATTCAAGATGTGGTGGGACAGCTGCCATATTTCTATTAGATGGACACCAACATGCATGTGAATCTAATTGCCCCTCTGAACTGTTTTTTTACTTCCAGAACTCCAGATAGAAAATGTAATGGGTATAGTTGTTTTCTGCTGTAACCATTCCCTAGCTCACCCTATATCATCAACCAAGTGTCCTTCCGTATGATGCTCACATTATTGAGACACTAAGGGAATCTCAGTATCAGAGGAGATGGCGTGTTAGCATCTATACATAATCGTGGAAAGTGATATTTAGAGGTTGGTAAAAGTACTTTAGCAACACAGAGGAAAGGGTGATTAGTTATGCCAGAAGGATCAGTTACATTGTCATAGGAGTCATAACATTCTCAGCTTGGGTATAAAAGATGAGAACGATGTTACCAAGAGAAGATAAAGGAAGGATATTCCAAGCAGAGGCTGAGATACAAGCAAAGCTACTGAGTGGTGATTGTTTATTTGGGAAATAGTGAACTGAATAGCGTGGTGACCGCAAAGGTACCTAACCAAGAGCAACCATGGTTGTCAACAGTAATCAAGCATTTATTATATGCTAAGAACTCTTAAGCCCTTCATGCATATTAATTTATTTAATCCTTAAAACAATCATGTGAGTAGTAACTAATATTATCTCCATTTTACAGAGGAAGACATAGAGGCTTAGAGATGTTCAGGGACTTTGCTATGGTTGTAGCTTGCTGTGGCCTAGAGCCAGGATTAGAAGGACGTATCCTGCATATGACTGAGTAGACAGACAAAGGATAGAACTTCACATTGCCAGCTAAGGCCTTATTCTTTATCTCTGCCCATCCTAGAATCTTCCAGGGTCGGGTACTAAACCTGACACATTTGGATGTTGGGAAATTCTTCTTGAATTTTTTATTTGATTTGTCTTACTTTTTAAAATGATTGAGTAGAGAAAGCACTGAATTAATTTCCAAAGTGATTGTACAAGTTTGAACTCCCACCAGCAATGGAGGACTGTTCCCCTTTCTCCGTGTCCTCTCCAACATGTGTTGTCACCTATGTTTTAAAAAGTATTTTACTCCTTTTTAACTTTTACATATACATATAGTGTGTGTGTGTGTGTGTGTGTGTGTGTGTGTGTGTGTGAAGAATAATCTTGAATTTGAATTCTACACCAATGTATCAAAATTAAAGTTCTTTTGCATCAATATACAAAATTCTATACCAATGAATTAAAAATAACCTTGTTTGTTAGTAAGAGTTAAGGCCCTAAATTGAGGAGTAGATTCAATAATCTACTTTTTGTCCTGTCATCCTTATATATTCCTATATTCCACTTCTTTCTTTTCAACGCAAGATGATCTTTTCTAGTTCCATCCATTTGGCTGCACATTTCAAGATTTTTTTTATAGCTGAATAGTATTCCATTTTGTAGCAGAGTTTTTTTCCCATTCTTTGATTAAGGGACATCTGGATTGACTCCAGATAATGTCTATTAAGAATAAAGCTTCTATGAACATGGTTGAGCACATATCCTTGTTGTGTTTCTTTCGGGTATATGCCCAGGAGTGGAATAACAGGATCTTTAGGTAACACTA
Source organism: Acomys minous (assembly GCF_964271855.1). Taxonomy (NCBI): domain Eukaryota; kingdom Metazoa; phylum Chordata; class Mammalia; order Rodentia; family Muridae; genus Acomys; species Acomys minous. Next base: position 99,234,673 of record NC_140489.1, on the reverse strand, counting down.
ATTCCAATTTCTGAAAAAGCGCCAGATTGATTTCCTAAGTGGTTGTATAAGTTTGCACTCCCACCAGCAATGAAGGAGTATTTCCCTTTGTCCACATCCTTGCCAGCATGAGCTGTCACTTGAGGTTTTGATCTTAGCCATTCTGACAGGTGTAAGATGGAATCTCAGAATGGTTTTTATTTGTATTTTCTGGTGACTAAGGACATTGAACATTTCCTTAAGTGTTTCTCACCCATTTGATATCCCTCTGTTGAGAATTCTCTGTTTAGTTCTGATCCCCATTTCTTCATTGGGTTATTTGGTTTGGGGAAGTTTAATTTATTCAGTTCTTTATATATTTTGGATATTAGTCCTTTGTTGGATGTAGAGTTGGTGAAGATCTTCTCCAAGTCTCTAAGCTATTGTTTTGTTCTGTTGACTGTGTCCTTTAACTTACAGAAGCTTTTCTGTTTCATGACATTCCATTAGCTATACCGGTCCTGGACATATATTTGAAAGATGCTCCACCATATAACAAAGACATTTGCTTAACTATATTAATAGTAGCTTTATTTGTAATAGCCAGAATCTAGAAACAACCCAGATGTCTCTCAATCCAAGAATGGATAAAGAAACCATGCTACATTTATTTACACAATGAAATTCTACTCAGCTATTAAACACAAGAAAATCTTGAAATTTTCAGGCAAATGGATGGAACTAGAAATGATCATCCTAAGTGAGATAACTCAGACCCAGAAAGACAGGTATGGTATATACTCACTTATAAGTGAATATTGGCCCAACATGAATGTCCTCTGAGAGTCTCCACTTGGGCTTGGGGCGGGGGGTTAGGACAGATGCTGGGACTAGCTGCTGGATGCCAGGTGAGAGTGATATGGAGGAATGGGAGAGGGGGGAAGGACCCAGAGGGTCCGGGATCCATCTATGAAGGCCATCAAGGCTTGCAAATCTGGACTCAGAGGAGCCTGCACAAACTGCTGTACCAATCAAAGACAATGCATGCAGTAAACATAGACCCCCTGTTCAGATCCAGCCAATGGACAGTTTATTGTCTTTGGTTGTAGGGAGAGCTGGGACTGCCTTTGACATGAACTCTGGTGCCCCCAATTGGATTACTTCCCCTTGGTAGGGAGGCCCAGTGGAACTTAGAGGAAGTGGAAGCAGGCTATCCAGATGAGACTTGATAGGCTGTGGTCATATGGTGGGAGAGGACGTCCCCTTCTGTCTGAAGCCTAGGGGAGGGGAGTAGGGTGAAAGAGGGAAGGAATGGGGCATGAGAAGATACAAATGAGGAGATAACAATTGAGATGTAATCTAAATAAATTATAATAAAAATTTTTAAAGTGATTGAGTAGAATGGCATTTTCCCTTATAATTTACTGTGCTTGAAGACATTTGAAATTTCCAAGTGAAAGGCGCAAAAAGGTTAGGAGGGTTTGTACTAACCTTCTCAATGGAAAGATTATCAACCAAATAGACTTAAGGGATCCATGTTCTAGACCATGGATTCTAGAGTATGGGTACCTTGACCAGCATCAAGAACACCTGAACCTGGGAGCTGGACGGAAATGAAAATTCTCAGGTCTCAGTTCAGACTGACTAGACCAGAATCTCTAGGGATCTGGGCCCAGCAATGTGTACATTAACAGATGTCTCAAGTGACACCCAAGCCATGAAGAGTGAGATGGCTTAATTTAAACTCTAGAAAGGTAATTCTAGTAGGATTGACTAAAAGGTTGAGTATTAGGAGTGGCCATTAAGATAGTCATGGAAACAGTTGAATATGTCTGTGGCCAAGTAAGGGAAGTAGGTTTCTAAAATATTGGAGAGGGAGAGAGAACACAAATATGGTATTAAAGATTCTAGCTTGTAGAACTGTTGCTACCATGTGGACCTGAGAGTCAGAGTCAAATGTGTTGCAGTGGGAACCTTTAATAAACAATGCCACTCAACTTGAAACATATAAAGGACATTTAAGGCTATTGGGCTGCTAGAAATTCAGACTTTTAAACCCCAGAGAGGAATACATTGGTACAATCCACCCAAAGACTCATATGCTACTTAAGGTTGGACCCTCATGCAATGGATATGAAAGATGATAAATTTGAGATTGGATACTGGCTCTGTGAGTAAGTGTGCTTGCTCTGTAAGCAGGAGGACCTGAGTTTGAGTCCTCAGTACCAATGTAAAAAGCTAGCCATGGATGCTGGTGTCTATAGTCTCAGCATCTGGAGGTGTAGACAAGAGAATGGCAAGAATTCCATGGCTGCGCAGCCCAGCTGTGGTGTTATGCTTCCTATTCAGTGGCAGATCTTACCTCAAGGAAATAAGGCAGAGAGTGATAAATGAAGACAGGTGATGGCTTGATCTGGCTTCCTTATGCGCACACACAGATACATGTGTCTATATACACACATACATCTCATATACATGAAAAAAACCGTGGTGTTATCAATAGGTAGGACCTCATAGGGGATGATTAGGCTATGTGGCACTACCCTAAACAGGATTAAAGGCTTTTCCTCAGGGGTGTGCCTCCTATCCAGAAACTAGATTAGTGATTCTTAACCTTCCTAACACTGTGACATTTTAATATAGTTCTCACGTTATAGTGACCCCTAACCAATTATTTTCATTTCAACTTCATAACTGTGATTTTGCTACTGTTATGAATTATAATGTAAATATATGTGTTTTCTAATAATCTTAGGTGACACCTGCGGAAAGGTCATTCAACACCAATGGGGTCATGACCCACAGGTTGGCAACCACTGATCTAGTTTAATTACTGAAAGGGAGGGCTGTTAGAAAGTGAGGCCATACTGCATGGTTGGCTTTTTCTTTTTAATCCTCCACTTGTAGTTTTTACACACATTTCTGCTGTATGATGTCATCTACACATTTTAATCTGGCATGGAGCCCCTGGAAGAGGTTGCTGCTAAAGCTTTTCAGTCTCCAGTCTCATGAGCCAATATATGCATCTTCTTATAAAACACCAAATCTCAGATCGCTGAAGTAGCAACACAGAGTACTATATAGGTCATAACTAAATATTAGCTCACCAGTAACAGGTAGTAGTAATAGAAATATTCTGTATGGATAGATGGGCAAGGCACATGAGTGTAATTTGTATTTAATTCAGCAGGATTGGTTGTGGATTCTGTAACTAATTGATGAGAAGCAAGACCCTCATACTCATCTTTTCCTCTAATATCTGGACTTGCCCAGTGTCCTAGATCCTCTTTTGCTGTGATCAGGAGGAAAGGATTTACTGGGCTTACTCTTCCATGTCACAGTCCATCATTGAGGGAAGCCAGAGCTGGAACTCAAGCATGGTAAGAGGCAGGAGCAACAGAAGAACACTCTTTACTGGCTTATTCCTCATGGCTTGCTTGGCTTGCTTTCTTAATACAACCCAGGCTTACCTGCCCAGGGAGGCACTGATCACAGTGGGATAGACCTCTCACATCAGTCATTAATCCAAAGAGATCCCTATCCCCTAAACATGCACAGAGGCCAAACTGATGCATATAATTCTTCAGTTTGAAGTCATTCTTGTTTGTGTCAAGTTGACAAAAACCAACAAGCACACTCAGTAAGGACATATATTCCCTATCTACAAAGAGTAGGGTTTTTTTTTGTAAATATTTGTCTTATTTTTAATTATGGGTATATGCTTAGATGTGTCTGTGAGTATTTGCAAGTGAGTGTGTGTACCCATAGACGCATTGGATCCCCTGGAGCTGGAGTCACAGGAAGCGTGAGCCACCCATGTAGGGTGCTGAGGATGAAGTTAAGGTCCCATACAAGAACAGCACATGGTCCTACCTGCCGAGCTATCTCTTCAGCCCCCAAATAATGTTTTAGATAAGCAAGATACTAAAGACTCATTATCAGTTGTGCCTGGTTTGAAATGCTATTCAGACCCTGTGCTAAAATTATAAAATTCATAAGACCTTCTTCATTCAGTTACACCTACAGCCTTGTCCTCAGTGTCTGTGTTGAGTTTCCTTTTGGTTAATTTTGCCTCTGGACATGTTTATATAGTTGAAGACTATTCTCTCATTCAATCACATAGAACATGGGTGTTATTTTAAAAAACAGTGATGAAAGCCTATCAACAGTATTTCACTGGGAAAGGTTAATGTAGATTTTGGTGAAATATCTGTTTGTTTGCTTGCAAGTAATACAATGAGCTGGGGGGAAAGGTATCAAAAGAATGAAAAAGGCACAGGATGTTATCTTAAGCAAAATGAACATGGAAAAACAAACTACAAAGCAAATGCTGTATACAGTTATTGACCAAAAAAGAGAGAGGCTCAGGTTTGGAAAACAAATATTTTTCAACACAGACACATACAGAGCCAGAAGGCATTTTAATGTTTTGTGTTTTTATATCATCTATGCCAAGAGAATTTATGATCAGAACATTTCTTTGTGATTTTTGAAATTAATAATACAAAAAAGGAGCTTGGCATATGAAATGCGAATTCTGTTTTCCACAATGGATCCAGAAATAGCACCAAATGCCCAACCAGTAGAGAGAACATTGAGGCTCATGAGGCTTCACGTTCACGTCTCTGCCTTTTTCTAAAGAAATAACACATAGCAATCTATGAGTCCAAATAAGCAAATGATCATGGCCCATTTAAGAGTTTAAATGGTCAAGGCTCCTAGACTCTGATGAATAATAAGCTACTCGCCAGCCACTGACCTATTCCTCAAAGCAGAGTAATTTATCCCCTCATGTGAATTCTCTGCGATTGTAGCTGGACCAGTGTTTTACGTGGAAAGGTTGGTTATACTCTAGATCACTATCCTAAAGCAGAGCGAATTGTTAAGTGTAGCTGGAGAGAAAGGTGAAAACGTAAAGGAGTGACGAAGAAACATGAGGCCAATAGGAGACAAAGAGTAGAGGCGTTATGACTTCCAATCTGATGGTCTTTCTGGGTCCCTGTCCTGTTTCCCATCATGGTAGGCAGGGGGAGGGTCCAGTGGACATGATTATTGCTCAAACTCTTCTGAGTCAATGGTCGCTTGTGATACTAGGATTGAAAAAATAGGCAGGAATCCCCACACTGGCAAAAGGTAAATATAAATTGGAATTCTGCATAATTAAAAACTCAACATTTAAAAAGATATAGCATTAAGAAAATGAAAAAAAGCCTGGGAGAAAATATTGGTGAATATAAAGCACTGCTATCCAGAATGCATAAATTATTTTGAAAACTAAGTAAGAAAAGCAATCAAACCAGTTAAGCATGAAAAAATATTTGAACAGATACTTTATCAAAAATACTGATGGCAAATAAGGCCATAGTAGTTTGTTCATCCTCATTTGTTAGAAAAATGCACATTCAAATCACAATGAGATCCACATCAAGTCTGTGGTCATACCTCCCTGAACATCCTCCCCCTACCCCTACCCCCCCTCCATCTTGCCAACTAAGCAGGGCTGGGCTGAGCTAGTCTTTGGATGGGAAGAACACATCAAACAGATGGGCCATAATGAGTAGCAGACGAGTGCCGATGCATTGTAGAGCAACAGGAACTCTTGTGCATTTTTGGGAGTGCAATCTAGGCAGACATTTTGAAAAGCAGTGTAGTGATTTCTTATGTTTTCTCAAGAGAAATAAAAAGTTATTGTCACACAAAAACCTATCCACGTGTTGTTTACAGATACTTTAGTCCCCATAGGTCTGAACTGTAACAACTTAAGTGGACATTTAAAAAGTAGATGGAGAATCAAACTATAGTGCAGCCATGTAAATGGATGGCATTCAACAATAAAAGAGATTAAATTATTGATACATGCCCCACCCTGGGTAAAAGAAAATGTATTCTACCAAGTGAGAGAAATAGCTCTCAAAGGATGGCATTGTGAATATTGTGGTTTGTTTGATATTCTGGAAAAGGGAAGTATACACACAGACCCACAGGCACAGGCACAGACTCCACATGTGTGTGCACATACACATATGCATGCAGGTACACACCCCCCCCCACCCACACACATGCCCAACCCTCAAATAAATATCAATGGCTGAGACAAGTTGAAAGTATGTGAGGGTAAACTACAAGCAAGCATAGTATATGACAATGTTGAAACTTTCTCTACACCTTGATTGGAACCATATATAATCTTGTTTGTTGAATGCATAAAGGCTGCATATTAAAAGTGGTAGATGGTATTTGTAAGTCAGTTTCTAGGGATGGAAACACATGAGAGCTGACAGGAATAAAAATATTTAATATTTAGTCAATATCTAGTGTAAAGGTATGCCCAACTATAAGAAAAATAGAAATTACCCAGAACATCTCATATCAGCTGCAACTTAACTTACTACTTAAAATGTCCAGGACTCATAAGAAAGAAACTTAGGAGACTTCTGGAACAAAGCCCACGTTGAACTTAAAACCTATATGCTAATCATAATCACCATCAGAAAAGTGTGTAGGTGGTTAAATAGCTAAACATGATAGTACCTGTCAAAATAAAATGATTTATTTATATGGCCTTTACTGAGCTGTGGATAAAACTCAGTAGTAGCCTGTATGAGATTTGATCTCCATACAACAAAGGAGGACAAAGGGAAACCACACAGAAATAATCTGAATAACCAAGTCTCGAGGATGCATGGTCACAACTATTTACTCTGCAAAAGAAAAAAGAAAAAAAAAGCATAAAAAGAAATGGAAACAGAAATCATTCATTGGAGCCACAATTTCCCTGGTGAGAAGTATTGATATTCTCTGGATTCTTGGACACATCCTCTCTTTTTCCTAGGTCTGTGTGCTGGTGACATAGCCTATTTGCCTCAAGTATTGGCTATTTACGTTCTACAGTGTATCCACCTGGGAGGCTTGACTTGACTCCCATCTTTTCCACACTACAGCTCATGGTCCCTCTCTCCTTGTGGATTCTTGAAAGCCACCTGGCTGTCTTGAACTCCATTATAATCTCTGCTCTTCACTTGAAAATGTCAAGAGTGGAGCTACTTTCACAGGTTTCCATGGTAAAAACAATGCTTTGTATTCAGATTTTAAAAATGAGAATGAGAGAGGAATAGCAACGAAAGTAAACTTGGAGTACTTATCAATATAAAACATGGATGTCACTTCAAAGGAATCAAGTAGGGTTGATCCCATGCCAGATGTGTAAGCATGGTTGGAGAACTGGGATCGAGTTGCCTCCCATGATGTCTTATATGGATGAGGCTGCATGAACTTTTATAGTCACTTAAGCAAAAGAAAGCCACACATTGAAGTGCATTCCAAGCATATTGGTGGGGATATCGAGTGGGTGGTCTGCAGCAAAGCAGGAAGAGGGGCTTGCTCATTGATTTGGAGGGTATCTGATTAGATTCTTTGCTTTGGGGTTGGTAGAAGATAGTTGTCTGTTAATTAATACATTCTAAAGGTTTCACCTGATAGAAGATCGTTAGGTCAGACATAGAGATGGGGAGAGTGAATATAAAGGGACTGAAGATAGCTTTGGATAATATTAGTTTATGATTTACAACATTCCAGCTCTCTCCAATCTTGAGATTCTAATTAGTCAACTAGCTTTTGAGAATCTTAAGTATAGGTGTGGCTTCTCCATTCCCACTGGAAACTTTAGTTCACATGCCTTTTTTATGCCTACTAAAATGGCAGTAAAAACAAGACAAAATGATACATGCTTTCAGTCCTGCTGATTACACAAAAATGTAGTACACTTATTTTTACTGAAATGGCCTTTTAATTCCTAAAATTATTTGAGATAACATGATGGAAGTACATCATGAAATCTTTAAAAAAATGTACATTTTGATTAAATAATTTTCCATTTAGGAATCTAACCAAAGGAAATAAGTTGATGGGAACAAAATGATACCTGACCCACATAGACTAGAACTAGCCAAAATAGCATTAAAATAGAAAGCTAATTAAGTGTACACCATTAAGGAATTCAGGTAAAAGAGAAAAGGAAATTTGGCAGGATATAAATATTAGGGGGGGGTCTTAGCATGAGATTTAGTCCCAGCTATCTGTGGCCAACACTTCCATTAATCATCTATTCCCGCCATAAAGTATTCTTTGAGTGTATGTCACACACACACACACACACACACACACACACACACACACACACGTATGTATGTATGTATGTATGTATGTATGTATGTGTGTATGTGTGTATATATGTATGTGTCTGTGTGTTTAGTTTGATGGATTTCTTCATTATATGTTTCCTTTAACTTGGTGCATTTCCCCTGATTTCCTGATTGCCTTACTATTGTGTTTTTTGTGCCTTGAACCATACCTGGCATGTAACAAATATGAAATAAACACTCTGTGGGGGCAAAAATATGAAAAGATAGTAAGGACATTTTAGTGGTCTGAATTTGATTTATCTGTTGTATTGGGCACAACCATTCCTTTACTTGATAATATAGTAAATATTTACATGTCATGCTCTGAACCAGACATCATAATAGGTACTGGTTCATATCTCCTTGCTATAATGGAGCTCATGGTATCACAGGGAATGTAGCAATTACGAGGGAGATACAAAGGGATGTGAAGATACATATCATAAGATGTTTACTTTCTTGGGAATGGAAGAAGGAACTTCCTGGAGGAAAGTCCTTTACCAAAGCTGTGAGGGTTATTGAGAAGTTCACTCCAATGTTCCAAGAGGCTCCTACAACCACAGAAACTTCTAGCTTTCTCAATGGTTAGGGGTGTGGTCACACTAGGTGAACACAGAATAGGAAAGACCAGAGAGGCTCAGGGATACACCCAAGTGTGGAGGTCTTGGAGTTTTGTCTAAAAATAAGTTATGTGAAACCACTGACAAAAAAGTTTTGAATGTCAAAAGGATATGATTGCCTTTGCAGTTTACACAATGGGTACAGTTAGAGCCTTCACAGCATGGGGGAGGTTTGGCAGAGCCAATCCTAGTATGCAATACATTCCTGGAATGGGAAAAAAAGTCCTGAGTCTAATCCCCTGGGTTTCATAGGTAAAGGAGGTCTCTGTCCTGTCTGCTCATGCAGTGGTTTCAGGGAGCAAGGAGACTTGCTTCACAGGTGCTGGTCAGCTTTTAACACCTGGGAAGGGGGAACTTTGAGAGCACAGGCTCCCATCAGATTGTTCTATAGACAAGCTTGTGAGACATTTTCTTGATTCAATATTGACATAGCAGGGCTTTGCCAACTGTGGACAGTATCACCACTGGGCAGGTGGTCCTGGCATGTGAAGGCAAACTGAGAAAGCCATGGGGGGGCAATCCAGTAAGCAGAATTTCTCCATGGCCTCTTTTAGTTCCTGCCTGTGGGTCCTTGGTTTGAGGTCCTGTCCTGACTTCCATCTGAGATGAATTATTACCTAGATATGAAATCTGAAATAAACCCTTTCCTTTGCCAAGTACATTTTGGTCAATGGTTTTGTTTTGTTTAGTTTAGTTTTTTGTTTTCTTTTTCAGATAAACTGGACAGAAATACTCTATGTGTGACTTGGGTTTCGTATTCTCCATTTGACCCTGAAAAAAGGAGAGCATCAGAGTCTATGGGCTGATTTGATCAGTTCTCATTTATAAACCAAAGGGTGGGCTTGTTCTTACCAGCTGTTCACCTGAGAGAATATGGAGGCATGGGAGGGACTTGTTGGGAGGGGAATAAATGAGAACCAATCAGAGCAGCTCATGTACGAGGCTGTTGTGATGAAATCCATTACTCTTTTTGTAAACCTAAGAAATTAACTAAAAATAGCATTAAATAAATACAGTAAATAAAAAGAATATGAAGGTACTGGTTGAGCCACTTTTACAATTCCCTTGATTATTTAGCCCAGGCCTGGAGATGGAGCACATATTTTTGTTGCTTTGGCCATATAGATGAATTTGCTGGCAGAAGCACAGATTTTCCTTGGAATGGTGCATACGTACATCCTTGCAATGTCCTACCTATTCTCTCCTGTATAGATATGAGCTCTAAGAACAGACAGCAAGAGATGGGGTTTCCCTTTGGAGCTTCCTAAACGCACTGGCCAAAGCCCCCTGCTTCTCTATTTCTAATCAGTTCTTAGCCTGCTGGGGCTTGTGGCCCAGACTTTCAATTATTCAAGAACGGTAAAGCATTTGTTGCCTGATGTGGAATTTGCTTTTATTCAACAGAACAAAGCCAAGGTTATTGCAAGCCAACACCCAGGGCAGCTGGATCTCTGGAGGCACAGAGGGTTCTGAGAGAGGGCTGTTCCAGGAAGCAGAGTGGAATAGAATACAGAGTGAATAGAATATGGGGGAGGCAAACAGATGAATAAGGGGGTGTGATGGGGGTGAGTGGGAATGACCCCCACAGACTCATATGTTTAAATACTTGGTCTCCAGTTGAAGGAATTATTTTGGAAGTGTTAGGAGTGCGGCATGGTTGGAGGAAGTGTGTCACGGGGGGAGGGCTCTAAGGCTTCAAAAGCCCACTCCATTCCAAGTTATCTCCCTCTGCCTTATTCTTATGAATTGAGATGTAAGGTCTCAGCTATTGCTCTAGTGCCATGCCTGCTGGCCTGTTGCGGTGCTCCCTACCATGTTATGGACTCACCTTTGAAAACTGTAAGCTCCAATAAACTCTTTCTTCTATAAGCTGCCTTGGTCATGATGTCTTTTTTTTTCTCCTTTATTAATTTATTCTAGTTACATCTCAATGGTTATCCCATCCCTTGTATCCTCCCATTCTTCCCTCCCTCCCATTTTCCCCTTCTTCCCCTCCCCTATGACTGTTCCTGAGGGGGATTACCTCCCCCTGTATATGTTCATAGGGTATCAAATCTCTTCTTGGTAACCTGCTGTCCTTCATAGCAATAGAAAAGCAACTGAGAGAGTGAAGAGCATCACCTTCTATTACCTACCCATAAAATATGGGCATATGGATATACCAGAAACTATAGGCTACAGCCTTGGAAAACTACTGACCAAGGAGGAGTCCTAGGCTGAATGTTGAGAACTCTCAGGTCCAACCCAGATTTCAGTGCTAACTTTCCTGTGTCTATGGAAAACCACTTTTTACACTGGGATCCAACCTGGAAAATGAAAAAGGCAGGTTTATGATCTCTAAGCTTCTCTTGTGTCTGCTGTCTGACTTCAGGGCAATTCTCAGGGCTTAGTTCCAGCCATTGCTAAATCCTCTGCTTAGGTTGAAATCAGTCTTGTTACAATCTGTTCTGTTTACTGTCATCCATCCAATCCTGTATTCTCTTTGAGAACAAGGAAATATTGAGCCCCTGCTGTATGTGAGAGGAAACCCCTCAAGGGATCCCAGGCAAGCACGCTTCATATGATGTAGTCCTGCTTATGAAAGGCCAGGTGAGAATCTTCTTTCCTTTTTCTGTCTAACTATACACCAAAGTCGGCTAAGTTTGCATTAGCAGAACCTTTTAATGAACCATCCAGGAGCCATGAGACCCATTTGTTTACTCAACTCTCCATTCAACAAGCTTCCTTGGAGCATCAGTACAAGGCAAAGATGCATGAAGAAAATGCATGTGGCTTTGTTGGTGAGACTGATATGTAAACAGGAAGCTGTACTGTGGGGGTTGTATATACAGGAAGTTAGAGCATGTATGGAGCAAGGTCAGTGAGCACTGCCAAGAGAGCCAGACAGTCACTCAGGGTAGTTGGGATTTCATAGGACAGTCACTTTCAAATTGCAATATTACTTAATTCTCATTATAAATTGTGTGTGTGTGTGTGTGACTTGGGGCACTCAGAAAATAATAAAGTGAACAGTTACCCCCACAGTAAAGAAATAGTAACAAAAATGTTTTGGTATATACCTTTAAGATACTTAAAAACTAAAAACTCTTTGATAGATATATGTATATGAATGATATTTTGATACTTGTTATTTCTTCCTTTTTCATTCTCTTAACATAGAATTATCAAATTAATGCTTTGTAATTTGCATTTTCATTTGATATCATTGACTTATTAATACCAATACAATCTTGTTTCATTATTTTTGTATCTGTAGTTCATGCTTTATTATAGAAATTCCTTATTTTTCTTTTTATGAATCCATAGTTCATAGATTTAGGTTATTCTAAGCTTTCACTTTTATATGCAACACTTTAGGCCAAGAGCTCCTATGCTGTTATAGCAATATTCTGAGAAAACCCTATCCATTAACTTGTTTCATTTATCAAAACCCCAAATTAGTGGTATTTGGAGAAAGAAGGTATGTGTATAGATTGTGGAAGGAAAAGTAATGTTTTAGCATGGCTTGTGTGAATTGTTCACAGTTTGTAACCTGTTAGTTTAAATACAGTTGAAGACGGTGTCCACCAAGAACATCTGATTGCTGCTGTATCAGAGTCCACTATAGTTTTATTTGTGTGTCAGCTGATGTTGTCCATGTTTTCTCTAGAAATAGGGGGACCACAGGTTCTGATTTGCCTACTTTCATCCTGTTCTGCTCCTGTGGTCTTGGAGTATACTTTTTCATACTTAGAACTGCCCCAAATTGGGCCATAATTGATTTTGAGAAAATGTTTTACCAATTGGATGGTATTGGACCTATCTAGAGAACCAGAGAACCAGAGAAAAGAAGAAATGTCTTATATTGTTATTTTGAGACATGATCTCACTATATAGCATTGGATGACTTAGAACTTGCTATGTAGACTAGACTGGCCTGAGACTCAGAGAAATCTTGTTTCAGATTCCCCTGTGCTGGGATTAAAAGCATGTACCACTGCACCTAGCAACTACTGTCCTATGAGAATTACTCAATTGTTATCCCTACCCATAGGAAAACATCTCATTGAAAGTCAGTCTATTTTTGTTTTAGTCACAGACACTTCAGCCCTCCAGCTTTACTATCTTATTTCCCACCTGCAGGGATCATAAGGATGTGTTAGAAGAGAGAAACAATGCTTAAAGTTAGCATTGGCGTGAACAGGAAGATATTGTCAGTCTAGAGTAGACGAGAAGCCTAAAAGCAAATGAAAGAACTGCTACTGAAGGGACAGACAGTCCTGTCTGTAGTAATGGATGGTGAAAGAGTCCAAGGGAAGGATAACAGTGACAGTTTATAATAAAGATGGTGATTCATTAAGAAAGTGTTTTATTGCATTTCATGGGTTGCATTTAAGGAGGCAGAACAGCATGAACATTTTAGATGAGGCCTCAATCCAAGACATTTCCTGTTGCTTGAATTAGATTTACAAAAGCTAAGCCCTCAGCAAGCTAAGCACCCTGATCATATAGAATGACTTAACCTTCTAAGAGTCATGGGCAGCTAAGAATTTAATATATAAGAGAAGGCATTTAAGTTGTATTTTCTGCCCTCAATGACTGCAAATTCTTGTTGGTAATATAAGGTTTCAACCTTCCTAGATGTCTTTGCATTTTAATAAAGGACTTTAAAAGACTAAAATGCCTTTTAATCCCAAAGGAGTCAAGTTCTAGTAATAAAATTCTAGGCAGTGAGAATACAGGGGGAAAGCTTGGGGGCCAAAGATTTTTCTGGTTGTCTATGATAGGAGCTGTTGGTTTTCATTCTTGTGAAGATGAGCCTGAAAATTAGATTGTCCCCAGGATTGCTTATATCCTATAGAGTCATGAGCCACCACCTCAGAGGGACCCAATAGACTCGAATTGTGCCCATAAGACACAAGGCAGAGTGAATCAAACAAGCTGATGGCCAAGCAGGAGGCTAAGGAGTCCCCAGAGTTGTTGGAACTACTACACAGTACTAATCAGAAACAAAATTATGGAACACTTAAGTGACAAGCGGTCCCAAGCTCTCAGAGTCAAGACCTTTGGGGTTCTGAGAGTTCTGGCTGAATATCCAGTAGGCCTCTGCTCATTAATTCTGTCCATGACAATGTTTAAAGTGTAATGAAAACTCAATGCAAAGGGATAAGGAGGTCTGAGTCTTTCAATAGCTTTCCTCAGGATGCGTAGCCCTAGAGCAAGAGGACCCGGAAGCAGAGACAGACATGGCAACCTCTACTGTACTGATGCTTATTTCTTTCCTTTTTTCTGGCAGGAGAAAGGCAGAGGAAAGCAAGACACTCTCACTTAGAGGATCAAGCCAAAGCTTTGGCCCAAATGTTCTACCCATCAGACAGATTACTCAACCCTGGTAGAGGACAATGTGTCCCTCATGTCGCTCTCAGCAGACTATCAGTCCAACCTTTCCTACAGAGAGGCTTAGCCTGCCTTCCAGAAGGCCTCTAACTTAATACCCTCTCTCTTTCTGGGAAGTAGAATCTGTCTGGATCTTCAGCATTCGATCCAAAGGAGCAGCCATTCAGATTTTAAAAGCCCTCTGTTTACTTCAGTTGCCAGGTCTGTTTTTAGTGTTTCTTTTATCACTCCCTTCCACAGGAGAACAAAGGCTTGGAGAATGCATGTAGCTGACTCTGCTATAAGGAGACCAAGTGAAGCCCATTGTCTCCAGCCAGAGCCAAGGCAAAGAGAGTGTATTCTTACTGTCTGGTGATCTCAGAGGTACAGAGCAACCCCTACCCAACCCAGTAGTCATTGTCTGTATTTGCCGTGTGTAAACACATCATTATATGCCTCTATGGCTTGTGTGGACTCATCTCATGTGTTTCAGATGTCAAATACACCTTGTCACTGATAGAAGATGTGTCTAAGGAGGGGACCTTAGGTATTTCAGGGCTGGGCATAGCACACATGGAGCCGAAGCTAGTAAGACCACAGTTTCACACTTCATGACTTGAGCTCTGGTATATTTCTGTGCTGGTTTTGTCCCACATATCACATTACATCATCATCATCCACAGTCCCTCAGTATTATCACCCCCCATCTCCCAGGTGGAATGGTTGCTGAGTTTGGTTAAGCTCATGCCACCAAACCACAAAGTATTACTCTAATATCTAAAAACAGTCAGATCTCCTACTGTATTCTGAAAAGGCTACCTTCAAATTATTGTGGTTTCATTTAACCTAGGGTTCCTGAAGTCCGTTGGGATACATAGTGTGCTGGCTAGTTTTGTAGTTTTGTGTTAACTTGGCGTGAGCTAGAGTCATCAGAGAGGAGGGAGCCTCAGTTGAGAAAATGTGTTCATAAGAGCTAGCTGTAGGCAAGCCTATAAGGCATTTTCTTAATTGACGGGGAAGGGTCCTGTCCATTGTGGGTGGTGTCATCCTGGGCTGGTGGTTCTGGGCTCTATGAGAAAGCAAGCTGAACAAGCCATGGGGAGCAAGCCAGTGAGCTGCATTCCTCCCTGCCTTCTGCATCAGCTCCTGCCTTCAGGTTCCTGACCTACTTGAGTTCCTGCCCTCACTGCTTTTGATAGTAAATTCTTATATGGAGCTGTGAGTAAAATAAACCCTCTCCTCTACAAGCTGCTTTGATCATGGTGTTTTATCACAGCAATAGTGACCCTAACTAAATAAGACACATGATTATGGAAAAGAAGTCAAGAAATAGAGGGGAAAGAGTCTGAGCTGAGAGTGAAGGCTCCAGAAACCCCTTTCAGCTTCTGAGGAGACACTGACAAACATTCCTAGATCTGAAACAACTCTCCATTTTGCATCTTGGGGTGCATGTGAGCTTATGGAATGCTTGGGATAATCAGACAATACTACACACACACACACACACACACACACACACACACACACACACACATACACAGAGAGAGAGAGAGAGAGAGAGAGAGAGAGAGAGAGAGAGAGAGAGAGAGAGAGACAGATAGACAGACACATAGACACACAGAGACACACAGAGACAGAGACACACAGAGAGGGACAGAGATACAGAGACAGAGACAGAGAGATACATGGTGGGGAAGCAGAGGGGCAGAGGCAGAGGGACAGAGGGGCAGAGAAACAAACAAACACAACAAAACAAAAACAAAAACAAAAACAACAACAAAAAAAAGAGAGTATGCATACTTGGTTGCAAAGGAGCAGAGAAAGCCTGCAGGAAAATACTGTACCAGTGGTGGATGATCACCTGATGTTTTTCAGCTGGTGAATTTAAATTTTACATAAAACCAAGATTTAGAGGGAGGAATGAGTGACAAGCAAAACCCAGGTGTTGCCATGTTTCCCAAGGCTGGGCTGTTGAGTGAACTGGGCTAGCTAGCTCTCAGAAGCCTCCTATGACATCTGCCTGTCGTCCCAAGGTGTGAGCCAGCGTAGCCCACCCCCCTGTGTTACTCATTTCACATAATCTACACTTTCCAATAAGCTCTTACTCTATTAGATTGCTTCCTGGAAGAGCCAAATATTAAAAATCACCGGTCAGCCGGTTCTTTTATTCTGTTAGTCACCAAACTGATTTTTTAAGCTCAGAACCAATAAAGCTGTGATGGTGAAGAACAGATATAGATTTCTCTTTCCCACACACTCATATATAATAATAATAAAACTTTATTAAACAAGAGACATGTTGTTTCAGGGAATTTTTCTTTCCCTTCTCTAGTGCCCTGAGGCTAAAATATACAATCTTATTAACTTCCTTGAAGAAATACTCCATTCCCTTGGTGCAAATGCTGAGCATTCATCTTCTTGGACCTGGAAATGAGACAGGACCTTGACAGGGAGGTGCGTGGGTCATGGTTCTACCCAGGGAAATCTCTAGAAGTCAGTGTGATTAGGAGGTTCTCCCAGAATCTGGGAAGAGCACAAAAAGCCTTCTGGTTTGGCTATTCCTGGATGTCACTGGTGAGAGAAAAAGTCAAAGGTCTTGAGAGTCAGTCAGCATGGCATGGCATGCTGGGTGTGAGGGAGATGGAGACGCCATTTAGTCTCCCACCCAGTCAACATAAGAGGGGGTGGAGATTTAGACAGCAGCTGCTGCTTTTGCAGAATTGCACAGAATCAATAGTGGCATAGGAAACAGAAGGCTGGCATTTTGTTCTGAGCTGCCTCCTTCCCTGAGTCCCACTCAACAGTGGCAGATTGACCTCAGATCCCTGAAATACATCTATGATGGTGATAATATGGGCTCCACATTGCTCAGGAGATCAGGGACCAGGCTGCCCCCCACATGGCTTCCCCGCAGCAAAAGCCAGCCATGCTACTCATGAAGAAGGAGAGGCAGCCAGCATCAGCAACTGTATGCTGAATGAATAAATGATGTCTGAGATCAGGAGTGAAATTATATCACAATATCCA
Source organism: Acomys minous (assembly GCF_964271855.1). Lineage (NCBI taxonomy): Eukaryota > Metazoa > Chordata > Mammalia > Rodentia > Muridae > Acomys > Acomys minous. The sequence goes on along the minus strand of NC_140489.1, from coordinate 99,217,533 downwards.
GGGTACCAAACCAGCCTAATAAGCATCTATAACAGAATGGATAAAGTAAATATGCGGCATGTACACAATGGAGTTTTATTTAGCTATATTGAGGGAAAATTGTGTCATTTACAGGAAAATGGATAGAACTAGAGATGATCATGTTGAATGAAATAACACAGACTCAGAAAGGCAAATATTGTGTTTTATGTAATATGAAAATCTATATTCAAACACAAACACATATATTTATATATGTATATGAAACATATGTATTATGTTTAGTAATGTTTATATATGTAATATAATAAACATATATTTTAATATATGTTATAAATTTGACATGAAGATATGGGGGGCTATAAGAAGAGAGTAATGGGTTTGACATGTAAAGGAGGGAGGAACAAGAGAGGGTAAGAAAGAAGAGAAAAATAGAATACGCTTTTACTCATGGAGCAGGCTGACCCGGGTGCTGTTGACCTATTTCCTAGAGTTAGAGCCTTCGAAAAATTTAAGGACAAAGGTGTAAGGTGGCACCAAGGATTTCTTGGGTGAGATCTCCCTTGTTTCACCACAAAAGACTGGCTTGGCACAGGCAGAGCATTAAGATTACAACTGGGATGGAGAGGAGGACAGAGGGACCAAGATGGAGGAGGAGATGACAACTGAAAACCAGCGTGCATCTCTCAGCTACTGCGCAGCCCTGCAACAAAACTTTGCAGAGTTGCCTGAGGATTCAGAGTGTTCCTCTGGAGTCAAAGACTGAGGTAAGTTGAATTACATCTCCTTACGCCTACACTTTGGAGGCCTAATCCCCAACTTGTGTTTGGCAACAACTTTAAAGGAGGTAATAAGATTAAATGGGATCATGAGGATAGGTACTTCTGGATGCTAGTTGCAATTCTAGACTTCTAGGAACCATGTCCTTGTAAGAGGGGGAAGGCCAGAGTATTCTCACCACCCCCTGTCCTGCAAGGACACATGAGGAGCAGGATGGGGCTGTAAGCCAACAGGAAGAAGAGCCTCACTAGACGTCAACCCTGCTCGTGCCTTGACCCTTGCCCTTTGCATCCTCTAGAACTGTGAGAACACGCATTTTCTATGATTTGAGTGACACAGTGCCTGCTACTTCTGATGACAGTCTTAGCTGATTGGCAGTGAGGGCTGGAATCTCAAATAAGTAACTCTAGAAGGAGGCAGGGCCCCTTATTGTCACTTGCTGTAATGTACATGTCAGTAGAATTGAGCAGCTATGGGCTCTCCCGTCTCCGATAATCCACCTCTTATCCTCTCCTGGGGCCCTAGAGATGAGACATGAAGTTCCTGTCATTAGCTAAAACTTTTCCAGGAAAATGGGAATGGATGACACGAGTTCTGAAGGTCATGGCTGTTAGATTTCTGTGGCCCAGGTTTGTCACTGAAAATGCTAAGAAACGTACAAAATTATCATGAGGGATGTTGTAAGTATATGGCAGGATTAGAAGTCTTATAACTGTATATGAAGGAAGCAGAGGTGGGCTCACTACAACAAGTATTTATGCACATTTCAGGTTACTGTATTTTTTGGACCATAAGATGCACTTCCCCATCCCAAGAGTTGGGGGAAAATTAAGGTGCACTTTATGTTCTGATTGCTGTTTTTACTATTTTTCTTGTTTTACTGCTCTAAAAACTGGGTGCGTCTTATGGTCAGACACATCTTTTTTTCTTTTTTCTTTCACAATTTTTTAAATTAATTTCTTCTTGTTACATCTCAATGGTTATCCCATCCCTTGTATCCTCCCATTCTTCCCTCCCTCCCATTTTCCCCTTACTCCCCTCCCCTATGACTGTGCCTGAGGGGGACTTCCTCTCCCTTTATATGCTCATAGTGTATCAAGTCTCTTCTTGGTAGCCTGCTATCCTTCCTCTGAGTGCCACCAGATCTCTCCCTCCAGGGAACATGGTCAAATATTAGAATGCAAATTAGTACAGCCACTTTGGAAATCTATCTGGTGCTATCTCAGAAAATTGGGAATAGGGCTTCCCCAAGACCCACCTATTCCACTCCTTGGAATATACCCAGAAGATGCTCCAGCACACGACAAGAAACTTTGCTAAACCATGTTCATAGCAGCCTTATTCATAATAGCCAGATCATGGAAACAGCCTAAGTGTCCCTCAGTAGAAGAATGGGTAAAGAAACTGTGGTACATATACACTATGGAATACTACTCAGTTATTAAAAACAAGGAATTCCCAAAATTTGTGGACAAATGGATTGAGCTAGAAATGATCATGAGTGAGTTAACTCAGAAGCAGAAAGACTCAAATGGTATATACTCATTTATATCTGCATACTAGCCCAAGGGGCATGTCCCATGAAAGTCTTCACTTACCAGGAAACTGGGACAGAGGGGAGGACATCCTATTGGGACTCTAGATGAGAGAAGCATGGGAGAATAGCAAAGTAGAAGGATCCAGAGGGTCCTAGAAACCTACAAGAAGAACGTTATGATAGGTCAGACGCATCTTATAGTCCAAAAAATAAGGTATGTAGTTGAGGTGTGTCTTGCTAAGTGAATCTTAATTATGTGACTGTCAAATGCACATGAGTTTTGGAAAAAGTCTTCCAGACAGTTGTATTATACAGAAGAACGTTTCTAATGCGTTATAGTTGCAATGACCTGGGCACATTCTTATGCCCTCTTTTTCTCCACTCATTAGAGTGGCTTTGTAGGTACCCTTTGTACATCCCTGTGCATCCTCTCAGGCAGTATCACTTGTGCTCTGTCTGCTGGATCCAGTGTCCACCCTGAGCCTCCCCGTCTGCTAAGGTTTTCTGTAGATCCCATTTAAGATCAACCACCAAGTGTTTTCCAGGCAATTACTGTGCACTTAGCTCTGTGTTTTGCTGAACAGTGAGATAGGAAGTGAAAAGAGCCCGAGGTTACTTCTGACTTGAGAGATGGGGGAGGTTGCACGGACATCTATCCTCTATTATAATCTGTCCTCTATTATTTCCTCTCTGAAGCTTCCACAGTTGTGGCCCCATTAATCCCATTTCCTCACAATCACAGAGATAGACTCTCTTAGTTTTCCCTCTTTCTCTGAAAAATGTAGTCTATCTAAAGGTAGGAACATGTGACAATAGAAAATGGGTGAGAAAAGCATGTGTAGCTCCCAATCTTGGCTCATAAAACCTTTATTTTTTTTATTATTTTCTAATGGTAGAAAAGGATGAACAAATACAAAATGCTGGGGCCTTTGAAGATAGCGAGATCCATATGTATGTAGAGCTTGAGTCTTTTCTGACAGTTTGGAGCAGAGGCCCCCAGCTAGCCACATGGGACTCTGATAAGAGTAAGAAAGAAACTTTCATTGTGTTAAATCAGAAAATGGAGAATGCTTTCTTTCCTGGTAATTAGCTTGTGCAGACTGATATGGTACTAGATTTCAAACTTGGGGAGAAGAACTGTTTGGCTTCTAAATTGAAGGCACCTTGAGATGGAAAGCTGGTGAACATTCTAATTCCAATTGTCTAATTTCTTAGAGCCTCAGGTGCAAGCTGTGGTCAGGCTGTTTTCAGAGAGCATGCCTGTGCTATGTGCTCTCTCTACCACCCATGGGCTCTGATGGCAGCTTTGAGGGCTACCGAGAGTCCATGAGCATACTATGTTTGTGATAGTCCTACCAACCATGGAAGCAATTTTTCAAAAATGTAGATTTGGTTGTGTTAGTTGAGTTTTTCCTCTTATTTTGATAGGATATTGTGATCTCCCTCCTTGTGATCCACCCCATGAGTAAGTCTTCCCCCAAACAAAGTACAACAGCTTCTGTCTTGAATATACTCAAGTTGAAGACAGTGAGTTTGGAGAGAGGGAGCTTTGGAGATGATTGCTACCCAGAACAAGGTCTCCAGTGGCAACAGGTGAAATCTGTAAGCCATTGGTGCCTGGTGGCAGACAGGTGAGCCAGGCCCACAACTGGTGGCCTATGACTCTTGATCTGCCTCCTTACTAATTGAGAGACTCCAGAATGCAGGAAGCCATTGCGTTGTTCTTAATTGTTCTCTTGCTTAGCTGCTTCCCCAGCCGGGGCCTTGGCAGCACCTCCCTTGTTATAAATCACCTTCCATCAGTATAACTGCAGGGCTTCAGGGATCATTTTGGAAAACTAGGTTGTTAATGCATCAGGTTTTGTTCCAAGCAGTGAGTCACCTCATGGGATTTGGGAATCTCTCTTTGAAATCTAGGTAATGCTAATGAACTAGTGAGGGCTCCTGGCCCCCTTGACTCACTCTCTTACTTCCAGGGATCACTGAATCCTGAGATCAGCCACATCTGCCCTTTACCCAGCCATCCTCCTTCCTGATCTAGCCACAGGCTTTCACTGCAGCTAGTTCTACTTAGAGGCATCCAACTGTACTGCTCTGACCCGCCTCTTCCCTTTTCTTTGCTAAATTACTAACTGAACCCAAGAGTGCTTTGTACATTCAGGCTGTGGGTAGATATATGTGGTTATTTTGATGTCAATTGCACTTGGTATCGTTTCTAATGGAATCTGACCAGAAGCTGTCCACTGATTCTATCCTCAAGTAAAGATTATGCGGAAATGCCAAGGAGATGGTTCTCGAAGGGGAAGAGAGGTATATTCCATGAAGCAATTGAACATCATTTAGCCTTTTAGCCAGGTCTGTCTCTTAATTCCATTAAACTTACAGACTCACTTGTAGTCTCGTGTGACACTGTAAGGGCCTATTTTCAATGGTTTATAAATATTTACCAATTTACTATTATGCATTATTTTTATAACCACTACACAATAAGAAACCCAGGGATATAGAAAGGTGAGAGAACTTTTCTGTGTTAAAGAATGAGAAAGCGGCAGCACCGAGATCTCAGGCTGGGTAGCTTGCTTGTGTGGACCATATACTTGATCATAGGGCTAATTTGTTCTCCATCAATATGCCTGCCTCCAGAACTCATGCCTTCATGTTATCCACCTTTCTTAGAATGTCTGATCTCCTGATCCTTGTACAGGTAAATCTTAGTTCATTTCTCAAGATGTACTTTGCTTTTATGTGAAACTTTCCTGAACATTCTACATCATATATAGTTGATCAGGTTTGGACCAAAATGGCTTTTGGTCAGTAAGGACCTGCCAATTGCAGCTAGACTATAGAAATATCTTTGGTGAGGAACACAATGACCATGAGCCTATGTGTTCTTATCTTTAAAAAGAAGATTACTGCACCTACTTCATTGGGTGAAAAGATGAAATTGAACGGCTACATCTAAATCATTTAGAAACAGCACTGGCTTATATCTTGACATGGTATGCATTTTATTTGATATATATTACATGTTATATCAATATTACCTCAAACTCAATTCTCCTCCTGCTATTGGGTTGGTCACAATTCTACTTTCTTTGCATGATCTTGAATCCCTGCATGTTTGTCCTCATCTTGAAAAAAAAAGATTGACTATAGGGAGTTTTTTATTTCCTGATACTGAGATTAATACAAAGTAGATACTAAGCACTAATTTAATGGCAATAGTGACTTGATGTGTTGAAGGCAACTAAATTAGATCATCTGCCTAAAGGTTCCAAGGCTTCTTCTTGATCACCTACTGAATTATGTATACAATATGCCATAGTTCCTCATCAATTTGAGAATAGTGCATCTTGAAGTGGTTGGATCTGATTTAATTGAAAAAAGTCTCACTCCTAAATAAGCAAACACATGCAGCATCTTATTGGAGTGGCCAAATTAAGACAAGGCAAAAGCCTGGTAGGATCTGCAGAAAAGAGGCAGGAATCTGGTTGGGGTATAGACAAGTTGTCAAAGTGGATGCCTTGCCAGTCTGAGGAACTCAGTTAGAGCTCCAGAATGCAAGGAAAGAAAAGGCAGGTCATGGAGCACATGCTTATGTGCCCAGAGCTAGGAAGGTGGAGCCATACTGACATGTAGGGTCCCACTCTCAACCAATCTGGCCAAGTCAGGAAGCGCCAGGCTCAGTGAGAAACAACACAAAAAATCAAGGTGGAGGGAGTCCACACAACAGTCCACGTTGTCCTGACCTCTACATAGATGTACATTCATGTGTAGGCACACACACACATGTGCAACTGTACAGATATGAACATGCACACACATTCACACACACACACACATCAACTAGAGTTCAAGAACTTATGGCTGCTGGTGTTATCTGCGTGAGCTTTGCTTGTCATTCTTATCTTTAGAGAGGATGCCATTTACTTACAACAGGATGCTGAAGCTGTGCCTGCCGGGGGATTGCAAAAATCATTCAAGACCAAGGTCTCATGATTACCTGAATCACAGAGCAAAGAACCACTCATAAAACCCTCTCTATTATTGGACTATTTAGATCCTCAGGCTCATTGATCTAAAAATATTTTTAATGAATCATTATGAGGTCAATAAAGCTGCATATTTTGCAAATGGTCAGAAACATACCACATGGCTCTAGATCTGAAGTAGACTAGCTTTTAGCATGACAGCTGCATCCTGCTGCCACTAAAAGTTAAGGCAACTATTTCAGATAACCCTGTGTGTCGAGAAAAAGTCTGCTCAGGGTGGAGGGTTAGGACCTCTGGAAGTGTTGCTCTGGCTCCTTTAACTTGTTTGTTACTAGTCTAGGAAGTTAGCCCCCTTGGTAGAAACAGGTGCCTAGTTATAGAGGCAAGAAACTTCTTTTCTTCTAATAGGAAGAACAACACCAACATATTTATAGATACATTGGGCTTTTTAGAGCATCTTTCTAGATGACAGGCCCTGGGTATCACTTCCTGTCTAGGAGGTCATCAGTGGGACTCCAGATATCCATGAGAAGTCCAAGGACGGACCAGGGACAGATGTGGCTCCACGTAGTTCTATACTACCACTTTTCATCCCGATCTAAGACATCCCCTGCCTGTTCTCCCAGGGAGTCCTGTTAAGAAATGTTGTTCTCATATTCAGGTACAGGTTTGGGATAAGTTAGTAGTTCATCTCATGTTTGCCAGGTTGCCCTGAATGAGCATCTACTGTGCAGCATCCTATGGTCTTCTGAGAATGGGACACGTAGAAGAAAAGAGATGACTGGTAGGTTCAGGGAGAGAGAGGTGAGAGCCAAGTGCCCTTCGGTGTGGTTTTAGTAACTCTTTGTGCCCAGGTTTGTGTGTGTGTGTGTGTGACTTGTGCATAACGTTTACATTCCCTGAACTCTATCAAGTCTTGTTTAGTGTGGTAAACAGTGCCAAGAACACTCAGTGCCTTGCTGTGCCTCAGCACCTTTCTGTAAGACTCCATATCTTTACGCATTTCAATTGAGTGTCGCACGTACAGTAGGCCATCACTTGTCATCTCTCCATCTCTATCTCTCTTCTCCGTGTGGAAGCCAGATTCCATCCTGTTTTTCCATTATGTGCAGAGGATGGTGGTTTACCCAGATACCTTGGTCTCTCTGCTCCTTGCACGCCAGCAGTGCCTGTGCTCTCTGACAGATTCGTCCTAAGTCACTGGCTTCCTCAAGAAAATTCAATGACTCCCTATTGTCTACTAAAAGCTAAGCATAACCTAGCTTTTAAGGCCCTCTAGCATCTGGCTCTAATCCTTCTTTTCTGCTAGTCTCTAATTTGTACTTTATAATTCACAATGCTGCATGATTTACACCACACTAGTGGCTCCTTGCATGGCCTAACAATGTGTCCCCTTCCTGGAATGCCCCATACCCTCTCACTTGGCTCGCCTGTCAAGTCATCTAATTCATTTGCCTGTATCCCTCTGACCACTGTGTGTTAAGGAGCCTCACACTTCTAATGTATTAGCCATGACTTTGGTTGAAGCAGTGTAAGCTTTTCTGTCTATTGGACTGATTCCCCATACAGTACACCATCAGCCCTGTCATCCTCACCCTAGATTGTCTCCTTCCCATAAGAAAACTCACCCACAGAGAGCTGGGGTTTTTAATAGCTATTTCACAACTATTTTTAAAAAACAAGTGATCTAAATTCCAGTTTGGGGACCTAAATAGTTATCATGGTATTATTCTTCACAAAAGAAAAGCAACATGTATTTATCATCAGCATTATCACTGGGGACATAGCCCGAAACCTTAATACCTAGAAAAAGCTTTATGTAGAAAGCATCAAGAGGAGAAAGAACTTGTCACCCAATTTCTCCATGGATACCACTTCCTCCACTTGGAAAACCTGTTTTCTTTCCCTTGTTCATACCCCCCACCCAGTTTTCAGTAGATATGATTCATGTATTTTTGTCCTCATGGAGGACAAGACTTCCCTTCTCTCTCATCACTCCAAATGACTGACGTCATACATAAATGTAAAGATTAGCACAACTGCCCAATACGAATATGGCTGGAATACTTTAAGGTGAAGCCAAGTCCGGGAAAGTCAAGCCAGGGAGAGGAGGCAGGCAACACAACTCACATCGAGCACTCAAGGAAAGGCATGCTGGTTTTCTTGAGAGGGCTCTAAAAGGCTGCTGGGCCCTCACAGTTTAAGTCCAAAGAGCCACAGCAAAAGAACATGTACAATTTCTATACTTGATTCAAACTTTTGGGGTACAGGTCTCAAAATGTTAAGAATCCATATTTCTTACTTAAGCGCCTGGGCTCTATATACCCGTGGTTCACTCTTGATGTCTTCTGTAATGTTAGAATTGGAACACATCCTCATTAGACATGGAAAGGAAAGTAATACATTCTTTTGGAATGAACGAGTGAATAAGTGAATGAATGTGCTTGGGAGGGAGGGTAGAAGAAAAGGAAAGAATGAATGAATTCCTGCAGATATTCAAGAAGAGCACAGCCTCGCCTGCCAGCCTGGACTGCTATATACACTACTTCCAAATCGAAACCCAAGGCCTCTCCTGGAAGGACAATATATATGTAAATAGAGCCATCACATTTAGAATGTCAGGCCTCTGAGGTTTCCTCTGGAGCTCACAAAGGCCACTTCACATTTCTCCATGAAATTCCAAAACTTGACAGCTTTCTTAACACAGTGATGGTGTGGAATAAAAGCCTCAAAAATCATGCTGTTTGAGAAGTAAACTACTTTACTGTTCAGTTCAGAGAGGGAAATTCTGAATTTGGGTACTTTGCGGTTATCAAAACTTGGCCTTGTGACACAACAGTGATTTAGAATGTAAATACAGTTTTTAAGCATGCAGATCAGGGGCCAGCCATGGCCAGAGCTTAGCCCTATGGAGGGTGGGATGGAAGTGGAGCTGTGAAAGGGGGCAGACTCTTGTACTCACTGGGCTGCTGTCTGGATCAAGGCTTTGACCACTTCAAGCTGCAGGATTCAGTGCTACATCCTCCCACAACCCTCATCTCCTGAGGACGTCAGGGAGGCACCACGAATGCATGTCTTTAGACACCTTTTCACAACAGCACTGTGCAGTAATGCAGTAGAGTTAATCACTGAAGCAGATGGTCTTTAAAAAAAAAAAAAAAGAAAGTACCCCATGACCCCTATGAATTAAAGGTTATCTGTGAAACCCATCTTGCTTCTTTGCCTCCTGCCCGTCCTTGTGAGCACAGCTGCATCTAGGTTTTTCAGGTGCGTACACAGGTGTGTACACGTGCTTACGTGAGCATGCTTACACTTTAAGGTCCCACGTTTCTCAAAGCCAATCTGCCTCCATGAACCCTACAAATTGCTATTTATTTTTTATGAGGTAAAGATCAGGACCCTTGGTGTGCAGTGGTCACTGCTGTCTGCATAGGCCTATTAGTCCCTTCCCTCTGCCTCCTTAACTGTGGGCATCTGCTGCCCCAGGACCTGGCAATGTGGGCTGGGACTGATGCCAGCCCCTGTGGAGGCAGAGCTGCTCTGAGGTTCCCTGATAGAAACTGGCAGCCTTTGCCTGGGGTGGGGGGAGGGCTGGATGACCTCTAAGTTCCCTTCCAATCTAAAAATCCCGTGACAGATTTAGATGACATGGTGCTGATTTCCTCCGTATTAAAGGCTCTCACCCTTCTGCATATACAGCTGTAACTCTTACTTCTTTGGTGACTTCTCTTCCACCGTTTCTAGAAAAACCAGTCCAAAGAGTGTGGCATATAAATAAAAGACATGGTTCCTCCGTCTTGATCTTGAATTAAAGAAAAATGCACTATAGTATTGGCATTTGTATATCTATGTGAAAATACATGACCAAATATGAAATTCTTCATACACAAGAAATTATAAACACTCCATAACTGCAGCTAAAATACCCAGAAGCTCTAGGCAGGAGTGAGGCAAGCTTAATTTTAAAAGGAATACAGAAACCAGTGAAGCAAACCAAGGAAGTTTGCCTATGGATGTAAAGTTCTGAAAATGATTTCATGCAATTTAATTCAATGAATATATATTGAAGATTGGCAGCGCGGGAGTGTGTGTGTGTGTGGGGGGGACTATGTTGGGCCGGACTGTTTTTTATATAAAAGAGTCCTGTGTGATTTTAGGGACGGCTACAACACAGCTTTTATAGGGATAGTGAGAGGTAGATCAAAGCAAGAATACAAAGAATACAAAGTCACTTTGTTAGCTAGGCCTTAGCGCACCATGCATTAGATATGTGAGCATCATTTTGAGCTAAGTCCCTAACCCTTTATCAGTCATGAAAAGTGGTTATTCCTTTCTATTATACATATGGAAGAAACAACTCATAAAGAGGTACCGTCTTGGCCCGCGTCACCCACCTTTTAAGGACTAATTCAGATTTTGAAAACATGGCTGTCTGACATCGAAGACCATAGACTTGATATTATATTCACATTTGGCTCTTTCCATGACAGCCACTGTAGCTGGCAAAGGGATGAAGGAGGATCTCTATGTGTCCTGTGACTCTTGGGAAGCACAATTTCCCGGTATTCAGGCTCTCTTCCCGGGCTCCCTGCACGCCTCTTCTTTTTATTTGAAATGTGCCAGATGGTGAATGTAGGCGCCAGTGACAGTCAGGTTTTGAACCTGGCTTTTTAGGAATAGTTAACTAGTCTAAGTAGCCAATTTAGGTCAGGGATTTTCTAGCCTCTTTTATAAGGTCTTTCTTCTGTCTAAGCCAATGTAACCTCCCTGACAGACAGCCTGTTAGGAGGCTCAGCGCAGATGACCTGGCTCCTGGTCAGAAAACACACCTGGAAAGGGAGGCGTCACAGAGGTGCTTGTGTAGATCCACGGGTGAAGAGTGGTGTGCTCTGTTCTCAGCCTCCTAGAATCTACTCAGATTGGAGCCTGTTCTTCATCAAAGGTGATGCGCACATGAAAGCAGGAGGTTGCTCCCCGCAGCAGCACAAGATCCATCTTTGCCCCCTGTGATGGCCTCCACTCGCCTGGCAGCCACAGGCAAGACGTGTTTTATTCGTGAGCATCCTTCTTGTTTCAGCAGATAATGGACTCTAGTTAGGAGACAACACAGTAAACGCAGCATAAACATGGGGATGTGCAGCTGGCGCGAGACTGCATATAAATAAGAGTGCTGGGAGCCAGGAAGGTAATAAGTCAGGAGTGCAATGGAGAAAGGTTATTAAAAGCGAAGCTTGTAAAAATCTGCAACGAGGCTGGAAGCTCGGAGCATTTCTTGATTAGAGGGGGACCAAAGGCAGCAGCCTGTTTCATCTCTGTTGCTGACTGGCTGGGTTACTGGACACTGCACTTAAAATCCTGCTGCTACAGGCTTTGTTCAATTGTAAAGTTGGGATTTTTATGTACTTAAAAATATTCTAGGACTGTTGCAAAGCTGTGTACCTGAAAGCATCGTGACATTAAAAAAAAAAAAAGCTAAAAGTACCACACAAATGCAAGGTTATATTATTCTAAAATTGTGAAAGTGGCAGAAATTACTCTTACACATTTGAGCTCTCTTGTTGGTTGAATACCAAGCAATGTTCTCCTTTATAACCAAAATCTCTCATGGATATAGCAGTCATAAAAGCACTGTCTGCTACAATACAGTCAAAACAGAAAGACCTCGTTTTTTGTTAGCTTTGCATTAGTCAAGATCTAGCAGGCTGTGCTGCAATAACAAATGAACCTTGAAATCCTAGTGGCTTTGTAACACCAATGAAAAGGACCATGCTATCACTGGGAAACAATGTCCAGAGTATCTGGGGGCAATTCTCTTGTGGTTCTTTTCAAAGCAGGGGCTCTGACACTCAGGCTGTTTCTAGCTGGTAGCCACACCGTGACTGGCAAGGAAAGGCAAGAGGACTCCTCAATAAAATGTCTTAAAATCATACCAAAAGATTTGTCACTTCTACTTCTATTCCTTTGTCTAGAACTCAGTTTTCAGGTTCTGACCCAACTACAAGCAAGTCTAGGGCTATACAAGGCGGATTTGATAGATGTCTTACCTGCCTTGCTGATCTTATATTTAGCCTCTGGCCAGGGAATATACAGGGGGACCTTGTAGCTGTAGAAGAAATTATACTGCTTTGATATTACCCTTCTGGCCTGTAAGTCTGCAGATGGGCATAAAGTTGAGTATTTGGAGGGCAAGATGAAATAGCTGAAAGGACTCAACCAGCTATACATGTGCTAAGCCAGCCTATTGTGATTTTAATACTGGGAATATGTGTGTCGGCTTCCTGGCTTATTCAAGGTAACACTTAAGTAATTTAACCATATTTCCAGGCTAATTGCTTCCATGCCATCTTAGCCGCTATGATATAATTGGGATTGTATTACCTCTTAGCCTTCTAATGCTAAAGCTAATAGCTTTGGTCAGGCATTTTACTATTGATTAGAATACTTTATTAAAAGTCTAAGATCATTGTGCAAAAAGAAAAACTTGTTAAATGCAGTCATTTATATCTTACACCCTAACAGCTGGCATTTTCATAGTCTTAAGTCATCATAAATTGCTGTCATTACTTACAACCTACAACCTGTTTCAATGTTAAAGTGATTCAGTGGTAAATTTTAGGTTACAGAGATTTCAATGGCAAGGTGACTAAGATTCTGTTGCTGTTATTTATGTCTTCACTTTGCATAAAGAATGAAGTGGACAAAGAAGATCCAAGGGAGGATGTTCGACTATCACTCAGAAGGGGAAATAGAAAAGACAGACGAGGGGGCTGGAGAGATGGCTCAGAGGTTAAGAGCACTGACTGCTCTTCCAAAGGTCATGAGTTCAATTCCCAGCAACCACATGGTGGCTCACAACCATCTCTTCTGGCCTGCAGGCAGAATGCTGTATACATAATAAATAAATAAATTAAAAAAAAAAAAGAAAAGGCAGACATACTGGTAGAAGAGAGGAAACAAGGTAGGGGAGGGAATGCAGAGAGATATGAGGGTGGAGATCTGACCTGGGGAGAGTGGAAGGCAGGAGGACGGAAGGCCTGTAGAGAAAAGAGAAACTGTGGATGAAGGCAATTCTGTAACAAGCTAGAGACCTAAGTCAGGGTAGGCTCCTGAAAGAATATGAAGGGAACTCTGGCAGAGCCTCCTAGTAGCAGAGGTCATAGTGTCTGAAGAGGATACCCTCTAACTAGACAAGACTCCTAGTAGAGGGAGGGAAACACCAACTCACCCACCAAACCTTTGACCCAGAATTTACCTTGTCTACAAGATGTGCAGGGATAAAAATAGAGCAGATAGAGCAGAGATTGAGGGAATGTCCAGCCAATGCACGGCCCAACCCAAGCCCCACCCCATGGGAGAGAACCAACCCTTGATATTATTAACAGTAGTGTGCTATACTTGCAGATAGGAGCTCAGCAGAGTTGTCCTCTGAGAGGCTTCATCCAGCAGTTCCTTGAACAGATGCTGAGTCTCACAGCTAAATACTAGGCAATGCATAGGGAGTCTTATGGAAAAGTGGGAGGTAGAAGAAAAGTACTTGAAGGCATCAGGGGCTCTACAAGAAGACCAGCATAACCAACTAGCTAGGGCTCAGAGGGCCTTGCTAAGACTGAAGCACCAAGAAAACACCATGCTTGGAATGGACCTAGGCCACCTACACAGATACAGCTAATGGGCAGCTCAGGCTTCATGTGTGTACTCTCTGGCATGGATTCTGTTGCCTGCTTTTTGATCACTGCCCTCTAGAGGGATTGCCTTGCCAGACCACAGGGGAAGAGGACATGCACAGTTCTGATGTGACTTGATGAGTTGGGGTGGATGGGAAGGGGACTCCCCTCTTCTGAGGAATAGAGGAGGGGATGGGGGAAGAGCAAGGGAGGAGAGAGAGGAATAGGGGAAGAGAGGAGGGATGGGGCTATGACCAGTATGTGAGGGGATAAAAAAATATTTTGGAAAAAAAATGGAATGGAGTGGACATCTAAAGAAAGAAATTAGTACTCCAAAATAGCAGTCAGCGTTTAAGTTCACTTTAAATACCTTTGCCAGATGGACAGCCAACTGTTTTCATCAGTGTTTGGAACTTCCCTGCAGTAAAATGCTGGTGTGTAAAGGTTAGCCATTCATTTTATCTTCAACAATGCAGTCTGTTCTTAGAGTGGGTCCATTCTCTTCGATTTGTGAGCTCCATGGTTTGAGTTTGCCAGTCCTAAACTCCATCTGCTCAATGCCTGTCAACAGCGAAACAGATTTCAATAAACTTCGGAGCTGTAAATAAGTTGTTGAATAAACACAAGTGATAGGCATCCCTTAAACACTGGAGTTTCTTGGGCATTAAACTTAATTAAGACTTAGAGAGGTGGGGGCAGTAAGGATGTGGCTCAGTCCATAGAAAGTACTTGCTTGTGTGAACATGAGGACCTTAACACCCATGTGTAAAAGCTGGGCATGTTTCTGGGTGCCTGTGACTTCAGCATTGGGATGGAGAGAGGCAGACAGCTGCTGTTTGAGAGACTAAGGCAGAGAGTCATAGGCATATTGAACTTAGGAATAATCAAGAGAGAAAAAGAGTTTCTGATGCCCCACCATACAACAAAGACATTTGCTCAACTCTCCTCATAGCAGCCTTATTTGTAATAGCCAGAACCTGGAAACAACTGAGATGTCCCTCAACTGAAGAAAGGATAAAGAAACTATGGTATATCTACACAATGGAATACTATTCAGCTATTAAAATCAAGGAAATCTTGAATTTTGTAGGCAAATGGATGGAATTAGAAATGATCACACTAAGTGAGATAACCCAGACCCAAAAAGATACCCATGGTATATACTCATTTATATGTGGATATTAACCCAACATAGATGTCTTCAGAGAGACTCCACCCAGCAGGAGATAGGGATGGTTATGGAGATTCGAAGTTGAATACTGGAAAGAGTGCCGAGAGTGTAGGGTGTCCCTGCCAGATTACAAAGGTCATGTGTGGTACAGGGGACACTAGATGAACTAAGGTCAGACTTTAGGGGAGGAGGGCTCCCCTGTGTAAGGACTAGGGGAGGGAGGAAAAGGGAATGAGAGAGGGGATGGGATCCGGAGTTGATGAGGGAGGGGGTGGAATTGGGAGGGGATCAGGGAGGGGGCTACAATTGGAATGTAAAGATTTCAAACTGCAGAACAAGCAGGTAATTTATATTCCTAATCCCACTGCATGGGAATAGCTCTGAGAGTGGCAGAGATACCAATGTAAATGCATAGAGAGGCTTCATGTTGGCCACAGATTCTCTGTGACTTATTACTAGAGACCACTCTTAGTACGGCACGAAGGAAGATTTGCAGACGCCTTATGTCGGCTCATGCAATGAGAAGACAACTAGCTTTAATTGCTCTGTGCATCCCGCACACCTCATACAATTAAAACGTTAGAACTGTATAAAGCTTGAGAGAAATTATGTTTACAGAACAAAAGAACTGGACACTGGTGCTGGATCAGACCTGATAGGATTCATTCCTCTCAGCATGCTGGATGCTGACATCCTGCATCCTCCTAGCTCCAGCCTCCGATGCCTCTGTTGCTGTTACCCATCAGATTTGGACAGCTTCCCGGACAGCATTGTAGAAAACTTCTGATCCAATTTGGACCACCATTTCAATCTCCTATTAAGCCTGGAATCTCTCAACATTTAGAAACTGGGCCACAGATGCAATCCCTGGCTTTTTAAACCATTTCCCCCAATTTTTTTGGGCCCCTTCCAAGGTATTATTTGCCCTAATTCAGCCTGAAGAAACCTTGAGAGAATGACGTCCCATTCCCTCTAAGGGAGGGGTCATGTGGCTTCTGTTTGCTCTCTTGGTCATAAGTCATTATCAGTCTTATACAGAGAAAAAACTAGGCGGAACTCAGAGACATCTCTCTTTTCCTTTATCTTTCATCTGTAGGCAAGGATACAGGAGCTGAAAAGAAAGAAAGGGAGACATAAGAACACAGAGGAAGGATAGAACAAAGGCTAGATGATTGAACTTCTTAACTCACTGCCTTAATTGTTACCCGTAATGAAGGTTATGTCTAAGTCATTGGTATAGAATTTAGTATATTGATACAAAACATGGACATATAAAATACTTGTCAGATTCTAGCACAAGAATATATTTTCTAAGCTTAACAGATAGATATGGCTCTATTGATATATGAGGTAAAATAGTTAAATAAGGTCTTCAAAAGCCTCAGAGACACACAGAATATGGCATTTAAAGATGTTTTTATAATCCTAATGTTTCTTTGGCAACAAAACAAGTTAACTCCTGACAACACCCAGATGACCTCAAATAAGATGAAGAGCATCAAAGAGGCTCCTTATGGAGATGGTTTCAAATGTGGCAAACCAGCCACTGGGCAAAATCTCCTGGTTCCTGCTACAGACAGAATCTACCTAAAAATCGGCAGCTTAGAAGCAGGCAGTGTTGACGGCCAAACTCTGCCAAGACAGGAGAAGCAAGTGCTCAATAGTTCCTGCCCTATGAATAAGTCTGGCAGAGATATTGGGCCAGAAGGCCGAAGATGAGGCTCCAACGTTATAGAGTGTTGGGTGACTGTTCAGTCAGTAAACTGTCTCAGTCAATTTGTTCATTTTGGAAGCTGCTAACCTGCACTGCTGGTTAACTCAGGAATTTGAGTTTTATTCTTTCTCAAGTCTCTGAGGGGAGTTGAAGGCCAGATAGTTTAATTTTACAATCAAGTTTAGTTGGTTAGGGGATACAATCTTTTTAGATCAAGATAAAGGAATTAATTTATTAGAGTTGAGATAGGATATTGAATATTATTCAGAAATTTAGACCCAACAAGACAGGAAAGAAGTTTACTTCAAGTCTGAAAAATACAAATAGCTAAACCACTATGAATGTAACATTTATAGAACTCATGATTGTCACATGGTTCTCCCTACTGTATGTAGTTTGCTTTATACATGTGTAATAAAATAAACGTATATGAAAAAAAGTTTCTGATGATTAATGAGTGCAGTGAACACATGTTCGTGCTTTTACTTTCAATCTTTATGAGAGGTCAAATTGAGTCTGACTTTGTTATCTGATCTGGAAGTCTGTCTGTTAATCTAAGTGTTTATTTGTATTTATGCGGGGGAAATCTACCATTGTGTTTTATTTCATCTGACAATTTCCCCATTGTTATCTACTTTTCTTGTCATTTAGTTATGGTTTTTACTCTATTCTCTTCTTTTTAATTAGGAATAATTTTGTATTTTCAAAAATTGATTTTTTTTAGGGGGGTTCTGGTTGGAATGTGTGTGTGTGTGTGTGTGTGTGTGTGTGTGTGTGTGTGTGTGTGTGTGTATGTGTGTGTTCGTGCAGGCACGAGCACAGATCAGAGAACAACATTGGGTGTTTCTCCCCATTTTTCGACAATTTGCTGCTACTCTACTTGTATGTGTCAGATTAGCTAACCTCGAGCTTCTGAAGGCTGCCATGTCCCCTCCTACCCTCACAGTAGTTCTGAGATGCTCAGGTTATGTACCCAGATTTCATATGGGCTCTAGAGATCTCCATACTTTTATGCACTGGATCATCTCCCCAGCACAAGACACCAAATTTTATCTTCACTGTTGTAGGTACCAATGATGCTCAAAGTGTCTAAAGGCCTTTAGCATTAGCCACCATATTCATTTTTTGGCTAGTTTATCTGGCCTATTCACAAGTTAATCCCCAAACTTACTGAATCAAAACCTCTGATGTCATGACCAAGCAGCCTGTCTGATGAAGCCCTCTTTGTGAAGCTAATGTATTCTGACATGTGATATTACCCTGTAACATTTAAAATACTCAAATCTAACACTCCATAAAACTACCTTCAGATGATCTTCTATTTGGCTTCTACAAGCAGTTAAATAGTTTCAGTTGTTACTTCCTGTTTGTGTTGGTTAGTGCTTGTCAACTTGATATAAACTAGAGTCATCTGCGAAGGGGAAAGCTCAAACTGAAGAATTACCTCCATCAGACTGGCCTACAGGCAATCCTGTGGCACGTGTTCTCGATTAGTGATTGATGAGAGTAGTGCCACCCACAGGTGGGTATGGCTGAGCTACATAAGGAAGCAAGCTGAGCAAGCCATGGAAAGCCATGGAGAACAAGCTAGTAAGTGGTGTTCCTCGTTGCACCTGTCTCTGCTTCTGTTTTGAGTTCCTGCTCTGGCCTCTCTCAGTGATGGACTGTGACGTGAAAGGGTAAGTGAAATCCTTTCCTCTTCTAGTTTCTTTTGGTCATGGTGTTTATCACAGCAACAGAAAGCAAGCAGAAAACAATTGTTGGTACAAGTCTGCCATTAGTTTGTCTCCTTTTATTTTATGCTGTGTACAATATAATTTATTTTGTCTTTTAAAAGTTAGTTGGAGACATGAGATAAAAATGTCTCACATTTACTTATATTTACTATTTCTGTTGCTCTTCTTTATGTCTAAGTGCGCTCCAAGTTCCTCTAACTGTCTCTGATAGTAAAGTGTTCTTAGTCGCTGATTCTCTCAGAATCTGCTTGTCTCAATATACCTTTATTTCATTCTTGTATTTATTGATATTTTCACAGAATAGTTATTTCTGGGCTGACTTTTTGGAGCACCATAAAGATGTTATTCCATTTTTGTCTTGTTTACATTGATTTTGACATGAAATCTCTGTTTATTTTTTACCTTTGCTTTTTTATGTGTTATTTATCTTTTGGGTTTGCTTTTAAATGTCTTCTCTGTTTCATTGGCTCACAGCAATTAAATGATGATGTGCTTTGCTGTTGTTTCATTTGTATTTATGTTGTTTGGCTTTCATTAAGCTTCTTGGCTCTGTGGGCTGACAGTTTTCATCAAATTTGGACAAATTTGAGGCCATTATGCTTTCAAATATTTTCTCATTCCTGTCATTTGTTTCTGATTTCCATTATAGTTAGGTCACCAAGGTTCTGTTTATTAACTTATTTATTTTGCAGGGGATCTTTTCTCTCTATGGCTCTGTTTACCTACTTAGAAATCCTTACATTTTCATGTTTGCTCATATTCTATTACTCAGTGTCCAATCTGCTAGACAGTCTGCTCAGACATCCTATTTGCTAGCTAGAATTGCTTTTGTTTTTCTTTTGAATCTTTCATATGTATATATATATATACACTCATATATGTATTTTATTTATATGATTAAATATATGCATAATATTTTTAAAGGATCAAATGCTTTTCAAGACACTCTGTTTTCTTTGCACGTTTCCATCACTTGATTTTTATTATTAAGGTCAGGTGTCTTTCCTTCTCCTTCTATCCAATATAATATTTGTTTACTTGGAGTATTAAGACTCGAACCCAGAGCTTTAAGCATGTTAGTCAATCGCTTTACCACTGAGCTACATACCTAGACTCTCAGTGCATCTTACTTGAATGCCAAATATTGTTTATTATGCTATTGAACGTTAAGTCTTTGTTTTTTCCTTTAAAGAGTGTAATTTTTTTGTTTGTACAAGCCATGAAATTATTTATGGATTAGCTTGATCCTTTTGATGTTCCTGGTAAAGGTTCTCTGTTGTGATTTGTCTGTTTGGAAGTATGCATGGAATAACCTTTGCTCTGGGGCTAATTTAGTTTGTTTCTTATTTGCTGTCTTTTATGAGTCTCCACTGAGTGTGCTGAATATTCAGGGAAGTCTTGCAGCACTGATTTTTAGAATTCAAATGTTTCCCTGTCCTGTGTAAGTCTCCAAATTCATTTGCTTGACAAAGTGTGGCTGTCCTTTGCCTCTCTTCATGTGATACAGTTCTATGAATACACAGCTTCATGGACAGCATTATACTCAGGGAGTCCCTATGATGATTCCTGAAATTTTTTTTTGCTTATCTTTCTCCTCTTTGGGACTTTAACCTGCAAATTATCATATCTCAGGCTCCTAACAACTATCTTTATCTCAGGCTAATGAGACTCATGTTCTTGTTTGATCCTCCATTCTTGAAATATGAACTTCCAAGTGCCCATAGGAGGAAAACAGGGATGCCATAACACTCAGTTTGTTGTTTCTCTTCTCTGCATAGTTAACAGAATAAGATCATTGTTAACTTTCACATTTTGTTGAGGTTTGAATGAGAATGTCTCCCAAAGGCTCATATGTTTGTCTGCAGTTAGTGCAACTGTTTGGGAAGGATTAAGAAGTGTGGTCTTGCTGGAAGAGATGTATCACGGGGGTGGGGAGGTTGGTTTCCAGTTTCAAAAACACATACCATTCCAAGTTATCTCTCTCTCTTTGGGTCACATGTTAAGTTCTCAGCTACTGGTCCAGGGTAATGCCTGTTTGTTGTCATGATGCTCTGATGGTCATGGACTCTAACCCTATGTAACCTTAAGCTCCAATTTCTTTTCTTTTTATAAATTTCCTTTCTTATGCTGTTTTGTCATAGCACTAAAGTAACCAAGGCAGTGTTATTTTCTCCTTTAGATAGTTTCTAGTTGTGGAGGAGACCAAGTTTGGTATCAGTCTCCCTTTTTTTGGTCAGTGGTAAAAGTCTCTCAGTATTTACCTTGAACATTTGTTTAGATTTGAATAATATGGCATTGATTGATATGAGAAAATCTTGTACTAGGATTTTTTCCAAGTCAGCTCTCTTCTGTCCACATGTAAATTATAACCAGAAAAATCCTATGGTGGTCAGATATTGGTATTTAGTATTATATGTTGGAAATTATGGGATAATGTTCCTGTTTATATATTTAAGTCACATACATGACATTTTAGCATTGTATTTGCTTGCTGATATGGATTGGGCTAGGCATGTGCTATGGGGAAAATGCCCAAAATTTCAATGTCTTGGAATTATGAATGAAGTTTTTTTCCTTGTTCAAGATAAATTTGCTAGAGGTCAGTTCAACCCAAAGTACTGGATTCTTCACATGCATAGACTAGAATGGATTATTTAGGGTGCTGGAATCCTTGGTTTCAGTTTTTGTACCTGATGTTTGTGCTCACTACCAAATGAAGAAAAAACTAGAGTATCTTCCACAAAATTAATGCATGCCATTCCTATTGCATTCTTTGGGCACGCATATCTGGCTTTGTTCAGGTACAAAGTAATGGAGATATAGTGTGCTCAAAAAGATGTCCCTTGGTCACCTGAGACTGGCCTCTCTTCATCACTGAAAAGGACACCTCAGACCAAATTGCATGTATGCAAACCCTTCATTTTGTTCAAGGGGCTTTCTTAAATGTTATCTTAATATCTCTACCTTGATCGTTGAGCTATGCTGCACAGACTATTTTTGCCACATTGCCTCAGGTGAAATACAGTGAAGCTAGACACAGATCAAGAGAGACACTGGAAAGAGATTTAGCTTTATTGTATGTACAATTCTCTGGAGATTGTATGCCAGTCAGGGTTACTGAGCCAAACACAGGGTCAGCCATGAGACATAGGCAGGGAGAGTAGTTGAGGATAAGTACATCTGTTACGGCTTCTACAGGAAGGAACAAGCAATGTAGGTCAGCTGGGCTTAGGATTGGTTAGTTTAATATTGGCAGGCTTTGGAGCTTATGGTTGGCATTAGTTTTCTGATACCTGGTCCTAGTGTGAGTGGGATGTGTATATTGTGACTGACATGTGACAATGTAATAAGGGTGCCTGTTGAGGTGTAAATTTGATTGGTCACATTTCTCTTTGGGCCCTCAAAATTGAGACAAAACAGCATTTAAGAAAAAAAAAACCTATTACCCAGATATTACTTATTTATCCCCATTTTCTATGTACAGTCCTTAGTCACATGGGAGCAGATCATTTTTTTTTTCTATATCATGCACTTATTGCCTATAGGATTCTAGTGTTAGGACTCAGGTGTCTAACTCACTGATGGACGTACTTTGCACTGCAGTGCCTTCTACAGAAGGCTTCATAGATGCTCCCACCAACTGTGAGGTATGGAAGGCTTCCCCATCTGTAGCCTCATTTAGAGAAACAGTCTTCTTGCTTCTTTTGTATGTGGCTATGGTGGCAGTGGTCCAGAGGGCCAATTGGACCCAGAGGACCTTCTTCAGTTCTCAGTAAAGGGTAAGTCCCTTCAGAGAAAGCACAATGAAGAGCAAGAGCCTGCATCGTGTGTAGGATTCTGATTCCCAAACCTCAGAGGCAATTAGAGCAGCTGAATGGTGGGTTGCAGGATTAGATTCCCCTAGATCACTGCTTCTCAATTTGTGAGTTGCAACCCTCTTGGAGTTCAAAATACCCTTTCACTGGGGCCACCCAAAACCATGGGAAACATAGATATTTACATTATGATTCATAAGTAGAAATATCATGGTTATGAAATAGCAATGAAAATAACTTTAGGGTTGGGGATCACCACAACCTGAGGATCTGTGTGTCAAAGGGACACAACATTAGGAAGGTAGAGAACCACTGCTCCAGCTCAAGCATCAATGTGAAACTTCAAAACCATCACTTGCTTATGTATAATAGGGGTGAGTGGCAAAGGGTACATCACATTCAGGGGTACTTTAGGAGTGTCCAGAGCTCGAGGGGGCTCTCTGCATCCTACTTACAACCCAAGTAAGCCAGAGGTTGGTCTGTGGACTGCAAAGATGTGCTTTCTGAGAAACAACCAGCATTCCAGAGGGTCGGTGTGTTGTGATGTCCAGATTATGTAACTAGTAAGACCTATTTGCAAACACTGTAGGAGAGCTAAATAGAATTAATTTTTAGGGTTTTTTTTTTTTTGAGTTGAAACACTGAATTAAAAAACAATTTAAATGTCTCACTCGCTGAGAAAAAAATCGATGGTTTAAAATTAATTTCATATTTTAAACTTACTGTTAACTCAATAAAGCCTTTTGGGCTTTTTAAGCTAATTGTCTTTGAACTCATTTTAAATTTAAAAGTCTTTATAATTTTGATAATATTTTACACTATCTTTACTAAAGTAGTTCATATCATAAATGTGGAAGAATATAGAAATAATTATCAAGTCCCAAGTGTAAAAATGATGTATATATTTTTGAAACATTCCTATTATTTTTTTAGAATGTATGAATTATATTGTCCCGCTTTGGGTTAAGCAAATTGTAGGTGAATATGAATTTACATAAGAATATATGTATGTACATAATATGGTGAATATGAATGTACATAAGAGAAAATTTGCATATTCATGGAAAAGTTGAAAATCTGTGCATTAGAATGTTCCCTCTGCAGAAAGGGAAGCATGAGACGTTTTCTATAACTTTAAGATTTCTATTCAGATTCGATCATATCTGAACACACACACATATAATTCATAAAATAAGAGTGATTAGATCAATTGTCCCCATATGTGAACATGAGTTAGAATTCTTCTAGGCATTGTTGTCACATTTTAACAACATTTTCAGTACTACAGCAGTCATCCTTAAAAGTTCATACTATTCTGCTTCATAAGTGTATATTCACTCATTTTACTTTTTCAAATTTTAATTTCAATAGAGATATATGTTCATAGGGAAAAGTGGAAAGTGGAAGCCTTTTGTCTACTCCTATCTCTCATATATAGATGAATACATCTCAATAAATTTAATGAAAAAATTCTATAACTTTTACTATTTATATGTATTATTTATTATTATGTATTATATGTACTGTTTATATGTATTATGTGCTAATACAAAAGGCATAAGATGGTATATGATAAGAATTAAGTTTATATGGTTTCTTTTCCCATCCCACATCCCCTTTTAAGTTCAAGTGTTTTAGAAATAGCTGAGATATTATTTAGAAATCTAAAACATCACTGTTGTTTTGCTTGCTATTTGAGAAATGTATGTTGCCACTTCCTTATTTCAGCTTTTCAGTCATGTTTTGCCTTCTTCTCAGTTGGTTTCTGTATTAGTTACTTTCCCCATTGCTGTGACAGATACCAGACAAATTCATGAAAGATGGATTTACTTGGCTTACAGTTTGGGCTACTAGTCCATCACTGCAGGAAAGTCACAGTGGCAGGGTCTTGATGAAGCTGGCCATGTTGTCACTTCAGTCAGGATGTGGAAAGAATTGGATTCTGTGGCTCAGCTCAGTTTGTTCTTTTCATCCAGCCTAGGACCCCAACTTTTGGACCAGTGCTGTACACATTTAGGGTGTGTCTTCCCACCTCAACTTCCCTCATCTCAAAGCTGCCACACAGGCACTAGCCAGAAGCTCTTCTCTTTGGTGATCCCAGATCCTACAAACTTAACAACTAATAGTCACCATCACAGTTACTTTTCTGCTTTTGAAATCACATGAAAATGCATGTTTCTTGACTCATTTTGAGTTATGCCTCTTATCTTTTGCTCTGTGACTTTAGATCCAGGGTTAATGAGTGCTCAGTGATACCCATTGTGTATGTTTTTGCGTTTGACTTGCAATACTAGCAGAGTTAGGTCGTCCAGTGACTGTATACACCTCGTACACTAGTCACTGACTTTATGGCATAGACATTAAACTATGTGTCCTTTGATTTTTCTCAGGGAAACAAGGTCTGTTTACCCCAGATACTGCACTGATGACAGACAACAAAAATGTTTCCACCTATCCATCTGTATGAATTAATTATTTTTGAGGGGCTGCTAATAAAAGTATAGGTGTGGAGTTACAGGAGCATGGATCTCTCAATGCTAACTGGATTACAAAAATTCCCACTCAAGACTGGGTAAAGACTCTTGAAAGATGTACTACCAGAGCATTGTGTACAAACTATAGGCACTTGGTGTAAAGGTTGTTTTTATTTCCTCAGATGAAGGGATGAGATGAGAGCCACACCCAAGCTTTACTAAAACATGCTTAGGCTGATTCCAGAGCATTTCTATCTAACTATCCTCAGGCCTAGGCCTGGAAGCTTCTAGCTTCCATACAGTCTACAAGCCTGGATATTGATGGCTTCAGCTTCCAGCCTCCACCTGCTAACTTAAGCCTAGAATATTTTCAGCCTCTGAGACTTACTGCTGAATAAACTCACCCTTTCTAGTTCTTTCTGAACTCTGGTTGGCTGGGTCAACTCGACTGTTCTGCCTCAAAACTCCTCTCCAAGCTGACTGATTCAAAATGGCTTTTCTCCCAAATCTATTCAATGGAAAAGGGATAGCATCTTCAACAAATGGTGCTGGTCTAACTGGTTGTCTACATGTAAAAAAATGCAATTGGACCCATATTTGTCACCATGCACAAAACTCAAGTCCAAGTGGATCAAAGACTTCAACATAAAATCAGAGATACTAAATCAGTTAGAAGAAAAAGTGGGGAAGAGCCTGGAACACATGGGCACAGGTGACAACTTCCTGAACAGAATACTAACAGCCCAGGCCTTAAGGTCAACAATTAATAAATGGGACCTCATGAGGCTGAAAAGCTTCTGTAAGGCAGGAGACACTGTTAACAGAACAAAGCAACAGCCTACAGATTGGGAAAAAATCTTTACCAACCCTACATCTGACAAAGGTCTAATATCCAAAATATATAAAGAACTCAAGAAATTAAATACCACCAAACCAAATAACCCAATTGAGAAATGGGGCTCAGAACTAAACAGAGAATTATCAACAGAGGAATATCAAAAGGCTGAGAAACACTTAAAGAAATGCTCAATCTCCTTAGTCATCAGGGAAATGCAAATCAAAACAACTCTGAGATTCCATCTTATACCCATCAGAATGGCTAAGATCAAAAACTCAAGTGACACCACACGCTGGTGAGGATGTGGAGAGAGGAACACTCCTTCATTGCTGGTGGGAATGCAAACTAGTACAGCCACTTTGGAAATCTATCTGGCACTTTCTCAGAAAACAAGGAACAAGGCTTCCTCAAGACCCAGCTATTCCACTCCCTGGAATATACCCAGAAGAGGCTCCAGCACACAAGAACATTTGCTCAACCATGTTCATGGCAGCCTTATTCATAATAGCCAGATCATGGAAACAGCCTAAGTGTCCCTCAGTAGAAGAATGGATAAAGAAACTGTGGTACATTAACTCAGCTATTAAAAACAAGGAATTCCCAAAATTTGTGGACAAATGGATTGAACTAGAAATGATCATAATGAGTGAGTTCACCCAGAAGCAGAAAGACTCAAATGGTATATACTCACTTATATCTGGACACTAGCCCTAGGGGCATGTCCCATGAAAGTCTTCACTTACCAGGAAAGTGGGACAGAGGGGAGGACATCCTATTGTGACTGTAGGTGAGAGAAGCATGGGAGAATGGGGAAATAGAAGGACCCAGAGGGTCCTAGAAACCTATAAGAAGAACATTATGATGGGCATATCTGGGCCCAGGGGTCCTGTTCAAACTATAACACCAGCCAAGGAAAATACATGCAGTAAACCTTGAACCCCTACCCAGATATAGCCAATGGGCAGGACATTCTTCACAGTTGAGTGGAGACTGGGGTCTGACCTTTACATGAACTCTGGTGCCCTATATTTGACCATGTCCTCTGGATGGGGAGGCCTGGTGGCACTCAGAAGAAGGATAGTAAGCTACCAAGAAGAGATTTGATACCCTATGTGCATCTACAGGGGGAGGAGGTCCCCCTCAGTCACAGACATAGGGGAGTGGAATAAGGGGAAAATGGGAGGGAGGGAGGAATGGGAGGATACAAGGGATGGGATAACAATTGAAATGTAATATGAATAAATTAATAAAATATATTTTAGAAAACAAAAAACAAAACGGCTTTTCTCTCTGAATCGTTTTGCTTGAAAACTATCTAACTCCACTGAACTGCACCCACTCAACTGCGCTTAACTGAGCTACACCAAAGTGTACTGTACCCCCAAACTTCACTCTACTGACTCCATGAAGTCCTTGCTCTCTCTGAACTTCTCTTAGGTAGCTTTTCTTTCCTATTTGTTCTCATGAGAGTTGGTTGTATTCCCCCCCCCCCTCTCTCTCTCTCTCTCTCTCTCT
Organism: Acomys minous; assembly: GCF_964271855.1. NCBI lineage: Eukaryota > Metazoa > Chordata > Mammalia > Rodentia > Muridae > Acomys > Acomys minous. Next base: position 99,190,318 of record NC_140489.1, on the reverse strand, counting down.
CTCTCTTTCTCCTCTCTTGGGTTTTCATGACGGAGTTTCTCTGTGTAGCCTTAGCTGTCCTGGACTCAGTTTGTAGATCAGGCTGGCTTCAAACTCATAGCAATCTGCCTCCCTTTGCCTCCCAGTGTTGGGGTTAAAGGCACGTGCCACCATGTCCAGCTATAAAGGTTTATGTGCTTATTATGTATATAGTGTTCTGCCTGCAGGTGTGCTTGCACAACATAAAAGGACACAAGATCTCATAGATGGTGGTGAGCCACTGTGTGGCTTCTGGGAATTGAACTCAGAAGGCCTTTGGAAGAGCAGCCAGTGCTCTTAACTTCTGAGCCATCTCACCTGCTGGGCTGTGGTGGAGTATTCTATCTCTGATGCATTCTGTCAAATCTTTCTCTGATTTGTTACTTTGTTTATCTCTCGATAGGCATCAACGTTTGGGATTAAAGGTGTCTACTAAAGACATGTCTATATGCCAGCTAGAGGGATGAAAGGTGTATACTAACTACCTGTCTGTATTCTACCTGGATCACACAGATCTATGTCTTTAGATGTGATCTTTTGGCAGAGTAGACACAGAGCTGGATTAAAATTTCTCTATAACTTTGACTCATTGAAAAAAATTTCCTTTTCTTGGCATTTATTTACTGCCTCTATAACCTGGGGGAGGCACCTTGTGAATCCTATACATTTCAGCTTCCATAGACTTCTAAGTTTTGCTTACTTCCTGTGTCCCTGTCTTAGTCAGTGTTCTATTGCTGTGAAGAGAGCCATGACTATAGCAACTCTCAGAGAGGAAGGCCTTTAACTTGGGCTGGCTTACTGTTTCAGAGGTTTAGTCCATTGTCATCATGGCGGGGAGCATGGTGCAGGGAGGCAGACATAGTGCTGGAAATGTAGCTGAGAGTTCTAAATCCGGATCCACAGGCAGCAGGAAGAGAGAGACGTGGCCTGACTTGTGCTTTTGAAACCCCAAAGCCTACCGCCAGTGACACACTTCTTTCAATAAGGCCACGTCCACTTCAACAAGGCCATGCCTAATTCCTCTCAAGTAGTTTCACTCTCTAATCACCAAGCATTCAAATATATGGGGGTGGGAGTGGGAAAATGTTCCTAATCAAACCACCATAATCTCCTAAGCTTCTATCTCCCTTCATGGGAGAATGACTCAATTGGAGGAAATTGCTATCAACACAATGTAAATCCCACAGAAAGGAAAGACAGGGAAGGGTTGGGGGAAATGCACAGCAAAGGCCTTTTACATATATTCATCCACTGTTTTTATGCATTTAAGACCTGAGAATGACTTCTTTTGGTGTGTGGGCATAAGGCCTGTGATGCCATTAAGGCTATTACTAAACAAAGTACTTATCCTCTTGTTTGGACAAGTTCATGAGAATAAAGGAAGTTCAGCTCGGAAGAGCTGACACTAGAGGCTTTTATATATTCTTCAAATTAAGTACAGTCTCCAGATGGGGAAAGGTTAGCAAGTCAAGAGCTGGGCTTTCTGGAAGTAACTCTTCAGAAGCATTATCTCAATGCCCCTGCCTGTCAGCTTGGAGGTCACACAAAACAGTAGACTTTTTCAGACAGAACTGAGTTTCCAGCAAGTTCCAGGCAGAGTGGCAAGAAGGCTTTGAGGGTGATCCAGAAAGTGCTATGTTGGCCACCCATTGCTTTGTAGAGTTAATCCTCAGATACCAAACTTTTCAAACAACTTCATGTGTGTATCGTTAATGGTCTTCACATCACGCAAGCCCAAACCATCTGTTCTCAATCCTGTAAAACAATTCAAGGTCACTGATGCTGAGGCGCTGAACCATCAAGTACTTCCTCCACCTGTTCTCACTATATTCCACTTTCTTCACCATCGTTAGGTACCCACTGATGGAACCGCATCTGCTCTTCTGAAAAAAGTCCCAGGATTTTTATGATTTTATCTCTTATCAGTTGCTGCTGTTTTACTATCTCATTTTCCTGCCTCTTTCATTTTAAGTGACTCATCTTTTTCAAGCCTTTCCAAAACATTCCACTCAGTGTACATAAAAACGGCTCCCTTTTCATGTTCATCTTTCATTGGTTTATGTGACACTTAATTTAATTACATAATTGCAACAGCATATCCAACTGGCATAAAGAGGTTTGGGTACAACCACACCTGACATAGCTGAACATCCAGCTCAACTGGTGGAAGCTACAGTGTTAGTATATATTAGAAATTAGCCAACTGGCAGACAGATTTCAGCATGCTGTGTCCTGAGTCAATATGATTTACCAAAGACATAGAGAACATTCATTTTAAAAAGTGGTTTGCTAAGGGGAGAAAAGTATAGGGAGTTATGCTTCAGTGAATGCCACAAAGAGTTGCCTTATGGTCCCTATGGCTTCTCCCATATCTCTGGGACCTGTGTCTTCTTAACTATGAGGTTAGGAGTTCTGTAGACCTGTTATGCATATGGAAGGGTATGTAAGTGGTTAAGGCTACAGCTACTTTGAAACCATTTTTTTTTCAGATTCAGAATTCATATATGGACCACTAAATTGTGGTTTGAGAATATTCATAGTTACAGCTCCTTTGTCCACTTGATGACATCTAGGATCACCCAGAAGATGGGCTTCTAGATATTCCTATGGCCAGTTATCCTCTTTAATTGGAATGGAAAACCTATCCATTATGGGTAGTAGCCTGGACTATATAAAACGGCAAAAGAGAGATGAGAACAAACATTTATCTGTTTCATTTTCTTGACTTCAAATGCAATGTGATCAGCTATTCCAAACCTCCACCATCTTGGCTTTCCTGCATAGATGGCTATAACATGAAACTTTGAGACAAATAAACCCTCCTTTCCCAAATTGTTTTGTCAGGACATTTTATCACAGCAACATAAAAGTATGTAAAGCAGTACTCTAGAAGAAAGATGATTGGCTCATCTTAAAATTTCTGTATCCTAATCCCTGAAACCTGTGAAAATATAGGGGAACACAACAAAGGGGAATTAAGATGGCAGATGAGATTAATGTTTCAGAGTAATTGTCATTAAAATGTAAGATTATCTTGGTGAATTTAGTATAAACTGAAAGGCTCCTCCAAGCAGAGAAGGAGGAGAAGCAGAAGGAAATGACTCAAGGATTAGTGACGTAGACAGAGCTTGAGATCGCTCTATATGGCAAGGACCCAACCACTCACAGATAACTATGATGATGGAGGAAGGCCACCATTCTTTATAAGCTTGCAAAGGAAAGAAAGAAAATAGATTGTACTCAATGCCCCCAGAAAGGAGAAGCCTTTGATTTTAGCTATAAAATAAACCTGTGTTTCTTAGAACCCTAAAATTGTATTTACTTTTATTGTTGCAGTAGGAAACTAGCATTGCCTTTTTCTCTGCCCCAAAATCTTCTCTCCTAAGAAAGAAAATTACATTTAAAGGATCTATTTAACTTAATCTCCAACTGTTGCAACTCCAACACCCATAGTATTTAAATACCATTCCAGAGCTGCTTCAAGTGGTATAACGGAATAAACCTTTGCACAACTGCAGGTTTAAAATACTGTTAACTATGCAGGGGAGTTTTAAGGCAGTGATTCTAAACTGGATGGATAAAGAGCTTGGCAAACCAAAGACCCATGGGAGCAAATATTTAGACCCCACTTTGGAGACTGGGGTTCTATGAAAGCCTCCTCATTTCTCCTCGTCATGACTTGCATGGTTAGTTCAGCACACAGAATGACCTTGTGGGTAGAAATTGCTACCATTTCCCTTGATGTCTGCCTCATCCTATTGGACAATGAATGACGCAATGAGAAGTTCTGAAATCACTTCCATGATTCAATTTCAAGGATCCATGCAGTCCACATGTGGGAGTAGAGGATAGAACATAATTTCCAAAAATAGGCTTAAGACCTGCTGTTGCAGAAAGGTAGAGCTCTGGTGGAGCCAGTACTTTTGATCATCTTAAAAGACAGTGTAGACAATGTAGAGATGAGGTACACATTCAGAGAAATATCTTAGGGGGTGATGATGACTGAGTCCCAAACAAGTACTCAGCCTGTCAAATCTGGTTTGCAGCAGAAAGGCTTTGCTCTAGGTGAAGGTGTCAAGGTGGCATAGTAGAAAATGAACCAGATAATGAGGAATGAAAAATGGTCAGGGTTGTGGTATGGTGATAAGAAAATATACTAGTTCTAAGGGTCCTACGCCAATCAAGAATAATGACAGCAGAGATTCTACCATGGAATCCATTCTGATTCAGAAACCTATGTAAAAAGATTCTCAAATTGTACCAGCAATCTATATATAATAGATTTAAGATTAGTAGACTATTTTTTTGAGATATTAAGGATTTCAGATGAGAGAGAAATCTACCTGGGAGGGGGGTTGGCTTGGGACAAGAGTCCAACCTGAAGTTTAATTTCCTTTCATGAAGAAGAAATGGCCACACTGTAGATCCTCAATAAGAATAAATTAAAAGGTCCACTCTGTAAACTTTCATGTAATTAAAAATCAATCATGATTAATATTTTCCAAACTATTAAAGCTTACTCAAATTTACATCGATTCGTTAAAATTAACAAAACTTTGGAATAATCTTTCTTGTGTGATATTTCTTGGGGAAAGAAGGAGTTGATTCCTTTGACCCTTATAATTACTTTATATCTGTTCTCTTTGCCTTGTCCAAATTTCATGTCTCCATTTTCTTATCTTCCGTACATTCATCTATCCATATCACAATGGCATATATACCCCATTGTTTTATTCAAATAATTTTAGACAAGGTCACCAATGATCTTCTAGTGTCAGCTTTTAAAATAATATTAACAGTAATAGCATTAATGATGACACTGGCTAATGTTTCTTGAGGCTTAATTATGTCAGGCATGGTTCTTAGTGAATTACATGTATTAATTAATTTATGTATATGAAGAAGGGGCTATTATCACCATATTAGCAGTAAGGAAACTGTAGCTCCGAAAACCTGTCCCTTACTCTAGTGTCAAAAGTGGTAGAGCAAGGATGGACACCCACACAATCCACTGCTGATCTCCATTTTAGCTGGCCAGTATGCTTCACTATTTTCGCTTGATGTTGTCCTCTGCTAGATGTGGACTTTTGTTTTCCATAGACAATCTCTGGTTTGAAAAAAGTCATTGAAAAGACTTGTATGTGCCTATGGTAAAGCAATGTAACGACATACATGACAATTAGATCGTAGGATGCCATAGCTCTTGATATGAAGGGATCTAAGGATTGATGGATTTTTCTGAAAGGCCAAATGCTACGAGTGATAAATGTAAAGGGGCGCTTTAAAAGCTGTAATATCGGGAGGCATATATATGACATATGGATGAGGGTCAATTCATGTTTTTTTAACCATCCCATAAGTTATTTCTCTGAGTGTATATCACATCTCTTTGTTGTTGTTTTAAGATGATTATATGCTGCGTCTTCTTAGTCTTCTATCTAGAAAGGAAGTCAAAGAGAGTGTAACACAGGGAGAGATGCATCTGACATAGGTGAGGGTAGAGGGCCAGCTCCTTCTGATCTGAAGCCAAGAAAAACTCAGCAAGCTAGTTGGTCCCTGATGAACCACGATAGACCAAGTCTTTTTTGTTTCACATTGTTACTGACATATATTAAATGTTGGAAATAGTGGATTTTATTGTGACATTTTCGTGAGTGCATATAGTGAGTGCATGTGCAGAAGATACTGTTTCACAGCAGGAATCCCAGCTCCCTGGTTCTAACGATCTTTTGGGCCTCACTTCTATGATGTTCTATGACAATGACCAGCTTTTTAAGATATCTTCAATGGTGAAATAAGGTCACTTTTATGTGTGGGTAACCAACAGATAATCTCATTGAACTTAAGAACCACTTAATGGAGGGGAATTCATTTCTAGTTTTGTAAACCTAGCCAAACTACCTGAGGCTAGAGAGGTCACAGGCCTCCGGGGAAGAAGCTACTACTGCCATTTCCCTAAATCAATATAATTTTGGTGTTCTAAATATCCATCCTAATCCAAGGGTAGTTCTCACCCCTCACCAGAGAAACTTCTTTTTGCAGCAAATGGATGATACTTCAAAAGTCCATAGCTGGTTAAAATGTAGAGAGTAAGATGATACATTTACGGTATAACCAATATAACTAATATTTGAGTTCTTCATATATTAATATCCTATTGGGTGTAGAGATGACAGGGATTTTCTCCCATTCTCCATGCTTCTCTCTCTAGCATTTATTTCTCTTAACGTACAGAAATGTTTAAACTTCATCCAATCCCATCTATCAAATCCCACTCATCAAACCTTGATTCTGATTTTTTTGGCCACCGAATCTTATTCAGAGAATCCTTGCCTCGTCTGTGTCTTGAAGGGCTTTACCCGCCTTTCCTGCTGTTCCCACCAGTGGCTTCAGCGTTGCAGGTCTTATTTTTGTTGTTGCACATATATTTGTGTGGAGTTGTATACACATTTGTTCCATATGTAATGATGTGTGTATGTTTGTGCATGCGTGCGTGGTATGCACCACTTTCTATTTATTTATTGAGGCAAGGTTTTTCACTTGAACACAACAGCTTGCCGATTTGACAGGACCAAACCACCTAGCTACCTTGTTCCGAGGCTTCTGTGTGTCTGTGTGGCATGACTACAGGTGAGGTGGTGACGCTCCTGCCCAGGATTTACACAGGTACTGGAGGTGTGAACTGTTTCTCATGCTTGTGTGACAAACACTTCACCCACTGAGCTACTCTTGTTCCAAAGTTTCAGAACGTGGGTCCACTTTAAGATATTTATAATATAGAGTGACAGGTAAATATCTAGTTTCATGATTCTACATGTAAGTCTTCAGGTCTTCCAGCACTATTTCTTAGTAACTGTGTTCTAAGTCCTAATATATGTATTTTTATATTCAAGTTCTATGGGTTTTCTGTGTGACTTTATTTCTGAGTTATTTACTCTTTTCCATGCCATCCTACTTTTTTCACAGTAGCCTTATTGTCTGATTTGAACTCGGGTATTGCAATACTTTCTGTAGTCCTTGCTAATGATTAGCTGTTATCAGTCATTTGTATTCTTTTGAACCTTAGTATTGAAATGTCTTGTTCTGTGAAGAATGTTACTGGGTTTTAATCAGCATTGTATTCGGTGTTTTGCCTTTAGCATTATGGCCATTTAACAATATTAGTGTTGCCCATCCATGATCACAGTGGATATAACCATCTTCTCGCATCTTAAAGTCTCACTGGAAAGTTATTTTACATCACCCATTAGGTTTCCTGTTTAGTATTTGATTCTTTGTGTAAGAATTGAAAATGAAATTGTTTTATAGGTCCCCTTTTTTTCAGCTGATTATCATTTTATTAAAGAGCCACTGGATTTTAAAGCTAAGTTTCTATCTTGCTAGTGTGCTGAATTTAGTTGTCAAGTTTTAATTCTTTGTGTGGAATCTAAAGGGCCTATTAAGTATAGAATTATATTGGCAAATAAGTATACTTTAACTTCTTCATTTCCCACTTGTGTTTCTTTTAATTCTGTTTCTGGCCCCATCATTTCAGCTAAAATTTTAAGTACTATATTGAATAAGGGTGGTGAATTGCTTTCTTCTCTCTTCATGGCTTTCTCCTCTAATCTGACATTGACAATTGGTTTCTCCTCTCCAACTAATTATTACTGTATTGAACTATGATCCTTCTGTCCCTAATTTTCCCAGGGACTTTATTATGAAATGAGGTTGAATTTTATCAAATGGTTTTATATAACTCTTGAGATAATTTGGGATTTTCCTTCTTGGTTTTATTTTTGTGCTGAATTACAGCTACCATTATGTTGAACTGTCCGTGTATCTCTGTAATTAAATAAACTTGATTATAATCTGTGTGTCAGTATGTGTAATACATGTGCGAGCATGTGGGTGCATGTGAGTGTGCTAGTTCTGTCATTTGTGGTGTCCAGAGATTGGTGTTAAGTGTCTTCTTCTGTCATTTTCCACTATATTTTTTTGAGATAGGGTATTTCCCTGACCCTCCAATTCACTGATTGACTAGACTGGCTGGCCAGCAGTATCTAGAAATCTGCCTGTCTCAGTCAACACCTAAATAGTGACAGGGCTGCAAATGTATTTCACCTGGTCAGGTTTACATATACCTGCTGAAGATGCAAACTCCCATTTTTATGCTTATGTAATAAGTATTTTCTAAACTGAACCATTTTCATAGCACACTGTACGGTTTTCCCATGTGTTGGGTTTTTATTTCTGTAGTAAAATCCATGTACACAAACTATACATATTTAATGCAGTGTTTCACCCTTTTACAAATGGGAAAATTTAAGTTTAACATTTCTAGACTAATACGGCTGTTAATTTATGGATGTTGCCAACTTAATAAAGTATAGTTGCTGAGGATACTTTTTTCAGAGATGGGGACACAGCTGAAGTTTACAAAATGTACTTTAAAGATGCATTTTCTTCTTTGACAAGTTCGTGCATGTATACAATACCATAATGGCATCCTTTTTATCCCCCTCTCCTCCTACCAACTCTCTACCCCACGCCACCCTGATGTGTTTCTGTTTTTGCTTTCTGACTTACAGGGTTTAACCAGGACCATCTCTGGGGGGAAAATGAGCATAGATCTATCCCTTAGAATGTGAATGGATCCATCAGTGGCCACATCACTAAACAGAGTGGCTTGCTTTCTCTCAGTAGCCCTTCACTGCTGTTAGCTTCACTGGGTGTGGCTGGGTCCCATGAGCCCTTTGCTCATCTATTGCATGTTTCTGGGGTCAGTCATGTGCAAGACCACAAGAAACCCTGCCTGCTGTCAGTTTGTGGGTGTCTTTAGTTTTCTATGGCTGTGAGGAGCCATCACGACCATAGCAACTCTTATAAAAGAAAACATTTAATTCGGGCTGGCTTACAGTTTTGAGGTGTATTCTATTATCATTATGGTGGGAGGCGAGGTGGAATGCAGGCAGACACGGTGCTGGAGAAGGAGCCAAGAGTTCTATATCTGAATCAGGCAGCAGGAAGAGAGAGACACTGGGCCTGGCTTGAGCTTCTGAGACCTCAAAGCATACCCCAGTCACACACTTCCTCCAACAAGGACACGCCTACTCCAATAAGGCCACACCTCCTAGTAGTGCTACTCTCTGCTGACTAAGAGTTCAAATATATGAGTCTATAGGTGTTATTCCTATTCAGTCCACCACAGGGAGTAATGCCATCATGCCATGCTCATAAGACAGCATTCAAGGCCCTCTTCATCATTGCCCAGATCTTATATTCTTTTCTGCCCTGTTTTTCACCATGTTCCCTGAGCCCTGAGGTGGGTAAGGCAGGTGTCCCACTTAAGGCTGAGTATTGAACAGTACATTTTAATGACAATATTTATGTCTATGTTTTTCATATAAATTTCTCAATGGTTTTCTTTTCTAGTTGTGTCATACAGTTTGGTATTAGGGCAATATTGGCTCCATAGAATGAGTTGGAAAGTATTTCATAGCTTTTGGAGTAGTTTGCTGAACACTAGTTTTGTTTTGTTTTGTTTTGTTTTTTAAGAATATTGCTTCTAAAATTCAGCAATAAATCTATCTGGTATTGGCTTTATTTTTGTTGGGAGAACTTTGTTTGGTATTGGTTTGTTTCATTTTGATTTGTTTTGAGAAAGAGTTTCATGTTGGCCTTAGGGTATATGTGTAACAGAGTGACCTTCAACATCTCTTGCCTTTAATACCTAAATGTCGGGATTACTGGCATGTGTCACAATACCTGACTTGGAGAAAATCTTATTATTACATAAATATCATTTGTTATTGGTTTGTTTAGGAAATATTGAAACCTCATGAATTAATTTTTGATAGGGCAGCTATATTTAGGAACTTATTTATTTTCTATCATCTATCTATCTATCTATCTATCTATCTATCTATCTATCTCTTTTTATTCACTTTACAGCCTAATTGAAGCACACTCCCTCCTATTCTCCCAGTCACACTCTTATACCACCCCCCCCCCTTTCTCCATCCCCCTTACCTCAGAGAAGGGAAGGCTTGCCCCCATGAGAACACACCTACCTTAGTACATCAAATCACAACAAAACTAGGCACATCTCTCCCACTGAGGCCAGACAAGGCAACCAAGCTGTGTGAAAGGAATCCAAAGGCAGGAATCTATTCATTTATCCTATTTCTTTCAATGTATGGGAGTCAATATAGATTTCCAAAAGAATATCTTGATTATTGCAAAGATTTCAGTACTGATAACAGAGTAAGGAGAAACAGGATATCCAGATGAGACCTAATATGTGGTGGCTATATGATGGGGGAGGAGGGCCCATTCTGTCAGAAGTGTAGGGAAGGGGAATAGGGCAGAAGACGGAAGGAGACTGGGCATGGAAAGATACAAGTGAGGGGATAACATTTAGGATGTAATATAAATAAATTTTAATAAATTATAATCTTAAAATATTTCCTGTTTTACTTTTTTGGATGTTAATTTTTTTATTATTTAATTAATTTATTCAGATTACAACTCAATTGTTATCCCATCACTTGTATCCTCCCCTCCCTCCCTCCCTCCCGCTTTCACCTATCCTGAGGGGATGACCTCCTCCCCCACTATATGGTCATAAGTTATTAAGTTTCATCTTGGTAGCCTGCTTATTCTTTCTTTGAGTGTTATCAGGCCTTTTTTACTCTTAATAATTTGAATTTCATCTCTGGTTTAAGGTGGCTGAGCATTTATCAATGTTTAATCTTTCTAAAGAGCCAAATATACTTTTTAACAAAATTTATTTATTCAATTTGCATCCCAATTGTAGCCCCTCCCTCCCCTCCTTCTGGTCCTACCTTTCCTCCCTCTTCCCCCTCCCTCCTCTCCTATTCCTCAGAAAAGGGGATTCCCCACCCCCATCCCAGCTTATCAAGTTTTATCAAGACTGAGCACATCCTCTTCCTTTGTGGCCTGGCAAGGCAGCCCTGCTAAGGTGGGAGTGACCAAAAGGCAGGCAACTGAGTCCATGTCAGAGACAGCTCCCCCACCCCGACTCCCCTTACTAGGGGACCCACATGAAACCTGAGATGCCAATAAGCTACATCTCTGTAGGTAGGTGTCCTTGTTCCAATCTATGCATGGTCCTTGGTTGCTGCTTCAGTCTCCACAAGTCCCTCTAGGCCTTGGTTAGTTGGTTCTGTTGGTCATCTTGTGAAGCCAACTTTTTCTTAATTGGTCACTTCTTATATTGTTTTTTCAGATCTACTCATTAATTTCAGATCTGACTTTTAAAAATTCTGTTCTTATTGTTGGTTTTGAGTTTGACTTTTTTTTACTTAAGACCTTGAGTTGCATCATTAGGTTATTTATTTGGGAATCTCTCTCTCTCTCTTTCTCTCTCTGTTATTTACGTGTAGGCATTTATAAATGGAAACTTTCTTCTGATCAAGGTGTACGTGAACTAAAGCTTTGAAAGCCACTCTGCGGTGCTTTGTAGGTTTTATCCTGTGTGGTTTTGTGATGCCCAAGGTTTTACCTTCTTCTTGATGTCTGTGATGATGACAAATTCCTGACACAATTTAATTTCTCAATATCATCACAATGTGGTCTAAAGTGACAAATTACCTGTTTAAATAATGCAAATAGTATGCTCCTTAGCTTCCTCTTAGTCTCCCTAGTTACACAGTGAAGCTGGGCAAAACAGTAGAAGCTGCTACAGTCTGCATATAATTTTGTCCACTTCCTACTGAGATATGAGAATGAAAGAGGAAAGAAAAATGACATTTTCAAATGTGATTTTGAGTGAAAAATCTCAAAAATGAAGCAAAGCTTTAATAAAATAGAATATATGTGTATGTTAGATGGTCTACTCTGGAATACATTATTTTTCAGATATACATGAAGTGATTTTGTGACTCATAAATTTGATGAGTCAAGACGTAATCACTTAAAAAGACATGTTGAATAATTTGTTAGTTATTTTGTGGAAATCACTCAGTAATCATATAGGGGAAGTGAAAGTTGATGACATAAATAATCTTGTCACTTCTAATTAATGAAGAAAAAACTGAGAAATTAGGTCTGTATCTATAGTCAGCCTCATGTACCATTTGATGTGACTGTTACTATGTACAAATCTGTAAGTGCACATGTATGAATATCTGTAAATAAGTGAGTGAGCAAAAACAGTTATGTTTATAGGATTTTATTTTGTTAAAAAAATACAAATAATCTGACTGAGGCAATTGACTCTCAACTTCATAGAACATTTTTATTGTATAATTTCAAATTAAAGACCTTTGATTTTCTGAAACTCTTAGGAGTATTTAAAAAGTTTCCGAATTAGTCACAAAATAGGACAGTATCTCTTTTAGATACTTACCATCTCTCAAGTACAGTGTCTTGGGTATTTTGATCCTGGAAATCTGACACTGGAAGTGATACCAAAATGAGTGAATAAATACATAAAAACTGGGATCAAATGGGCTGTGCTCACTCTGAAGAGGGCACCAACTATGCAATAACTCAGGAACTCAGTATGTGTATTACTTATAGCAGAAGGAGGTGAGTAAGCCAGTCTCTGTGGGAGGTCTCTGTAAGGGAGCAACCTAGGTTGCAGTTATCTGGGAGAAGAGGGCAAGGGTTGCCAGTGTTTGCACATATTGTCGTTACGTACACATAAACCAAAAGAAAGTTTTGCCAATTCCCATGGATCCGAGGCCATTTTGTCTTTGACATGGCCATGCCAGTGTCAGTGATGCACATTCACACAGAACTTCATTGTTCATTACATGTTCACTCAGTCCTTCCTCCACTCTCTACACCCTGGATTGTCCAGTCTTCTCTTAAAGATCATACTTGCTTTGGGAATATGATTATGAGGCTTTCCTATCCACTGAAGCCACCAAACCTCCGTTCTATTAGTGGTGACCCTAATTATTTACTATTTTCTTTTTTTTTTTTCCATTTTGAAGACAGAACACTGTCTTTACCTCTATTTTCAGCTGGGAACAGAGCCTGCATCTTCCCAGATAGAGTCTCCCTAGATGTGACTCTATTTTGTCCAATAAAGTTATCATGGAAATGATGCATTCATACTTCCACGTGTATATCATACCATGAATCTCTATGTCTTGGCCTCTTTGCTTCTTTCCTCAAGCTAGGAAATCCTATTGACACTGATCATTCAGACTTAGAGATGGAGGCTTCATGCTTGTGGTATCAGAGCTGCCCAAACTGAACAGGGAAATAAAAAATACCGTCTCAGTTAGGTACCTAGGCTATGGACCTCTTTGATACACCAAATTAAACTCTGACCTAAGACACAGTCTAAAACATCTGCAGGAATCATTTGCATCCTATTATTCCCTCACACTTCATACCATCTCATGTTGATACTATGTCAGACTGTCAAGATCTTCCTGAAAATCTGATGGGGTCCAGGGAAAGCACAGCTCAAGGCACTGATGGTTTTCTAAGCAGTTACCATTCAGTGAATTAAACGTCAGAGGCTTACTGTCTCCCCGTGGAAATCTACTAAGAACAAAAGACTCCTTTTGTGTTTTGGATCTTAAGGTATTTTCCGTTTAAGGCGTCATCATGACTGTTTATGCTTGATAGCTATAATTCTCTTCCTAAAAGCTTCATATGAAGAGAATAGATTTGTGTGTGTGTGTGTGTGTGTGTGTGTGTGTGTGTGTGTGTATTTGACAACTCTCTGTATTTATCTCATTTACTCTGTTGTTATTCTAGTCTATTATCTATGATATTGTGTGTGTGTGTATGTGTGTGTGTGTGCGCGCGCGCACGAGTGCGTATGCGTGTGCGCTCATATGTATGTGGGGTAGTGGTGAGAATGGGAGGTAGACGGTTTACCTGTCTAGTATTTCTTTCAAAAATTTGTTGGGAATGACAATCCTGTGTTTTATGACCTTCTACTTATCAAGTTCATAGACTAATTTTGTAGCACACTTGTCAATCAGGGTAAGATTCATGTTGATAACACGATAAGGCTCATATTGATATTAAGTCATGATAAGATTCATTTTGAGCAGGAACCTCTTAAAAAGAATGTTACACCTTCTCAATGCCTTGTGTAGGACAAACTATGTTCATTTGTCACTTTGAATACTGGGTTACATAGAATCTACTGGACTGAACCCTTGAAAAGTCATTACTTCTCTTTAATTGATAGGGCATGTGCAGGTACTTTGAGATCACTTGAATTTACCATTACTCATTGCAGTTTCACCAAATGCGTTCACATCTATCATCCACTGATGACTTTATGTACTGGGGTGTTTAAAGGTATTCATTTGGTGAAGGTGTTTTATCTACACGTGTACACACACACACACACACACACACACACACACACACACACACACACACAAACTTAGAAGAAAGACTACTTACATTCCCAAACGGTCAACACTACTTAAAAGTTTGATTTCCTCTTTTAAAAATTAGATAGCAAGAAGGAGTTGTGGCTGGATCTTGGGTGGAATGCCTTTTGGCATTCCTTCTAGTACTCTCCTTCTAAGGTGACAGCATTTGAACATAGAGGTATGCCTGGCATCCAAAAGTCAGTTCGTTTTGCTGTGAGACTCTCACTTCCACTGTAGAATCTTTAGCATCTCTGGTAGCTCTTATCTAAAGAGCCCCAGAAGTTATCTTAAATGTAGAGTGTTTGCAACACAGTCATTCATTCCCCAGCACTATTACCCACAGACAACATTACCTCCTCTGAGTCAGGTTATGCTTGTGCTTGCTTTTGTTAACAGATTGCTACACCTGGAGAATAACTTATCCTCTCAGAGGCTTATTGCCTCTGTCTGCTAACCTAGATCTAGCCCTGGAAGCTTCTAGCCTCCATAGGCCTAGAATGTTTCAAGCCCCTGAGACTTACTGATGATTAAGATCATTCTTTCTACCTCATTTTGAACTCTGGCCGGCTGGTTCAACTCAGCTGTTCTGGCTCAAAACTCTTCTTCAAGCTGATTGGTTGAAATTGGCTTCCCTCAGTTTCTGACTGGATTGCTCTGCTTGGCCTCATACTAACTTAGGCAATCTGTTCTAATCTTTTGGCTCCTTCCCATTCTCGGCCTCATTCTGCCTTTACCTATACCTTTTCAACCTTTGATCTGTCTTCACCTGTGCCTGTTTGTTCACTTCACCTTGTTTCGGTAAAACTCTCCCAGTAAAACTGCCTCTGAATTCCATGACTGAACTGCCACAAACTCAGCTCCACTACACTGCCTCTCAACTCACTGTCTCAGCCAACTGCATGAACAGCACTGACTAGAAGTCACAGATCTGCATGCCTCTGTCGCCTGAGTTCTGGGATAAAAGGTGTTTACCACCATGCCTGGACCTAAGCTTTTCTTTACCTGAAATTTTTTCTATACCAGGCTATCCTTGAACTCAGAGATCTGCTTGACTTTGTTTCCTGGGATTAAAGGTGTGTCTATATTCTAGCTGGATCACACAGACCTAAAAGGTCTTTGGATATGATATCTTGACAGAACAGCCATGTTCTGTTTTAAGATTCCTTGACACTGACCCTAAGCATCTTCTGCGATTCAATCCTGAAAGCTGTGCAGATTCCTCCCTGTTCACAGGGTGCTTCAATCTTCAAAATCTTAACTATGTTCTAAATATTCATCCTTACGCACTGATAAAAGCATGGTTCTCTCCACTTATCAAAGAATTGTCTCTTTAAAAAAAAGTTTAAAAACTTGTCTCTTTTAAACAGCCAGAGACAATGACAGAAAGCAGCAAGCAATCAAACTGCAGAGAATGGTGACCATGTAGGTCCATCCTGAACCCGTACATCTAGAGTACCACTCTGCATCTAAGATTCAAGAATGCCCTTTGAAGAATGGCCACAAAGGGTGTAAGATCCAGGGGATCAGGGAGTTTGCTGTGAGACTGTGTCTTCCAACATGATCTGAAGCTACTTTTATAAAGTCTCACCAACAAGACTGCCTAAAAATAAGCTGAACAAGAACAGTAGACATGAAAAAGTGTATAGAGAAAGACCGCAAGGCCTCAGCCCTACACAAAGAACTACAGGCAACTAAGGAATGCTGAGAGCAGGAGAAACAGCCTTTCCCTGGGAAAAGCACACCAGCTGGGTTATCTGAGGCCAAATGGTCAGCCCTGAAAACATACATAGAAGTAAGATTATATAGTCTGCCTAGGTTATATTTAGGAATATATATATATGTATATAAGTATACATATATGCATGTGACAGCAATTAATGAAAATAAAGACCATGAATTTGAAAGACAGAAAGGAGGAGTATATGGAAGGGTTTGGAGAAGTGGAAGGGAAAAGGAAAATGATATAATTACATTATAAACTCAAAAGTAAGACAATACTTTTTATAAATACCACTTAAGTTTGAAAATATGTAGACTCGTTTATATGCTGTTCAAAAAGATAAATCTATGTATTACTTCCTTGAAGTGTGTGGATATGTCCAGTTGCTATACAAGCAAATATGTGTTTGCTGACTATTTTCATCTCATTACAGATTGTCTGTAAGCACAAACCACACTGAGTGGCACAGTATGTAGTATTGATGGCTGCCATGTGGTTGTTTCCCTTTCTTCACAGATTTTTTTTTCTCTTAGGAAAAAAATGTGAAATTGTGAGTTAGATTCCTCACAATGCACAGATTTTATGTGTTTACTTATTATTGTTTCATTGGGAGCTGCTCATAGAAGGCCTAATAGCAGAAGCCAAGAGGCGTGGGGTCTCATTCACTAGATTCACCTGGGACCGCAAGGTCTGCAGGTTCATTTCACGTCATTCCAAGATTTCTTTGGGGAGGGGGAGGTGCAGTGGAGGTGCAGGGTCAGCTTGTTCTCTACAGGGTCCTAGTTAGCTTGTTAGTAACATCCTTTTCTAAGTTACTGTGCTGTCAGCACAGTAGAAAGAAGAATGATTCTGAGGAGGTTGAGGCGTGAGGCAGTCCACTGTGAACTGCTTTCTGTCTCCCATGGATCTCAATGACATTAGCTAAGCTTTGTGGACAAAAAAACCCAGCTATTATATTTTTATAAAATATTTTCTGACCAGTAGATGAAAAAAAAAAAAGGGACGCTGAAAATCGTAGTAAGTTTTTCCTAGGATTTTAAATCTAGAACAACAAAACCATTTCTAAGTTGGGGAGACAGTGGCTCTTTATGACCACTAGTTTCCAGTAATTAATAATAAATAATAATTTCTCTTGTTATTGTTAATTTCAATTATAAATATTGATTTTATATTTATATAAATTTTATAATTTTTTATAATAAAAATTTATAAATAACTATTCTCTAAAATTAAGTCATCAAGTTACAATGTGAGGCCTAAGGTTGCCCTCAATCCCTAACTAAGGTTGGTTCAAAATGAACACAAGAGTGTGATGTGCCCTAGCCCTGAGTTTCCAGCTTTATTGGGGCAGTGCTTCAGAGGGTGTGGACTTTGAGAAGGTCACATGATCTATAATTTTGTGTCTGATCTGACTTAAGGGCAGAACATTGCAATAGAGCAAGGGTTTCAGTTAATCCTTGGCATCTTGCCAACCATGGAGGCTGTTCCGCAAAAGGCTGGAGCTGGCAAATAAGGGCCTCCTGTTCTTGTTCAGATTTATTTGGGGAAAAAATCATTCTCACTTAAGAAAAAAGATCCCCAAAGTAAGCAATAACCACTCCTGCCCAAGTCAAACAAGAAATAAAAAAAGTCCATCCTGTAGTCATTTCTCCTGCCTTTCCTTCAGAATACCAGTGTTTATTTAATAGACCCTCAGCCCCAGGATGGAAACAAACAGATCAATCACCAGGGTGTTCCATTGTGCCCATCATCCTGAAGTCCGTCGATGGTATTTATCTGAGACTGAAAGTCATCACACGGGGCACAGGTGCAGCTGATGTGGCATGACATTGCTGCTATATAAATAGCTGTGAGTGACAGTGAAGAGGTAGAGGAAATTACGCCTGAGCGCTCCAGGCAGCTAGCCCACCTCCCAGCCTTCCTGCCACCCTCTGCCTCACCAGTCATCTCCTGGTCACGGCCACCATGTCTCATCATCGACCTCAATAGCACTTGGCACTCAGCTTCCTTCCTGCTCTGCCTGGGGCCAAGACTGAGATGAATATCTAATGGGCCCTAATGTCTAATATCTTCCTCTGCCGGGATGAAATCACTTCTTTTTGCTGATTCCTTGCATGGAGATGTGCTGATTTTTCTGACAGGATGCAAGTTCCCACAAGTAAAGGATCTGCTCCCGTTTGGAAACCCAGAGGTGAGGGTTGAGATTTGCCAACTAAATGAAATCTTTACACAAACCAAACTTAAGGGCAGAGGAAGGCAGAGCAGGTACCCCTCGCTTGAGATGTTGGGGAGGATGATGTCTTCCAGCAATCTAGTACTTTCAGTAACAAAATGCAAGGTTGCACAACCTCCTGCTGGCCTACACCATGCAGGTGGTCTGACACTTGAGTTTCTCTCTGTACTACTGGGCAGT
Organism: Acomys minous; assembly: GCF_964271855.1. Lineage (NCBI taxonomy): Eukaryota > Metazoa > Chordata > Mammalia > Rodentia > Muridae > Acomys > Acomys minous. Next base: position 99,171,810 of record NC_140489.1, on the reverse strand, counting down.
GCTGTTGTGGAGGAGTACTAAGGAGTGATTACATGACACCTCTACTCTGGGTTTCAGAGTCAAAGCTACAATAGGTGCCTCCATGCATACACCTGAGTTTTGGGAAACCACCCAGATATTCTGAGGGCTGGAATAGGTTGAGTAGCTTTTCATCTGGAGATGTAAAGAAATGTTGATCTTGCCCACATAGAAATGGGCCAAACAGATCAAGAAAGCATTTTGTCTAAGTCCAGTTAGTTTATTGGAAGTACTTATAAGAACACAGGTGACACAAAAGTATCTGGGAAATCCCTCCCCTAGGCAACATAGAGCCACCTCTACTACTGAACAGTCTCACCTGCAGCTTGCATAGTTCATGAAAAGCTGCACCACTGGAGTCCCTTGTCAGGACATTGCCAAAGGGTCCTAGTCCAGGCACTTGTTTATATGTTGTAAAACACTAGGGAGGGCATAGACCTCAGAAAGATTTTGTTAAGCTTCTGACTTCTCTATGAGACTTGACTTATGATTCTTCCTTGTCTACCACATGACAGTGCTTATAGGTCTCATTTCATGAGGATCCCATGGGGATGAGCACTGCAGGTCTGGGTCAGGATGATGATAAAACAAACAGCCAAACACAGAAAAAATATATACAGATATACAAGTGTTGTGTGTGTATGTGTGTTTGCAAATCCAAGAGACTTATGTTTTGTTAAGGACATATATTGCTCAAGTTCTTTACATATGGTGTGCTTGAGATAAACATGGCTGGGTTGGTGACATCTTGTGCATAAATATTGCTGAAAAAGGACCCGGTGAGTTATTGGTATGGTAAGATAGGCTTTTCTGAACACGAGATTGCACTTGAGCTTAAGCCAGAGGACAATGACGATAACACTATTTTTGTTCTTTGCCCTGGTGTCTATGACCTTAACCGTGGAGGTCATACAATGTATATCATAGAGTTCTGCAATTATTACAACTGAGGCTTAAACATGATCAAGTCCAATGAACTGTATCAGTATCATTTTCTTTCATCTATGAAATGGGCTAATTTTGATCTCACTAGGGCTTAGGAGGTAACTGTAGTAACTAGGATTTGGAAAGAAGGAACCTCAGTTGAGAAATTGCATCTTTTGGGTTGGCCTGTGAACCTACTTGTGGCATATTTTAAATTGATAATTGATATAGGAAGCCCACAGTTGATGGTGCCATTCCTGAAATACTGGGCCTGAGCTGTATAAGAAAAGTAGTTGAGCAAGCCAGAGGAAGTCAGTAGCAACATTCCTCTATGGCAGTGCTTTTCAACCTTCCTAACGCTGTAATCCTTTAGTATAGTTCCTCATGTTATGCTGACCCCTAAACATAAAATCATTTTGTTGTTATTTCATAACTGTAATTTTGCTGCTGTATGAATGGTAATGTAAATTTCTGATATGCAAGCTCCCTGATATGCAATCCCTAAAGGGTCACCACCCACAGGTTGAGAACCATGGCTCTATGATGCTGCATCATGTCCTGATTCCAGATTCCTGTTTGAGTTTCTGCCTTGACTTCCTTTAGAGATGGACTGCAATATGGAACTGTAAGCCAAGGAAACTCCTACCTCTTGCCAAACTGTTGTGAATTACCATGTTTTTTCACAGCGATGTGAACCAAATTAAAGCAGTAACCCAGTTTTACAGCCTGTGTATGACATTGCACAGGGTGGGCTGTGTACAGAGCTGGTGTTGGGTGAGTGGAGTCATCTGTTCTGTGGAACACTTGAGAGACTGAGTGGAAACTTCACATTTGCTACTAAGATGGGTACAACCAGGCCTATCCCCAAATTATTATTGTGATTCCCTTTAGAAAGCCTTTAGTCTGACGAATTAAAGCTTGGATACTTGTTAGAGTAGCATGCATATTTAATTATTTATGTATTGGATTTATTTTTTTATGTTTCTAATACTTCATTAAGTCATTCAACAGATATTTATAGTGATGACAGTCACCAAAGTCACAATCCAGGGTTTGTATGAGACCCCCCAGTTTAATATTTGCAAGGCTTATTTATTCCATTCAGTAACTTTTGATTGATTCTTTCTTTAAATAATATTCTCATCCTATGGACCATGCATTCTCTCTCTAGGAGAAAAGAACACTAGTTCTTTACCCAGAATCTCTAGTGTGAAACAATGCTAATTTGTGCCTGCTTAGGGGACAACCTGACCTCATACATCCTCCAGAAGTGTGGGTGATAGTAGTTACTCTGGATATATTTTTTTTAAAGGGAAAATGACCTGTGGTGTCCAAACCCATTCTTTGTTGCCATCAAGGTCACAGCTATCTGCTCATGTAAGTAGTCAATGGAAAGGGCAGAGTTATGGCGTCTTTGAGTTCACTTTACCAGCACCGTCTGGGACTGTGCAATATTTTCAACCTTTATTTCTCTCTTGTTTCCCTGTTGTTTTTCTTTAGGCTTTAGCTCTTGTGCTCCCTCTTCCAGGCAACAGTCTGAGCTCAGCAGCTAAATTAGACACAGCCCTCTGAGCCTCTGTGTGCATCGCCACCCATTTGTCTATTTTATGGAGGCCCAAGGGCTTCACAGTTTCCTCTCTAGACTCTGACTAGCCTGGAAAGCAAGTATTAGGCATTGAGGCATTGTCCCTCCTGACCTTTCATGAGCAGTGAGCAAATTGTTATGGTTTCTGATGGCTCCATGATCCTTCACTAGACAGGCCAAGTACCAGATTGGTAGTGGAACCCGATTCTGAGGTTATCTTATTGAAACTTTCTGTGCAGGTAAACACTCAAGATGTGTAATAGTCGAAGCCCATTTTTCAGCTGCCCTTGTTCTATATACTTGCCTTTAATGGTCTCTTGGGGGTTCTTGCTCCCATCCCTGCAGATTTTTTTCCTATTGGAACTTTGCATGTGTCAGTTTACTTATAGACACTGAGATGGTGTCACAGTTGGAAGATAAGAGCCATTTTCCTAATAAGTACCAGATCCCTTCTGCCAGCTAATATAGCTGGACTATGCTTACTGTCCCCTTGCACAGCCTGAGGGTTCTATTTCCTGGGTGCTCTATACCCAATGGAGCTCTCTCTGTGGTGGCCCCACCCTCCTTAGGTTAACAGCAGTGTCCTAGATACATGCATAACAGGTTTCCAATTTATTTCTTTTCAACAGCCCTTGGCAAACAGTTCTTCCTCCACCTTTTTCTTTTTATTGCTTGCCTTTGCTTTATCTGCTAAATCCCTGCTTGTGGGTCTCCAGCTGCCTTTATAGCACCCGCCCTTGTTAATATCTCTGTGTTGTTGCAGTTACTGCCCGTGGGGTCTTAATGAGGAACAGGTGGATATTATCAGCTCACTTTCAGGAAATAAGATGGGAAGGGAAGCTATTACCAACCACAGCATTATATAGGTTATCTCATTTAAAACCATCCTTGTGCAGTAAATACTATTTCCCTGACTTTAAGATGAGAAAAACGTATCCCCAGGAAAGCCTCCAAATACCATTCCTTCCTCTAAATACCATTCCTTTGAAATTCCCTGTAAGACGTGATGTCCCCTCTGCTCAGGTTCTTTCAATTGAGTCCCGTTATCTGTTACAGAGTAAAGATCATAGTCCTTAGCCTATCATCAGAAGGTCTGAGTATACAGTCTCTCCTCTGTTGCTCATCCCTTTATATATGCTCAGCTATAATTAAACAGGTGGTTTTGCTCTTTTGCAAATGTTCCTATTGCTTTCCAACCCCTGTACCTCTGCCCCTGTGGTTCCTTCATCAACATCACTTTATGTATACTTGAGGCATTCAGTATAAAGCAGCCACTAAAATGTCTGAATCATCATAAAAACTCCCGGCCTCCTGAGTTAGAAACCATGGCTTCTGCTCTAACCAACTGGGCCCCCTCTCTCAGTCCATAAGAATCAGTCATCCTATGCATCATTGGCCATGTGAAGCTGCAACCTCCTTAGAAGGTGAAGCTCATGCCTGATTTTAGCTTAGCATCCTGCAGGAGGATCAGGGAAATGCCTTTCTGAGAGCGAGAGCTGGTGTTGTAAAAGTTGCTCAATTGATCATTTGGAGAAGTCACTCCATCTTCCTGTAACTACCAGCTCCATCTGTGGTTAATAACTAGTACTAATGGAGACACTTTTGACTAAAACATATGAAACCCAAACATAGTGCTAAATAATTAGCATCCTAAAAATGTTGCTTAATGAGGGTAATTCTTTACCCTTCTGAAATGGTTTGTTTCCAGGGACTGTATTTGGTTAAAAGGGACTGTATTTGGTTAAATAAGAATGGTCCTCTCTAATCTGCAGTCAAGGTTCCAAAATAGAGTTTCCCCCTATGAATAGGGCATCCCAATTGGCTTTAGTCCCCCGTAGATTATCACTGTTAGGCGAAAATGACCACATTAAATGTGAGAGATGCTTTCCAAAGAACTCATTAAACGTTAACTTCTCTCCCTTGGCCCACATTCAACCATTCGCTTAATCATTTATTTGATCAACAAACACTTATATTTCCAGCCATATATCTTTCCTGAATTCTAGACCTGTGTATCTATTCATCAGTCCAGCGACTTTACATGAACCTAAGATACTTATAATTGAGTTTATAATTCCACGCCCCTTGCCCAGAAGCCAAGTTAAGCCACATACTATTTGTTCTGTCCTCTTTATCTAAATAAAAGGGAAGTGCCCATATATTTCCTTTCAAATCTGGTCATTATCTTTTATTTCTTTCTCCTTCTTCCTTAATCCTGTATATATAATCAGTTACTCACTACTATTGATCCCATTGCTGAAATATCAATAGTAAAGTCATTGTTTTCTCTACTTGTACTATGCATTGTTTGACATTTTCTTGAATAAAGTAAGAAATGGATATCATTAATAGTCAATTTAATATATGATGCCTAGCAACAAACCAGGTTCTTTTTATGTGTCGTCTCATTTAACATGCTCAAAAACCCTTTAAAGAAAGGCGGTTCAGACAAAATGTTTCTTTAAATGAGAAAACAAAGACTTAGAAAGTTGAACTGCCTAAGGTGTCACAGCTTCTAAGTGGCAAAATGGGATTTAAAGTGAGTCTCCGTAACTCCAAAGTCTAATCTTTTTCCACTATGTGTTGCCTCCCAGTGAAGAAAATGACATTTTTGATTTAAAACATTCATTAGTTTATTCAGCACATCCATTGGACCAGACTTTTTTTGTTTCAGGCTTCAGTGGTATAATGATGAATACATTCCCAAAAGAAGCCCGGGGCTGAGGACTGCCTGGGCCATGCTTCAGTAGCAAACATCTTGAGAAGCTCAGTCGCTTCATTATGTAACTGTTATTCTACACGCAGGCACATGGACACACACACACACACACACACACACACACACACAGACATACAGACAGAGACACAAAGACAGATATACACACAGAGACAAACACACAGAAACAGAACCATAGAGACACACATACACAGACACACACAGAGAAACAGACATACAGACAGAGACACACACACAGAGACATACAGAAATACAGATAGAGACACACACACAGAGACACATAGATATATAGACACACACAGCCACACAGACATAGACACATAGACATAGACATACACACAGACACACAGACACAGACACACACACACACACACAGGCACACAGACATAGACACATAGACATAGACATACAGACATACACACAGACACACAGACACAGACACAGACACAGACACACACACACACACACACAGACATGTGTGTGTGTGTGTGTGTGTGTGTATGTGTGTGTGATTGCCTAGGACTCTGTTATGTCCACATTCTCACTTGAGCCTCAGGGTGCTGGGACAGCCATTTTCTGGAACATGGCTGATGACTTGGAGAGTGTGAGGCTAGAGCTCAGTGATGCAAGTGCTGGTTCCTATCATCCTCTAACCAGAACTGCTACCATCCCATTAGTAGCTCCTATTTCATTGGCCAAAGAAAGTCATATGTCTGCAAGCAGGGATGTGCTAGGGAGGGTAATAAACATTATTCATCACAATATAGTCTCCCAGTGCTAGCAAACACATAGATCATGAAAGGCCAAATACTTACTTTGGTGGGGAAGGAATCTTAGCTTCTCATCCCTTCATCAAAAATATCCCAAGGAAGAAAAACAGAGTTTAAGGCATTGGCTGCCATTCTGGATCTTCCTGTTAATCTGTGCTAATAGATTTCTGTAGAAATCCTTTGGAAGGAACTTGTCCATGTCCCTCTGTGTTGATAGAATTGGCAAACTAAAACAACACAGTCTTCTGTTTTTACCTACATTTTTCTCTTTGCTTTGGTCTCTCTTGATGTGGCCTGTATGATGTCAGCAAGAGGGAAGTTTGGACTTTCAGTAAATAAAAGAAAGAAAGAAACAGAAGGTCCCAATTTGGATTTGAGCCAAACCTACTTCTCAACTTTATTTTTGATAGTATAATTACAGAATTTCTTTCTTCCTTTTTCTTTCTCCAATCTTCCCATAAATCCCCCCATTTGTCCTTGTACCCACAGATAATAGTCTTCACCCCTCATCAAAGAAACTTCTCTTTGCAACAGATGGAGACCATTACAGAAAACCACAACCAAATAAAATGCAGTGTTGCCGTGTCCAATTCCATGGAAAACTAGAAAACACTCTCTCACCTAAAATTTGAGGAAATTCGTGGTAGAGGGGCAGAAAGAGTGCATGAGCCAGAGGGACCACAGAGTTTGCTGTGAGATTGTTGCTCCTAATTACATTGGGAAATATGCCTGTAAAGTCTCACCAACTTGAACTGAGAAAGGACAGTACCAATGGATAAGCCAAACCAAATGGGGACAGACCACAGGGCCTCAACACTACACAAAGCACTGTATACAACCAAGAAAATTGGTTGTCAAACTCAATTTTTAAAGAGGCTCAGCATCATGAGGGGTAGGGAGGGAGGTTGCTTTGTGTTGATCATAACACCTTGTTTTCCATTGGTCTACAGTTTCTTGAGTGTCTCTCCATCAGAATCCTTCTAGGACAAACACTGATCAGTAGGATTCAATGATTCTTTTTTGTATTTGTCTTACTACCATAAAATTTCCATCCCGATTCCTCACACATGGAGATGGAGGCAAAAGCTTATTTTTGTCCACAGAGAAAAACATATATCGGGATATTCTGCAGATAGACAAGTCATGGAAGGATGAGCTGCCCAAGTCCTGTGGAAGGACTATAAAGAAATAGAGTAAAAAGAACAGCAACCATGCAGAGTCCGAGGAGACCACAGTGTAACAGCTGAATGACTCCTTCAGTTCCAGATGCCACATGATAGAAAGGAAGCTCCCTCTCAGTGCATAGTTAAGAGAAAAGAGCTCTTTCTTAAGTGAGGATATGTAGGGCAGTAACTCAATAAGGCTTTGGTGTGGCTGTGAGCTCATAATCTACCTGTACATAGCAAAATGGAGAGTTAAATGTTCTTTTTTAAAAATTTATTTATTTATTTATTTATTTATTTTTAAATTAATTTATTCATATTACATCTCAGTTGTTAGCCCATTCCATGTATCCTCCCATTCCTCCCTTCTTCCCATTTCCCCCCTACTCCCCTCCCCTCCCCTATGTCTGTGTCTGAGGGGGACCTCCTCCCCCTGTATATGCTCATAGGGTATCAAGTCTCTCCTTGGTGACCTATTATCTTTCCTCTGAGTGCCACCAGGCATCTCCATCCAAGGGACATGTTCAAATATGGGGCACCAGAGTTTGTGTGAAAGTTAGATCTGAGTGGGGAAGGAAATGTTCTTTTTAATGTGTTGGGTTAAATTTAGGATTAGGAAAAGTTTAGTAAGGGAGAAGGACAAGATTACCAAATAGTGAGAAGGGACTGAGTCACAAGAAACAGGCATGACTAGAAGGCTGGTTGACTGATTTGCTAATGATCTTTGCATTTTTAATTTATTTGCATTATTGCATATAGTCTCTTCATTGTCTTGATTCCTTTATAAGACTAAAACACTTACATAGCTGAAGTGGTTTTTGGAAAGGGGCAAAATTCTCTGTTGTCTGTGTTGAGGTTGGTACTAGAGAGTCCAGAGAATCAGTGGGAATCTGGAAGAGGACAATGGGGCTTTCCAAGACTTCAGATAGAATCTTGAAATTACTTGATTTAATTTGCAAATGACAGACATTCTGAGATGACATGTGGGCCACATGCAAAATGCTATGTTCAGTGTTTCTAAATGCCAATCTTTGCCTGTATTTCTGGTAATTTCCTGTGTATGAATTCCCATAAGAGCCATTACTGGTCAGAGGTTGTGGACATGTATCAACCTCTTGAAATACAATGCTAAATTTGTGCTCCCTTACCAACACTGGGGAGAGTGTGCCAATGTCTTCCAAGGCCCCGGGTCTCAAGGTTTTAAATGCTGCATGTTGGTCCTAAGAGTATATTTTTCTGCTGAAAATCTCTGCCCACCTCTAGCTTCAGACAGTGTCTTTAGCCTGGATGGCTTTGATTGTTTCTGGTTTAGGAAAACAAGAAAAATGTGTGTCGGGAAGAGGAAAGGAAGAACCTTGAAACAATAAGGAATTCAAAAGGCTCAGCATCTTTCCTCAGAAATTAAATATCTGAGAAGGATCTTCTAGGTTCTATGGTCTCTAGGAAAGCTTGTAATATCTCTTATTTCTTTAGCCCCTTTATTGTTTGGTCACATGAACACACACACACACGCGTACAAACACACATAGACATATACATAGGCACACACAAATGCACTCTAACACACACACACACACACACACACACACACATCTTTTTGTGATGCTGCAGAGGCATTGCAGGTTGCAAATACATATTGTCTAGGCAGATCTCACAATGGAAAAGTCTTTAAAATAGCTTTAACACATACACAGACACATACAACTCCCCATCTCTCTCTCTCTCTCTCTCTCTCTCTCTCTCTCTCTCTCTCTCTCACACACACACACACACACACACACACACACACACACACACACACACCATTTTCTGGTGCTTCAGAGCCATTGCAGGTTGCAAATACACATTGCCTAGACAGATATCACAAAAGTCATTAAAAAATAACCTTAGAGTGCCCGGAATGGTTGCATTGACTGGTACCCTCTCTTATTTAGAAAGAATCTATTCTTTCCTTTGACCATTGGGATCAGAGGCAGGTAGATCATTCATGGGAAACAGAATCCAGCACAGCAGTGTAAGCCTGGGCTGTGTTTGGGCTCCAGGGCAGAAACTCAATGAGCAGTAACGCTAGGGAAAATTAGCTAATCAGAGAGTATTATATTTCCTTTCTACACCCTATGTGACCACTGTATATATCTGGTGAGCAGACCAGTGTGTGCATGTGCTAGGAATTCTTTATGTTTTGGTAGTCCAAAATATCCTCCAGAAAAAAAAAAACCCAAGATCTATAACCCACCTAAATTCATTAGTGTGTGTGTGTGTGTGTGTGTGTGTGTGTGTATGTGTGTGTGTGTGTGTGTATAGACACATATGTATGCTAATTTGTAACATAATAAACAGCATGAGCAACTTCAGATGTAATGTCACTGAAACTGTCACCATCCAAATTTCACTTAGGCTTGTCAGAGTTCCACAGATTCACTCACAGAGTCCAGTTCTATTCCTCAGCCCCTCAGAATGAACTGGAAAGAACAGAATCTTATCTGTCCACTCACCTTTGTAGTCTGAGTGCACATAGAAAGTGCCAGTAGACGTTGAGCACAGATCTTCCAGCTGAGCAAGTCTGTGCAAGAATGAATAGTATAATATTATTATTACTCAATGCAAGGTGCCCCTTTTGTTTCATTTCCTTCTAAATTTATTACTTTCTTTTCAAAATCTCATTCCCTTTCTTGCCAATGCACTCTCTTTGCCTTGTGTAATTTCCAAATGTATTAGTTGTCTGTGTATCATTGAAAGCTGTTATGTACGTTTTAATTAATATGAATATAGCAACTTACTGAAACCTCATTCTGTTTTTGCCTCATGGTTTCACATTATTCTGTGCAGAACCCAGTGGCAATCTATGGCCATTGCAGAGTGTTTCTTAGTGGACATCTATTTCATGTATCTCTAGGTATCTAGGTTGTTGCCATCCTCCAGAGGTCGCAAATAATGGGGGCTCTCTTAGTTGCCTCACTATTAATGTGTTAAATTGCCCCAGTGAAAGCCATTTAAGGAAGGAGGAGTTAAATTTGGTTTATAGTTTGAAGTTAAGCTTCATCATGGCAGGGAAACCACAATGGGAGAAGCCTGAGCTATCTGGTCAAATTACACCCACAATCAGCTCACAAAGTTCGCTTTTATCCAGTCCAAAATCCCAGCCCAGGGACAATGCCTGGGTAGGTATGTCTTCCCACTCCAGTTGACCTAATAGGATACTCCCTCCCAAGTCTACCCAGAGACCCACCTCCCAGATGATACTAGACTTCATCAAGTTGGCAGTTGAGATTGACCATCAAAGGGACACCAACATCTTTATAAAAAGTTCTTGAGTGCCCTGGAGAGAGGGATTCTTTGGAATATGCACTCAGGGATAGGACTGTAGAGAGGTAATAGGTAGTGTGTATGTTTACTATCTATAGGTTCTTCTGGAATACTTCAATTCCAAACACTTCTTGTACCCACTTTCTAAACTTTGCTTATCTATTTTTCACCAGTGGCTGAGCATGACTATTATTAGCCCTTTAGATCTCCCTGAGTTGCCTATTCTTATCTGTTACCTGTATTGAATTCATTGTATTATCTCTTTCTGGCTGGTATACAGAAATTCTTCATATATCTAGATATTAAATCTTCATTAATGTCTTCATTCCAGCTGCTTCCACCACTAACTTTGTACCCAGTGACATTTGCAGGATAGCAATTTTTCCTGTTTAATATGTTTTCCTTGTGGCTTGTATATTTTTAGTTATTTTAATTAAACCTTTTCCTACCATAAAGTATATATCATTCCAATCTGAGGTAAACATGTCTTATGCTCAACTTCTGTTAATTGAATGACATTGGCTTCTACAATAGGCTTTAAAGTTCACATATTTATCCAAAGTTGAATAATGTAACAGAAACAGCACAAATCAATAGAATATGGTGAAACTCTTCCTAAGAAGATACTAGGGATATTTCCATCTGATATAAGTCACCAAAGAAATGACTCCATCCAACTCTATCTGTAACTTTATTAGAGTTACTTAGAAAATGTGGGTGAGTCTTGGTCACTTGCATTACTAAGATGCCCACCTGACATAGGTAACAACCCATGAAATCTGCATGACAGGAGTACTGAACACATTGAAGGAAAGTCCCTAAAAGAGTCTCCTATTCCCCAGGAGTTGCTGTTTATACAAACTCTGAGAGAGGCCATTTAAGTCTTCAAACTTTCCTAAAGTGTTAAGTTTCATGAGCCTCCTTAGTCATCTTCTTCCTTCCAGGAGAGTGAGTTTCAGTCTAGAGGGAGCAGTTATTCCATATGGATGAATAAAGAGACAATTTAGTATATATTGGGGATGAATTAGTTCAAGTATAAATAAATTATAGGAATACGAACCACATACATATTAACATATTGCTGTTCTTTCATTTTTAATTAGAATATAATTTCCATCCTTACATTTCTACCCCCAATCCCTTCCGCGTCCTCTCCTTCTAACTCTTTAAAGACTCTCCCTCACTCCTCTCAAAATCATAGCCTTTGTTTTTGATTGTTAATTTTTTCAATATATTTTCCTATCTGCTGCTATTGGTAACTCTATCTGTTTTACATTTTTTCTTAACAAATGCATAGAGTAAGCAAACAGCGTAGTGGTAGAGTTCCTACCAAGTAAGTGCTAGACCTAGTACTACCACAAAGTAAAACCCATAACCACACAATGGTAAATCCCTTCATACAGATGAGTTTATGTTCTCTTCAGCTCCCACACTTCCTATATGAAGTCTTTCCTTGGTTAATACTAGCCATTTAGATTAAGGAGGAAGTGTAAGGTCCTAGACTGCTCTTTTTTGGTGAGCTTAGGTGGTGCAGGGTCTCAGCTGTTGACTTGATGATCAAGCACTCTTATGTTTTTTCTCTTACTCCTTTCTACTCAAACAGATCAACAGATCACACCTGGTGCTACTAGTGTTCATAGGATGTCAATGTCATGCTTACTGTGCAATGAAGACAAAGTACAGAAAGATAAATCGGGAGTGGTATACCAGTTGGCTCCTTATAAAATGCTGATATACCAGGTCACTACCTAACTTCTTTTTTTTAAGGAAATGCACATGCACTTTGCTTCATTTGAAGATCCTGGTTTAAGTCTGTGTTTTCCCCCATTTCTGGACTTCATTGTTGGCTGAGGAGCTGCTGAAAGCCTGTTCTTCTTGGCCAGGATATGAAGAACTGGAAGCGAGTCAGAAGCCTGTCACATTGCGCATCTGGTGCTGAGGATTTGTGCTCATCAAGCTATAACCGTGGACTGCTTTGAGCTCTTTTACTGTATTACATTGTTTTATTCAAATGCCAGTTGCCATCTTTTAAGCTTAAAAATAGTTCAAACATTTAGTCTTGTTTTACACATGATTATAACAACAGGTTTGTTGAAAATATTAATGTTAAATGCAATAAACATCTCTATGAAGTTCTCTGTGCCCACAATTAATCATTAATTGGATCTTCTAGCATTCTTACAAAAGTAGTTTTATCTAGTTCATGTTATAGATGAAGAAAACACGGCAAAGTTGAGAGACACTCAAGGTCACAATTGTAACTGGTGGCAGTTCCAATTGTAGATATTTGTAGACATTTAATAACTTTCCATGGGTTCTCCTGGTCTGGTCTCAGTACAGGGAACTGCTTCCCAGGCTGTTGGCAGCTGTTTGTTGACTTCAATCTACAGAATCAAGAAGTCCATATTACCACCAACATATGCTGCTTTAAATGTATGTATGGAGAGAAGAAATCTAAGAACAGAAACTCAGAGACTTGGCCTCCAGCCCTGGTCACATAATCACACAACTGCCCATTTTGGCTAGTATGCTTTTTTTCTATGGGTCTCAGGCCTTTTATTCTGTGGATGAGGGCTCTAGCTTGGCATTGCTCCTTTTTGTTTACTTGGCTATAAAGAGTTTGGAGTTTGTGTTTGAACTGAGACTTCAAGAAGTCTCCAGTTTCTGACTTGTATCCAGGAGATGTAAGAACAACAAATTCACTCTTATGTTTCTCCACCAAGCACGTAGAAGATTCTTCTGAGACAACAGAGTTGAATTTTACTATTGCAATGATGGCATTCATTTTCTCCATTCCATTCTTCAGACTGAAGCTACCCTGACTTCTTCACCTACCAATCCTTTCTCCCATCTTCTTCTCCCATCTCCATCTGGTGGATGCTTTTTGCAAGTGTACATATTGTCACTGAGCCGTTGCCCACAAGATGCTCACAGAACACTGGTCAGCAATGTGCTGGCTGAATTTATTTCTGTAATCGTACTCTATCAACAGAACCAATGACGGCTTTTTCATTAGAGACATAAGCAGATCTGTACCTTTTAAAGTACTTCCATTGTGGGCTGGGTAGAAGTTAGGTAGGAGGTAGCCTGATGATAGATGGTATTGGTTAGAAGGATGAGAAGAGAGATAGAATGTAGCTGAAAGCTGCATCAGGGTGAGAGCCTCTGATGTTGATGGATCAGCAGGGGATGACTGGAAATCTCAGCAACTCATCTTTGGGGGTTACTGCAGAACTCTGTGCTGTGGCTCAGGTGGCTGCATTCCTGTCTGGAGACAAGCGAGAAGTAACAGGGATCTAAAAACCCTCTCAGCCTAAGTCACTCCATAGGAGTATCTATTTTGACAAAATAAACTGTGGATTTGTCCTAAGAACTCAGGCAGCAGAGACTGTGGCCTCAGCACTGTTCTCATGCTTGAAGACTTTTTCTCTCAGTAATGAGAGTGTCGCACGAGCAGGCCTTTCCCTGACTACCCTGGCAACAGGACAACTTGTGCTGGGATGGATTTTTCTTCATTGATTCTAATCTTCTTCCTGACTGACTGTCTTGGCTGCTTTGACATATTGAACACTGAATAGTCCCTGAGTAATTCTTGAACATTTGGGGATCGTTTTTATTTTTACAAGACAGTAGAATCCAATGGAATGATTTATCCATGTACCAGAAGATGAAGAGGGAAAAAAAAAGAGGTTTCATTCTAGGAATAAACACAGACTCAACAGAGAATTGAAAAGCACACTGAACAAAAGATTCACACTCAGTCTTCTGTAATTTTATAATTTAGTAAGGATCCACAGCCTCATATAGCGATGAACATTAATGGATAAAGGGCTTTCACAGCTGTGACTTCAGCATGATTGATGAGAAAATGCTTCTAGAGGGAAAAAAAGGAAAATGAATATTTATTAATGGAATAGTGTCGGGGGCTTAAAATCCAAGGAGATCCATCATTTCAAATTCGAGCTTGGATGCATTCAGAACAGAATGTTCAATACAATGGCCCCATAGCTAAGCTATGGGCCAGAAAATTCACAGGCTCTGCTGTCATTTGGACCACATGGAAGTTTCTGGAGATGTTTTCTTGTTTTGGTTCCCATTGACATCACCTGGAGCAGACATTTTATGAGTAATTGTTAGGACAACAGTTGCCTCACCTGTTAGAACATGTGGAACAATGTGGTCTGGTCATCTATCCAGAAATTAATATATCATGTCAGCATACTTTCCCTGACTCGAATAGTTATAGCCTCTGTGCTGACAGCTTGGGAATTATTAGGGCTCTTTTTTTCCTAACATGACTTCATAAGAGCACTGTTTGACCAAAAGGCAGCACATCTCGAATCTCCTTGTGTATTTTCTTCCTGTATAACCCTTTGCAATGCTTGCTCCCTTTAGGTGGGCTAATTCATTAAGACTGAGCAAAGGCTGTTTCTGTTTGGTGAAGCAGCATTCACTCTCTTTAACATCATAAAGAAAATCAAGATGGGAACTCTCAGGCAGGCACTGTTGATCTCTTTTGTGATGGTATAATTTTCCATGTGAGCAGCTTGTTTAGATAATTAACAACACCAATATCATGGCTTAAGGTTTTGACAGGGAAGGAGAAATTGACGGATGGCATTTAACTGCCTAATTTAACTTAAGGTGTTGAAGTATTGCTGGAAGCTTCAATGTGTAGATTTCAGCTAATGTACAACCTCTGAAACACATCACCTTACCCCCACATAACCATATGCACACAACCCTATCAGTTCTTCGGCTTCTCTAAGACCTGCGGTTTCTTTATTTTAGATTATAGCCTTAGTCGGGCCGTGGTCCTATAAATCAACCTACATCAAACTTTTGAAATCACTGTCCAGCTTTTTTTGCACTGTTACCACAATGTTGCGCCTAGCCAGTTATTCTTAGATTACAGAAATTGGCTGTGACCAGTTGGTTGTATATGCTATTCTAAAACATAAGTTGTCATTCTGTTAGACAGCGTGTTTCACTTTATTTTAGACCATTGATATATCCCAATCCAGACGCTGGTAGTCTTGACAACCAAGAACACTCAATGTATAATTTCAAGTCCAAAGCACAAGAAGACTGATCTCTTTACTTAATAGTCAGGCCAGAAGAGGAATTTCCTCTTTCTCCTGGGAGGGCTAGTCTTTCTGTTGGGAAAAGCAATCTGCTTTGATCAATCTACCAATTTAGATGTTAACCTCATCTAAAAACATCCACACAGACATACACAGAGTAATGTCTTGCCAAATACATGGGCACCCTAGGGCCCAATCAAGTCTACACAAAAATGAACCATCACTGCAGCTCTAGGAAACTAACAGACATAGAAATACCTAATAGAATTCATAAAGAGGATAAGCTGGAGGAATATTTTGACTGGAATCAGAGGAGCTGGTGACTGGTGAGCTCTGAGGACAGAGGTGATTAAATTACTGCACAATATTTCTACCCCAGATAATGGAGTAGAGGATATAATGGGGAAAGTAGAATGGAAAACATACAATAACACACACACACACACACATACAAACACACACACAAACAAACAAACATACAGAGCATTTATTATATATGGAGAAAACCAAGGAATAAATTAAACATTACCTTCACTACTAGGAACACAGCTGCAAAACTGTAAGTAAAGAAAGATTCTTTGACAACAAGACAAGTTAACTCCTGGCAACACCCAGGCTACCTTAAGAAGATGATGAGCATCAAAGAACCTCCTTATGAAGATGGCTTCAAATGTGGCAAACAAGCCACTGGCAAAATGTTCTCATTTGTGCCACAGACAGAATTCTGCCTGAAAATGGGCAATCTTGGATGCAGGCAGAGTCGAAGGCCAACCTCTGTCAAGAGAGGGTAAGCAAGTCCTCAGTAGTTCCTGGCTCACAAATATGTCTGTCAGATACATTGGGTCAGAAGTCTGAAGATGATTCTCAAACGTTATAGAGTTTTGGGTGACTGTTCAGGCAGCAAACTGTATCTATCATTTTGGAAGCTGCTAAAATGTACTTTTGGTTCACTCAAGTAATTAAATTTCATTCCTTCTCAAGTCTCTGATGGAATTGAAGACCAGATAGTTTAGTCTTACAATCAAGATTAGTTGTTTAGGGGTTAAGATATTTTTAGGTCTAGATAGATATTTTACGTTGATAGAGATGAGATATGATAGATATTGATTCTCATTCAGAATTTTAGAATCACCAAGATTGGAAATATGTTTTCTTCAAGATTGCCAAATACAATTAGCCAAAACACCATGAATGTAACACTCATATAGTCCCTGACTGTTTTGTGGTTCTTCTTGATGTATGTAATTTTTAAATTTATGTGTAATAATATAAATATATATGCCAAAATAAAATCTTTATGGAAAAACTATCTGAATTTAGTATTAATAGAAATTATGTCATCAATTCATGTGCAGGCCCCAACAATCTTCATTCAAACCCCTTACCTCCATTTTTTTATAGATTTTATTTTGAGGAGGTCCTCTATTTTCTGGAGCCCATGTGGGAATGGAGGCAAATATTAGAGGAGGGGGTATGTCTTGTTTTGCATATTGGAGAAAGATCGAGTGGTGTTAACTTAGAACATGTAGAAATGACTGACTAAAGACTTGGTCTGTGGATGCGCCTTGAAGGTAGAGCAATTGTATAGCACACGTGCTGCTCCTCTTCTAGCATCAAAAACAAACAGATAAAAGGCCAGTTTTGTGAGAAGACGAGGAAAAGTTCTTAGAAACTAGAGCCTTGCGCATAAAGATCCTCACCGCTTTGAACATGAACGGTGGGTCCAAGAGAATCAGATTGCCTATTAGGCAAGGAAACAATTGAGATGCTTTATAAATAGTCAAAAATATAAAACACTTTTGTAATAAAACTTTCATCTGTCTAGTGCCATTATTGTCATTGCCCATGGAGGGGACTATCCGCTGGGAATCTGTCTTGATTGGGGACCAGCATGGGGGAGGTGGGATAATAGGTTTGGGCACATGGTTCTCCTGCCTGCAGACTCCACAAGGCTGGCTCTTGCAGCCCCTGCCTGTGATGTGTTAATCTGCAGATGTCTGCCCTCAGTGCCACCGCCACCATTGATTGTTTTTCTCTCACACAATTCCCTACCTTCTCTTCCATGGCCCTCTCTGTTGGAGGCAGTATGGGAGTGGAGGGTTGAATTTGATGAGCCTCAACAAACAGAAAAGCACAGGGAGAAAATGAAACACACCTTGTTCCCTCAAGACTTTGTTTTTCTTTGTTATTACAAATGCTGCACTGTCCCATTCAGCCAGTTGCTTTCCATGAGGTCTCTTGGGTAGAACGAATTGGTTGGCAAAAAGGTGGACACCTGTTTATCTAGAGATTGATGGCCTGGTTTCCAGAAGCCATTGGCATTCCACTGTGCAAGGGCCTGCTCCCTTTTTGGTCTTTAATCTGTTAGTACAATTGCAAGTGAAAACACAAAGAATTGCATTACAAGCCGCTTTTTGGTGGGACTCACACATGATTCAGGGGGGAGCTGGTTCTGCTCAGGCTGCTGATCTAGCGTTTTGTGAAAGAAATTTCTTCTATGAGTAAAGAATATAATCTGGGAGGGAGGGGACATAGGGAAGTTGTGACCAGATACAAATATAAAAGGAGTCACTATATAGTTAATGGAACAGGTGGTAATTAAAAAAAATAATTTGTCTTTACAGTATAAATATTTAAATGCAAGTATCCATGCATGCATATATGATACATGAACGTATTTTGGGAGATAACTTGAGAGCTTATGTAAGGATAGACCTTGATTGCATAAGAATGAGATGAAAATTCCAAATGATGATACCCTAACTCAGAGGCACTGTGCATTACTTTAAGCTGCTAAATGATGGGGCAATATACCGTTTTTGAAAAAGTAAAGGTTTGTAAAATAAGCACCATTAAAGATAAAGGGTTAAGTTAGTTACAACAGTATTTCTGTGATGGTTTTAGCTTTATTCACATGACTTTGTGTCCTATCTTTTACCTCCACTTCTCTACTTGCGGCATAATAAAGGTGTAGGCAAAGATTAGTTTTTGTGATAAATCTCAATTTAATGAAGTTGAAGAAAAGAAGATAATTTTTTAGGTTAAAAACTATTCAGATTATACATTCCTTTTAAGCCTTTCTTGGGTAAGAAATTAGGTGTATCTAATTTCATAATTAGAAAGATATGACAAACATGACAAATACTTTCTTCTCTTTCTGCATGAGATGTGGAATACATGATCTCAAAGCCATGAGCATGTTCTCAGTGTCCATTATTTTACTTATGATACCAGCAAACCTCTCAACTCTCAGAAAACAACTATACACATCTGACCAGAAAGCTGCTCTCCTGTTACCACCAGCCTAGCAGGCTTTTTGTTCCTTTTGAGGGTGAGAAAATTGACATCCCATTCAGTCTAGAAAACTTATTCTAGACTAGAAATGCAGTGCAAGAAGCAAATGATAATGCCAAATGCAATTTTAAATGTTTCAAAATCCATACAAAAAGTAAATTAGAAAAATAATATATACATAAGTATATAGTTACAGGCATGTGAGCAAAGATATGTGGGTGTACTCACTAGTACATATGTAGTTGGAGAACTGAAGTTGACTTCAAGAATTTTCCTTTTTCATTCTGTACTTCTTCCTACCCTTTTAGATGGAAATCTCACTGAGCTTGCAAGTCAACCAAGTAGGCTGGGCCGGCAGGCTAGTGATGACCCAGGATCAGCCTGTCTCTAGCTTCTTCTACTGAGGTTACAGGCTTTTATGCTACACTCATTTTCATGGTGATGGAGACTTGAATTCATCTCTTCAAACCTGCACAGCAAGCACTTTATCCAATGAGCCATCTTCCAGCTCCTGAAATTCCTATTTAACTGGATATAGCCAATGCAATTTTTGGGGTGTGTGTGTGTGTGTGTGTGTGTGTGTGTGTGTGTGTGTGTGTGTTTCTCTGTATGCAGGTGCATCTGTGTGCATGTGTGTATGTGTGTGTAGAGATCAGAGGTAAACATCAAATATTATTCCTCAGGTGCTGTTCACCTTGTTTTATGCTTGAGATAGTGTCTTGCTGGTTAGATTGGTTGAACAGAAAGCCCTAAGGATCTTTTTTTGCCCACTTCCCCAGTACTGGGATTACCAACCTGTGTCACCATGCCCAGCTTTGTAAAGATGAATTCTGGAAAACTAACCCAGGTCCTCATACTTGATATGGAATCACATTACTAATTAGGCTGAAACTGTCTCCCCAGCCATCAATATACCTAATGTTTATTATCATGGAACAATATACACACGATTAACAAAGCAGTTTATATTATTTTTCATAGTACATCTTTAATCCACAGGGTATATTTTATTGTGTTTATAACACATCTTAGTTCCAATGCTTGTTGCAATGAACAAGTCTGATTTCGACTACACACTACACGAAGCAAAGATGTCTCTGTGGACTTCTGTGGACCCAGCTCCAGGTTTCTATGGGTCTTCTAATAAGTTCCTACACCTTTTCTGGCACATGCATTTAAGCTCTGGAGCTCTCCACCTCTGTCAGCCCTCATTCCTTGCATCCTTGTACTGTACAGTCCAGCTACACTTGAGGTGGGGGCAGTGGGCACTGGGTTCTTGTAATTCTCCTTTAAAGCTCTTTTACTGAAACAAGAAACAATGGGGTATACGTTATGGCAGTATTCAAACTGTTCATCAACTATCCATTACATCTGCCATCTCCCTTCTGCCAGTGGAGGTAACTATGTTATTACAAGGTGGGGGTGGAAATCTTATTTTAATTACAATCCAATCAGAAGATGCATCCATTACGCAGAGTGCTTTGGCATGTTCTAAAGTTTTAATTTTCTCACAAATAGTAGAGGCAATTCTGCAGAGAGAGAGAAAAAAAAGACTTTCTGTATCTTTATTAATTTCATAATTAGAAAGATATTCATTGGGTTTTTGTGGAAGCATTGGGTTTTTGTGGGGGACATGATGTTCTATGGCCCACAACCCCTCCCTTTAAGAAACTTAACTGGGTTTTTTTTTTGAGGGTGTGGTTAATCAGGAGCTGATGTAGAGCATGGCCACCTGTCCCTAAGAGAGCTCTGGTTAGGGTGAGTGGGGAGATATTTGGGAGGAGGTGAGATTGCCCTGACTTGGAAAGCATGGGTAAGATTTAAGGTTTTGATGTGTCATCAAGCATGAGAAAAGGAGAGGTAGGAGGTTATTTCAGACTGAGAGACTGCTGTGATGTTATGACGCAGAGAGGCAAAACTATACATTGAATTTTTCTGCAAGAAAGCATCTTTGTAGCAGGTTGATCTGGAGGCGGGTGTGAGGCCCCTGTGGGCAGTGAGGCTGCGCAACTAGGTCGAGCTGGCTTATGGCAGGATTTTCCTACTAGGCTGCGGATACTGTATCTCATTTTCTGGGCTGGGTGGAACCACAGAAGATTCTGAGCCAGGCTGTAAAAGGATCATAGCTGGGCTGGGGAGGAGGATCTGATACCTGTGAGCATTTGTGCACTACAATCTGGAGTAGGAAAAGCTTGGAACGTTTTGTGTCTTGTGAGAACAAACAATATTAAAGTAATGGGTTTATGCATTTTTTGACCTTTAAAAAATGGTATTTTCAGCAAACTTCCTCCTCCCTACCTTACCCTTGTTAAATATTTCATCTCAACTGGAAAATACCCACAACAATGATTTTTTTTTTTTAACGGTTTTAGCCTTTCGGTAATAAACCAAAACAAACAGTGGGGAGCTTAAAAGGCCTTTCAGCTGAGCACGATGAAAGCAGATGCCTCTGGTTCGTATTATTGTCAGAAAGCATGGGAGTCTATCCTGGAAATCCCGTACGGAGGAGAGAGCTGACAGAAGGACAGAGCAAGTCAAGGAGCCCCTACCTAACACTGGGGTAGTGCTTCTTCCTTGTGCAGGGTTTAGGCACGTGTCCCAGAATCTCACTGTCAGAAGCAGGATTCTGTTTTCTTCCCTCTAGCAGGACCTGCAGGGAAAGCCCCAGTGATAGAGATGAAGAAATCAAGACTCTTCTTTCATAAAGCCATTGAGGGAACTACAATGGCTTTGCGGCTTAATGCCCCGAGTGCAGCAACAAAGGCACTCTCTGGCTGGAGGGCATGGTATCTTAATACAGCTCTTTGCCTAGACTAAATTACGTGTCTGTCGCTATGACCTTGAATTACCTGGAGTCTCGGTTAATAGCAGTGAGCAAATATCCACTTGTCGGCTTGTATCATAAACCCTTCCCGTGAGCCTTTTTCGCGGTGTCCCTCCCACCTGGAATAGCTGCCTGTGCATCTGTTCAGACATTTGCACAGCAAACATCTAATGAGTACCTACTGTGCACTGCATCCCAAGGGTTCACAAACAGAATGCAGTCCTTCAGGTTCCCGTGGGCTGCGCGCATGTTGCAGTCTCAACAGGTCATAATTGGCTACATCATTGAGCCTATGAGGACTCAGCTTAGCGTACCATGGAGGTGTCCAAGAGAGGTCTTCTTTGGATGATATCTGGTAATGTCTGATTGCTGTGCATCCCCCCCACACTTCCTCCAATTCATGTATTGAGAACCTAATGGCATTAAGAGGTAGAACCTTTAGCAGGTGACCACATCATAACCTGAAGATATTGTTGTGTGAGGCTCTTTGCATTCCAACCATGGGAGAATATAGAATATGCCATCTATGACTTATGGATCCCCAAAGTGTACTGAATCTGCTGACACCTTTATCCTGAACTTCCCAGCTACTGAAACGAGGAATACATTTCCTTTCTTATAAACCATAACATCTAAGGTATCCTGAAGGTGCACTTGGAAGGGGTAAGGACCATCCTGGTTAGATAAGGCAAGCCCATTCCTTCAGTGCATAAGCTCATTTTGAACACAGATGTGTGTTTTGATGTTGGAAATATGAGCAAAAAAAAAAAAATAATCACAACCCTTCTACTTATAAAGCTTCCAAAGTTACAAAACAACAAAATTAAGACTTGGTGAAAAGTGCTGTGAAAATACCTAAATAAAGAAAAAAAATATGTTGGAGTGGGCCTATCTTCTCTCACTCTTCACTCATTTTCATAAATGGCTATGTTGGGGAGCTCCCGGGTCTGTAGACAAAGTTGGCACTGGTTGATAAGTTATAGGAGACCCCAGAATTGTTTCTGAATCTTTTAGGGGGCTATGGGGATGGAGATGGGAACAGCCTAAGATCTGTCCCTGAAAACACTTCCAGAACTGAAATCAACACTCAAGGATGGCCCGAAGGAGGCCACTAAGGCTCTGGAGCCCAGGAGAACAACTCAGGGCCACAGACTTCAGGGTCTCAGAGTTCGGGACATTTCTCTTCATTGGATACTATGAAAATGTCATCTTTGTTTACTCTTGTCCTATAAGGACTGCTCCACCTGAGTGTGCCTCAGTTGGAGACTCTACTCAGAAAGTCATTAAAGCAAGCCTTGCTTTCTGATGTGTTTCTAAAGGGGTGCACACTAAATGGTGCGTTGACAGGTTGTCCAGCACTGGCTTCTTTCTCTTTCCCATATGGAGGGACATACAGATTCAGGTAGGCAACCAAGGCTAATGAGGGGCATTGGCCATTTACTAGGGTAAAGCTGGTAGAAAGAACTTCCAGAACAATTTATTATAAGAAAAGCAATCAATGGACCTATTCATGTAGTCAGAGAGGTTTTTGAAGTGAGGCTTAGAAATGTCTGTGTGCTTTTCTATATGGCTCAGACCCTTCAGCAGTTAAGCATGAAGCTTGAAAACACACCAGTATGTGAAGCGATGTCCCACAGTTGGAAGCAGCAAGAGAGCAAAGCACTGTCTGCAATCCACATGCAGCCTCTCCTCAGGACTCCATGAAGCCCTTCTGGACAGAGTCCAGATGGAGTGGCCCGGCCAGCTGGTATAGCAGCTAGCCTTTATTGTTGGTTAGATGTAAGACATGTCCAGTGAACCGTCTGACAACCAGCCAATGTGCTTTAATTGGTGCCAGCTGGGTGCCCTGTCCACGTAGTATTACCTCCAAGCTGGACTAGCCTAAGGCCAGTGACAGGGAAAGAGCCCAGAATACAAGTGATGGTGTTTAAAGGACATGCTGGCCCAAGACAGTGGATCTTTCCCATCAGTGCGAAATCAGCATTGTCAAGGAGTGCTTCTGAGAACAAGTCCTAGCTACTTCCGTGAGATACACTAGTCGGCTGAGTCTAGATTGAGTATTCAGAAACCTAAGCTTTTTGGTAAGCACTTTTGGTTATTCTAGTTTTGTGGGACTCATGTCTGTGGGTTTGAATCTCTCAAGAAATTCAAGTGTTGAAGTTTTGGTCTCTAGACATAAGCAGTCTTGACAGGTGCCTGGATCCTTAGGGACCTGAATTAATCATGTGATTGATCCCCTGATGGATCATAATATAGCATTATTGAGGGCAGAACATAGTTGAAGAAAGGTCAGTTCTTGAAAGAAAAACTCTGTCAGAAGCACCTTTTCTCTCTGCTTCTTGGTTGGTGTGCTGTAAGTGGCGTCTGCTCACCTTCCCTGTACCATGATGTACTTGTCTAGACAATAAGGAACTGAAGGCGTGGACCACATCCAACTTTCCTTCCTTTAAGTCACAGTAGCAAGAGTCTGATCAGGATGCCTCGGTCCACACTGCTCAGCCCAGTCTTTGATGGGGTCAAACAGTACAGAGTCCTGGAAGTAGAGCCATTGATCTGCTTCCTACCAAGTCTTCATCCCTCTACAGTTGGTTGACCTTGACTTTCCACACACAGAGGGAAGTCACAGTGCTTAGAAAAGAGGCCACTGATAAGTAAAGGTCACAGATATGTGGGGTTATTTATTGAAAGAGCCACAGTGATTGTCATATCATGACTACAGCATGTAAAATTGGGATCATTTGAAAACTACTGTGTTTTTCTTTGTCGTGTGTGTGTGTGTGTGTGCGCATCCAGGGGGAATGAGAGAGAATGAGAGAGAGAGAGAGAGAGAGAGAGAGAGAGAGAGAGAGAGAGAGAGAGAGAGAGAGATTGGGGAGAGAGGGAAAGGTGTGTGTGTGTGTGTGTGTGTGTGTGTATTTTCATGCACCCATGATCAAACTCCTGAAGGCCACAGGAAGATATTGGGTGTGTCCCCACCTTATTGCCTCCAGACAAGATCTCACTGAACCCGAAGCTTTCAGTTATTGGTCAGTTTATTTCTTGCCAAAAAAAAAATCAATTAATATTTTTTAACAGCAAGCCCTACTTTTCATCTTCATGCATCCAGGAAATACAAAGGTGATCTTATTTCCTAAGGACCTTTCCTGTCATTATACTGTGTATTTGTAACACATAGTGAATGTGTTTATATATGGAAATAGTTGCATATTTTTTCTCAGCTCACTTCAAACTCCTTAACTATTCCTGAACAATCTCACTATAAGGATACTCTGTAGTGGTGATGGTGCAGTGTGCAGACTGGAGCTTCATGCCTGGTAATTTTTGGATGGACAATGCATACCCTGGAGTGCCTGCAGTGAGGGATTGTGGGTCCTTTTCAGGGAGGGGTTCATGGAGATCTCTGCTCTAATGGAAGGGTGCTGTGGAAGCTGAGATGAGGCTCCTAGAAATAGCTACAGCCTCTAGGCCATCTCAGGTGTTAATGAGTTTTGTCACTAACTGGCAAAACAGACACACAACATCTAAGATATGTTAGCAATCTGTTCTCTGTACAGAAAATACTTGAGAATTCAGGGGGAAGTCAGTGAGTCTAGTTACCCTACATCAGCTTTGTAAAACCTTGTGGACCACTCTTTCCCTGTTCTTTGGTTTTGCACCCGCCACCCCATTCATCAGCATCCCTTCCTCTCCACAACTACAACTGCTGAGACCCAGATGCACGTTCCTTCCCTGTGTGCCTAGATGAAGCCCATCATAAGGTTGGTTTTGTCTTGACAAGAGCAGGCACTTCTATACACATTTCCCAGAATTTCTTGCATTCTATGAAAGGTTTGGCTAAGAAGTGAAGTCAGGAAATGTTTGTGGGGTGCTGATCATGTGACCTTCTTATTCTTTCCCTAGCTCTTCCTCTAAGCAAAGTCTTATCCCTACTTACCTTCTAAGGAAAAAATTCAAAGGGTGTTTGTAAGGTTAATGACTTAGATTCCTATCAGCTCTGAAATGAAAATTTCAGACGCAGATGATTCATCCAAAATGTAGGATAAAAGGTTCATTCTTCACACCTTGATGCTTGTAAGCTGAACAAAGACAAAGCATGAAGTGCACCGGAATGAGTAGTGTGAATGTGTGTGTGTGTGTGTGTGTGTGTGTGTGTGTATGTGTGTGTGTGTGTATAAATTTGAAATGCAAAGAATAATAAACAGTGGGGCTTGGAAGTTTTTTGTTTTTGTTTTTGCCCTAAATGAGACATTTCCCTCCCTCCTCCCTCCCATTCCCTTTCAACTTCTAGATCTTTTATAAATTAGTATTTGGATAGTTAGTCCTTCTCTCATCTCTGCTCAGACACTGCAAGCAGCCCTGCCCAAGCCCTGCCCAGGTCTGGGTCAGCTTCTACCTGAGTGCTTCCAAACTACTCACTCCTTGCTTCTTGTTGTATATCGCACCCTGATTTGCAATTGTTTGTTTACTCGTGCATACACTGTGGGGCTATGATCTCCATACGGGCTGGCAGCAGGACTGTCTTGTTCTCTGTCACAGCCCCAGTGAGGAATAATGAGTATTTGTTAAAAGAGTGAACAAACAGTGTGAGGAGGGGAAACAAATGGCAGCCACCAAGTCCTGATGTCTCATGTGGGAAGATAGATGTTCTCTGTGTCGTGTGTAGAAGCAAGCACCTGCGAGGCTCTGCTGGGAAAGACACTGATGCATTTACCTTTCTCCCCAGGTACCTAGTAGTCATTTGCCTTACCCCATTTCATCTGTATAACAACAGGACCGAGCAAATCCCAAGGCTTAGTGCAGAAGTTAACCAGAATTGGAGATGGATCTCAAAAGGTTGGTTACGCATAGAAGGCAGAGGAGGGCTTTTAACTCTGAGAAAGCAGATTGAGCTCTATCTTGTCATGTGACAGTATACAGGTACCTGCGTGCCTAGAGGGTAGTGGAAATCATGCATGTGAAATGTGAAATGCAATGGCTTTTCAGGTTCCCTGTGCTTCCAGACACAGCAGGTGTTAGACTGCCATCCACCCAAGCAAAGGTGACCACAAGGATAACATGGTCTCATGCATTATGCAGGCTAGACCCAGCCTTCCTTCCTGTGACTTCCATGAGATTTGTGCATGGGTCCTTTACTTACCTCTGAAACCTTCTTTATTTGTGAACATTCTTCTTACTGCCTGAATGATATTCTCTTAATTGCCTAGTAATATGATAGTTAATTTTAATTGTCAATTGGCAGGCTATGGAATCAGCAGGGCAGAGCATCTCAATGAGGGATTGTCTAGATTTTGTTAGCCTGTGGGCTGTCTGTGTGGAATGATCTTGATTATATTAATAGAGGTGGTGAGACTCACCTTCTATGTGTATCATCAATCTCTAGGCAAAGGATGCTGGGAAAAGAAAGATGAGAAATAGAATACATGTGCTTTGTTTCTGGTGTGATTGCAATGTGACCAGATGCTTCAAGTTCCTGCTGCACTGATATATTTACCATGGTGGGCCATACTTTGAACTGTATGCTAAAGCAAACCCCTTCTCCTCTAACTTATTTTGTCAGAATATTTTATCACAGCACATTGCAGTACCAGGAAAAGAAATGAAGACAGTTCAGACTGCTTTAATGTGTTATTATGGACACCACAGATTATGAACAACAGAAACTCACTGTTTACAGTTCTAGAATCTTGAAGCCCAAGATCAAGCATGGCTTGTTCTGTGAATTTCTCTTCTGAATCACCATCTCTTCGCCATGTCTCGTCACATAGTGTGAAGAGGGCTTGACAGTTCAAATTGTCCTTGATAGGGGCATAGAGGTCATTTATAACCATTTATTCTTATTGCTTTATTACCTCCCAAAGTTTTACTTCCAAGTCACAAAGAAGTGAGGAGGTCAAGAGTTCAAACACAAACTATAGGTGTTACAAATATTCAGCCCATATGTTATTTTTCATAAGTGGGTGTTACAGGTGACAGAGGGAGGATTGAGCCAAGGAAGAACAGCAAAGAAGAGAATAGAATCGGTCATCTTGGATACAGAGCCACTGATGGGGCTCAAGCATTATTAGTGCTGAAATCATAATGAAAGACATGCTTCATAAGTCCTGCTTTCTGTGTGATGATTGGAGGGAGAATGTGTTACAGGCAAAGACATTACACATTTCCCAAAGAAAGCTATGGCCCTGAGCTGGGGCTGTGAGTTTTGTGTGTCATATTCATGGTGGTGTCTGTCAGAATATTGTACTTGGACATAAAGCAAGGAAAGATGAAGGATGGCCCATATAAAATTCATGTGTGTATGTCGCTCTACTGTCAGCCGTTGTGAGAGAAGCAGTCTAGTTTGTCTCACAGAAGGAGAGAAGCATTGTAAACCAGAGTGATACTGGCCCATGGGGAAATTACTTATGTTCTAAAGGCCATGAGAAGCAAGTATCGAAGAGGTTCCACAATTCCCTTATAAGTAGAAAAAGAGTAGAGGTAAAGATACACATGGCCTCTTTCAATAAAGCTTTATTTGTTTACTTCTTTGTTGCTATATTGCAGCCATTGGAGAGACAACTCTGTTGGACTACAATCATGGCGTACCTTACTGCATGGAAGAAGGTTGGAGTTGTAGCTGAAGGTGGATCATGTGCTTACTGACCCAGGCATCTCTTCAGCTCTCTTTCAACCCAGTGCTGAGGATGGAGATGTGAATTACAGACAGCTGTGTGAAACTTTCTTCTTGATTCTGAAGATATCTGTGCAGCTTTTGAACTTAGTGTTAGGTTCCTACTGACCTGGTCCATTAAGGGAAATGTCACATCTAGAAGAGAAAGATTCAGCCTGGCCTCTATGAGACTCATTCTTACTAGACCCTCATTTGTGATGCTGGGGTAAGAGGAACCATCATGGCTGTCATTACTGTAACCCACTTGGATGTCATTAAACTACAAACCCCACATGTCCATCACAGCATCAATCATCTGTTCTATAGATCTTCCTGATTCCTTTCCTTCTTACTTGCAGACATTGAAACATCCAATGGGAAGTTTCTGACACAAATGTCTAGGAAGTTGATGAAGCTGATGGGCAGATGTTAGCCAGGCAGAGCATGATTGGGTCCATTTGGGAAAAAATGTTTCTGCCTAGATCCTGGGTGGAAGGGAGGATATAGCTAGATGTTCCAAGACCTCTTCTTGCTTCAAAGAGTTAATATTCAGTGCACTAAGATGGAAGTATTATACACACTCTCATTATTCATTCCTCTTCTTCCTTCCATATATTTTAATCCTTAAGTGGAAACCTATAAAAATATAGAAGTGTTGACTATTTACCAATGACAAACCTCAGTAATTAAAAAAAATAGCACTGCCTCTAAATAACCAAATACTAGCAGCTTTTTCCAAAGCAAGACCCAGGTTGGTGCCAAAGCCTGCAGACCAACAGATC
Source organism: Acomys minous (assembly GCF_964271855.1). Taxonomy (NCBI): domain Eukaryota; kingdom Metazoa; phylum Chordata; class Mammalia; order Rodentia; family Muridae; genus Acomys; species Acomys minous. Next base: position 99,142,677 of record NC_140489.1, on the reverse strand, counting down.
TCCTTTTGAGGCACAAATACTTGTGTGCTTCTGAAAGGCCAGGAAGAGCCAAGGGATTGAGGATGTAGAAAAAATGTGAAATGACTTAACAAAAGTCTTAGTGTCTAGCAGTTTCTTCTTATTCCTAGACTTTTAAAGTTTTTTCTTAAATCAAAATAAATTAATGCATGTCTGTTTGTGTGTTCATGTGTTTGTGTGTGTATATGTGCATATGAAAGTGCAGATGTATGCACTTGTATTTATCCATGTTCATGTGTGTGTACATTCATGTTTGGAGGCCAGAGGACAACCCTGAGTGTCACCTTGAGGAATGCCATCTGCTTCTAAGACAGGGTTTCTTTTTAGCCTACAATTCAGTAATTGGGCTAGGTTGGCTGGCCAGTGAGTGCCAGAGATCCCCAGTTTCTGCCTTCCCAGCACTGAGATTCTCATTGTGAGCCATGACACCTACATTTAGATGTAGGTTCTGGGGATTGACTCAGGTCCTTGTGCCTGGGAAACATGTGTTTTATTGACTGAGCAAACTCCATTCTTTTAGGACAGCATATATTGGTCTTGGGTCAGGGAACAGGGCAACTGAAACAGTAGCATTTACCCCACAGTGAAGGCATTGAAAACAGAGGTTCTTGCTCTCCCATGGGTAGTGAGGTATGCTCCGAAGGGACAGTCAGCTGGGAGTTCTGTTCATTGAGGATGACTTTCTGATGCTGCCTCATCTCTGGGTTTATTTACTTGTACAATGGCATAAGACATATCCTTACATATTATGAATCTTTTTTTGCAATTTTAAAAATAATATTTCTTTTTTTACATATGTACTTATATTATTTCACATATATACAATAAACCACCTACAGCAAGAAGAAACATGAAATAACCAGGAATTATATATAAGTGTTACATTCATAGTGATTTGGCTATTTGTATTTAGCAAACTTGAAGAAAACTTCCTTCCTATCTTGTTGAGTCTAAAATTCTGAATGAAAATTAATATCTGTCATATCTCATCTCTATCAACTTAACACATCTATCTAGACCTAAAAACATCTTAACCCCTAAACAACTAAGCTTAATTGTAAAACTAAAATATCTGGTCTTCAATCTCATCAGAGACTTAAGAAGGAATAAAACTTAATTACCCGAGTGAATCAGAAGTGCATGTTATCAACTTACAAATTGAAAAAAATGGCAGACAGTTTGCTGCCTGAATAGTCACCCCAAACTCTATAACATTGGAGCATCATCTTCAGCCTTCTGGCCCAATATACTGACAGACATATTTGTGAGGCAGAAACTATTGAGGACTTGCTTACCCTCTCTTGGCAGAGCTTGGCCTTCTACTCTACCCACATCCAAGCTGCCCATTTTTAGGCAGAATTCTGTCTGTGGTAGAAATGAGGACATTTTGCCCAGTGGCTGGTTGGCCACATTTGAAGTCACCTCCATAAGGAGATTCTTTGATGCTCATCATCATCTTTGAGGTAGGCTGGGTGTTGCCAGGAGTTAACTTGTCTTGTTGTCAAAGAATCTTTAAAATAATAAAAGTATCTTTAAATGCCATATTCTGTAGGTCTCTGAGGTTTTTGAAGACCTTATCTAATTATTTTAACTTATCTCTCTATAGAATCATAAGCATCTGTTAAGCCTAGGATATATATTCTTGTGACAAAAATAGACTAGTAATTGACATGACCAGGATTTGATAGTGGCATGATTTGATAATGGCATGAGGCATCCTTGCATGTTATGAATCTGAACTGTCTGTCTGGACTACTAGTGCGAAAAGGTTAGGATACAAAACTAAAGGGCATGGGGCTTTGTAAGTAAAGGGGTCTGCTGAACCTGTGTGCATCATTGTTCAAGTGTGAGAGTTGTGTGCTCCTATAGGAATACATTTACAAGGTGTTTTGCAGGTGAAGCCCCCATTGCTTTTTTTTTTTTTTTAAAGAATTGCTTTTCTAAAACAGAAATGCTGAGTAAGTAGAAAGACGGCTCTGAGTTTTAGAAGAATCTTTCCAGAAATTGGTGCAAGGAGCTTGCTAATGGTACCGAGAGGCGGGAAGGAAGATGCACAGACCATGCTGTGTTTTGCATTTCAATCTCTGCAGATCCTCTCTCCCTGCCTATGCATATTTAAAATCCCTTTCAATATATAAATAGGATAATTCTCTCTCCTCATCCCCACCAGAGTTCATTTAACAGGCACGAAAAGAATTGGACAATACAGGCCTATCTTTTCCTGCTTCCTGTTTTTAGTATTTATTGGTTTTTCTCATTTTCTTTCTTTCTCTCCTTTTTATTTTTCCTTCTACATTGCTCTCCTAAGATTAAATTGTGTCTGAGGATTGACCAGGGTGAGAAATACAATTTCTTCTAAACAAGGCCAGGCCTGAGGGAGGTGGTCTCTAGGCTTGCTTTGCTCTTTGGCACCAACCCAAATCTCCCAGAATCCAATTTGAATAGAAAGCTCTGGGTATAAGACAATCTGTGTTCTTGCAACCTACCCTTAGTGCAGTCTCTTCCTATTATTGATGACAATTGCCCATTTTCTTCCTAAATGAAATTCCAGCACTATCCATGTCCCAAAGGCACAACTGAAAGACTTAAAAATTCTTTTATGGGTAGGACAGTAGAAGGGACATAAGCTAGGATCTAGGGAAAGACATTCATAACAAAAGACAGGCAAGCTCTTCTTCCCTAAAAAAGAAAGCCTCCTTAGTAGAGTGTCCTTGCCTTCTGTGGATAAGGTAAATGAACCATTCATTCTGGAATTGGTTTGGACTATTCATATCAGGAGATCATATAGACTGTTACCCCTGTATAGTAAGTATGGAATAGGACTCTGGTTACTGACCTTTTGAAATTCTTTCTTTCTATTTCTGTTGTGGTGGTGGTTGATTTTCCCTCTAGGCTCCATAGAGAATGGCTCAGGACATAGACTTATGGGCTAAATTTTATGGGATCATTTCCCTGCTCCAACACTTCCTAGTATATAATTCTGAATAAGTTACTAGGCTTTCCTGTGTCTTGGTTTCTGTCCATGAAAAATGTACATTGGTAGAGTGGTATAGGGACTAAATGAGTTAATATTCTAGCCTCTTAGAATTGTGCTTGACAGCCTAAGTACTATACAAACACAAGCTCCTTTTATTGGAAGTCGCCATTACTGCTACCGCTGGCATCTGGAAGGTGTGCTGAATAGCATGTCCTGCATGAAAATATGATAATGGGTCTTATGTTTGCAACTAGTATCTATTAATTAAGAAACCATCATTTGTGCTCTGTAATTATATTTATTAAACCCTAACTCCTATCATAACAATAATTAGTTCTTGCTAATTAAATTTATCAAATTCCCCCTGGATTCATATCTTAGGTAAATATTTAGTAGCCCCACACTAATTATTTTAATCAACATGGAGTGTATTTCAAATGACTACAAATAGTTCTAACTAATTAGATTGAGTACAAAATAATATCTTATGTAATAAATTTGCAGGTGCTACAAAGAAGGGGAAGGAACCACAGGATAATGTCTTAGCGACCCAACCATTGTCTGACTTCGCTGTGACAGCAATTTTTTGAAGCCCTCTAATATACTAGAGGAAAGAGCTTTAAAAATTTTACTGTAACTATCCTGATTTGTGTTTTACTGCCAATGAGTCAACTGCAGACAAAACACTGTACTCTATGACTCAAAAAAGGTACTGTATGATTTTCATTTGACCCCACTCACACCAGTAATTGATACAGAATCAAGAGGCTGACCAGGGCACTGGCTGAGTTAGCAGCCACAGATGCAGAGGGATGGATCTCATTTCAAAGACCCTAAGGGTAAAAAGGCATCAGTTCTTGGTGTTGTCCTCTGCAGGCTTGATCTCCACATCCTGAGACCATACTCAGGTTAAGAAGGACTCCTACCTTCCCTGCTTCTTCATAACAAAGAGAATACATCCCTGAATTATAAATGTCTCATTGGTATCCTGTAGCTTGGAAACTGTGAAATCAATGCATCATATTTCATGACAAAAAATGTCTCCGACCCATCTCTCTACAAAGATGTACATGTTGCCTGGTGGCTCCCTTGTGGCTGGTCCATATTGTCCATATACTTCACCTTTGCTGTGTTTACTGCTAGGGCAGGATTGTGAGATGAGTAACTCTGGTCCACGGTGGCCAATCTCTAGCCATGTTCATAGGTCTATCTGTGGCCTGGTGTCCCAAGCCACTTCCATGTTGGAGAGTCCCATCTGGACTTATTGATGTTCTATACCCCTCATGGAGGGGTGGAAGGGTCATGAGACCCTCATCTGAGTAACTCGCCTCTTTTTACCACTTGTACTATGTAACTCTACCTAGTGTTATGTATACACAGTTCTAGGAAGAGTAGGTGATGGGCAGGCTCTCATGCCTGTTGGGGGAGAAACACCCTCACTTCTGTAAGTAGCCCCTCATGTGTGCTCTGTAAGGAAGCCCAGTGAACTTATTGGTTCCCCAGAATGAACATTAGTGGGATCATGCTTCAATGTGTCCCTGGGAACCATAGAAGGTGTAGATGTTGCTTATATCCCCCAGGGAAGGAATTTTAGCAGTGCCTGAATCATGGGCCTGTCTATGGTGAAGCAGCTATCTGTGCCTGGAATAGGACTCATTGTACAAGCCACATGCACAGACTTCTCAGATGATGTGGGAAGATGAGGTTCAACCTGTATTTGAAGCTGGGCTATGGGTTTACATTCTTTTTACATGCCATTAAGGAGATAAAAGAATAAAATGATCATGACTATTGGAGTATTGACAGTTGGATTACATTATAATAAAAATGGTTCATTTTAGGGATAAAAATGTAGGTTGAAGTAGTAAGCCTTTCAGGGTAGAGAGCTAAATCTTTTCAAAGTTGTCTCCAGCTCTTTCTTGTAAATGGCAGGTGAATAATCATTCACAAGAAGCCATCAGTGGATGCCCATGATGTGGTGTCCAAGATCACCCCAGGCTATCCTGGCTTTCATTTTCACCAACTGGCAGGTTGGGAATGTGGCTGTTTCTTTACAGCCTATGAATTATATTCTATTTTTATGATAAAGTCTCCAGTGGGCAAGGGAGACACATTTGACAGCAGGTCTGCACTTGGGTCTCTCAGTGATGTGCACACGCGCATGAGAATTACAGAAAACGTACAAGCTTTATTTCCCCCTCTCATTAAGCTGTCATCTACTTTCAGTGCCGATCTATCTCTTGTTTTGAATATTGCTTCCCTCCCTCCTGGCTCTCCTTAGAGTGTTTGTGATCTCATGCAGCCACCTTTATGATAGATGAATCACTCCTATGGCAACTGCAGTCATCATGAATCCTTAGACTGAGCTGGCAGGAGGAAAAAGCCTCCATGAGAACAAGATTTAAGGGTGCGACAGGGCAGCAAGGAAAACTGGGAATGCTAAAATGACGGAATCGGGAGCAGAGTATCTGGAACTAGGAGTGATGAGATTACAGAAGTCCAGAGACATCTGACTTTGCACAGCACGACACAGAAATGAGTGAACACATGCTTGCTAGGGGTCTTCTAAGTCAGATAAACCTTATAAAAGAATCATTATTTTTCATATGGATCAATCGGATCTAATATTTGGGGAGCATATCTGCATCTGGGATCAAGCCACATTGTCTGTGAATATCTCGTTCTCTTCATGCAACTTTTTTTTTCAGGGTAAAGCAGGGCTGTGTGGGGTCACCAGCTGACTGGATGTAGCTGCAACAGCATAGAGAAAGCTTCTAGGAGATTGGTCCTTAAGTAGTGGAATTAGACAATGCAACTTTGCCCTTTCTAGCTTAAGAACTGCTTATATTATTTAAATAATTATTCCCAACATATAGGCCACACCATTCATTTTAACTAATATCTTTGAGAATAGACCTCAGACTGGGGCTGATCTACACATCGCTTTTCTCCTGTGGCTCCCACGAGCACCTTCACTTCCCTGTTCTGACCCATTGCATTGGTTCTGAAGACTCAGTATTGGTAGCTCCATTCATGAAGCTTGTTCCCATTTTATCCCTACCAAAATATGCCCATTAAATCACGTTAAAAGAAGGAAATGACTTGTTTTATGCTCCGAATAAGAAGAAACAGTGAATCTTTTTTAAAGGAGGACAATGCACATGTGTGCACTAAAAGGAAGCAGGGTGGGTGCCTTCTTTCAGTGCCTTGCATGGAGTCTCCTGGGAGATGTTGCCACTTAACTTGCCTCTTGTCCCCCTTTCTATTAATTAGTTACATCAAGGAGATCCAAAGTCCACATCAGACTGTGGACAGAGAGCTACACGATCTCAGCATATTTCTCCTCAGACTCAGAAGAATGGGGTTAGACCATTCGCTTTCCTGTCAAATTGCTGCCAGGTTTTCTACATCATGACATCCAGTGCATTTTTCAGACTTATATTTTATTGTGTATGTATGAGTGCATTAGCTTGTTTGTATGTATGAATGTGCTCTGCATGCATACTTGCTTCCCACAAAGGCCAGAAGAGGGAATCAGATCCCCTGGAATGTAAACTATGGATGATTTTTAGCCACTATGTGGATGCTGAGAATTAAATCTGGGTTCTCTGCTCGAGCAACAAGTGCTCTAAACCAGTGAACCGTCTCTTTAGCTCTAAATATATATTTTTAAGTTCCCAGCTTTCATCAGAGTTTAGTGTAATTGACCACACACACTTTTACTCTATTCTCTTTGCTCTCCCACTTACAGTTTTTAAAATATATATTAGTAATTTATTCATATTACATCTCAATTGTTATCCCATCCCTTGTATCCTCCCATTCCTCCCTCCCTCCCATTTTCCCCTTACTCCCCTCCCCTATGACTGTGACTGAGGGGGATTTCCTCACCCTGTATATGCTCATAGGGTATCAAGTCTCTTCTTGGTAGCCTGCTATCTTTCCTCTGAGTGCCACCAGGCCTCCCCATCCGGGGGACATGATCAAATATGGGGCACCAGAGTTCGTGTGAAAGTCAGACTCCACTCTGCACTCAACTGTGAAGAATGTCCTGAAAGATTTTTCTCCTGACCAGTCTTGGTTTATTTTGTTGGATATTTCTAATCATTAAGTTTAAATAACTTTTAAAATTATTTATGTGTTTTAAAAAGTTTGATGACATTCCATTCCTGTGTTGTCTGTCATGGTATCTGTTGCCCAAATGTATCTGTTAAGTGCTTAGAATCAGAAGGCATGTACCTGAATAGAGATATGCTCTAAGTAGAATATGCGTAACAGATTTTTAAATGCATATAAAACAACAACAAGAGAAATTAAATTATTTAAATATCTTTGTATTGGCTACATGCTGAATGATAATATTTTAACTACCTTGGAGGTAAGTAAAGTCAATCATTACGAGCCACGTTCTGTATTCAGATTGGACAGTACTGACCTGTGCAGCGGACACACCCACACTCATCTTTAGGTCAGACCTTTCCTTCCAGCATTAGATACGGTAATCAATTGCTTCTTCACTCCTTCTATTAGGCTATCATTCATGCACTTAAGCTCAGCAAAATGAAATGTGAAGCGTCGCCTCCTAAACTCAATCCTATTTCAGTGACTGATCCCACTATCATTTTCACTTACTTCTCCTTCTCCATGGAACATCCTCCTTTCAGAGACCCCTCTGCTGGATATGTAGATGAGGAGATTTTTGAGTCCTGTGCCAGTCCTTCTCATCTGAACACCAGTGGCTGGGAGAGCCTGCTTCTTTATGAAACATCCTGTTCCAATTATGAATAGCTCTGCTGTCAAAAACTTTTTTTTTTTTTGAATACAATGAATTTTGACTTAGAATTTCTAGTCAGGTTTTAATTCTGTCTTCTGAAGACATTCCAAATAAATTTCATTCAGGTTCTATTTTGAGAAAATTGTTTAATATCTTGGCTTTACTGATGTTTTTTTTTTTCTCTAACGTATTTCTTCTTAAACCTATCTTGAATCATAGACATGGTTTCTTCTCACTCATTCTAAGTCCTCACTTTTTGAGCAAAACATATTTTTTTGCCTAAGAGTGCATGGCCTACCGACTTCAATATTCAAATAACAGACAAAAAGAGACTCATGGTTGCCTTTTGTTCTGTATCTCTATTGAGAGTATTTGGGTATGTCTGTGTATCTGGGAGCTGGAGTAGCTCATCTTGGCTGTCAACTTGCCAAACTTGGGAAGAAGGAACCTCCAATAACGAGTTGCCCCCACCAGGTCCTCCTGTGGGCATTTCTGTAGGGCATTTTCTTACTGGCTGATTGATGGAGGAGAGTGCTGCCCACTGTGGGTGGTGCCAGTCCTAAGCAGGTGTGTTTCTGAGTTGTCTAGAAAAGTCAGGTGAGCAATGCAGGGCAAGCAATGTCTCTTCATGGTCTCCTTCCAGTTCCAGTCTCCAAGGTTTTGCCTTAAGTTTTTGACTTGACGTCCCCAGATGATAGACTGTAGCTTCTAAGACAAATAGAGCCACTCTTCCTCCAAATTGCTTTTGATTGCGCCGTTTATCACAACAGAGCATGAGTCTTATACAATATAAGTAGTATTTATTAGACTGTCTTTTATGTAAGTCTGCAGCATAATACTATATAATGTAGCTAAGCCATGTGTTACCCGTACAGTGTTTAGATCACATATGTATGTTTTGTGACGACATGTGTAGCTTTGTTTGTTGCACAGAGAAGCCTATTACATGCCACGGGCTCCAATTCTTTCATTCACTGTCTTTC